>NW_022900928.1:107278261-107290863 GCF_012274545.1 Fukomys damarensis | reverse complement strand
AGTTCAACCCCCAGTAAAAAAAAAAAAAAAAAAAAAAGAAAGAAAAGTAAACTCCTTCACTTAAGCCAAATTAGTAGCCAAGTAGCCAAATTCTGCTACTTCAAACCATAAATAATCTTACAAGAAAGAATTTATTTTCCATAATATAGAATTAAATGTTTAAGCAAATAAATAAGGATATATAATGGTACCTTGGTTCACGAATTTAATTCTTTCCATGATTTTGGTCATAAACCAAATTTAATGACAAACAAATCAAATTTCACTATAAGGTCAATGTTGAACCTAACCATTGAATTTATTTTGATTCTTGTCCAATTTGGTTTGCGACCAGAATCATGGAAAGAATTAAGTTTCGGAACCAAGGTACCACTGTAAAATTATTTATTTGTACTTTGCATATAAAATTCCTACAAAATCCACAGTTGTAGAGACCTATTAAATAGCAATTCCTAGTTTCCTTTAACCTATGTCCTCATTTCTTTTTTAGATAACTGCTATATCACAGCAGAGTAGCTCCTTCCTCACCACCTCCCCTTCACCACAGAATGGTGTGTGTTCTGAGTTTGGGCCTGATTTTTTCTTCTAAACCTAGTACCCAGAAAAGCACCTCACACATAGAATGTAAGTTGTAACTATTTATGGACTTAAAATGTCCCCTAGGGTCCTACTGTTATAGCACAAGCATTTCAGAGGATATGAAACCCAAGAGTGAAGTCTTTTTTCCAAATTTCTATTTGATTGTACAAACAAAGACACTTTGTTCCAATCAAAGATTAAAAGTGCACTTTCTCTCCTTTCCTCCTTCCGTCTCCCTCTCCCTCTCCTTTCTCTCTCTTTAATGAGGTTAGGACCAACCCCAGCAGTATAATTTTCAGTAACAATTTCTTTCAGGATGAATTTCCATATTCCTGGGATTTACTCACCTACCCGTACCTTTAACAAAGCATCATTAGGGACTGCCAACCCCTCATGATTAAGGAGGTGATCCATACCTCTTTACAGCTTTAAAGTACATAAACTTTGATTCATTTCATAGCAAATGGACCACAATAAACATAAACAAAATCAGACTTCATGTAATTTTTATATTAATGTACTTTGTTATAGCCATTCTTTATTTCTGTTCTTAGGCATCAAGAATGTGATTATTTGGGGTAATATCACTGGAAACCATTACGTTGATCTGAGGAAAGCAAGAGTTTACAAACAAGAGAGTGCCATCTGGGGACCTCCTCAATATTCCCGCCCTGTCTTAAACTTGATTTTTGATAGGTACAGTATATTTTTAAAATAGTGTATTAACAATATTGTTTAAGTGTATAATAATTGTTACTATCATTAGAATCATCATATATCCCTTTGTACAAAAATAACATATCATTTACTATTATTTTATGTTTTCTATTAAAGAAACTTAGTTTCACAAAATATCACCAAGTCAGTAGCAACCCATTTGATTTTGAAATTGTGAGTTTTTATGTTTCAGATTATTGCTAAAAATAGTCTCTATATTCCATTAATGATAGCTCTCAAACAAATATCATATATAAAGGAAGGCTCACCTAGTCTAAAGGAGAGAGAGATACAGCCCAGTTGAAATATTTTGAGAAAGAGGAATCAAGATGAGGAGCAGACCAGGCAAACCTGGGCCTTCTGCCCCAGGAAGGCAGGATTGAGATGTGGAGAGATACATTTATAGGCCAAGCTACCTGGGTTGGAATTCTCACTTTGCTACTTATTAGCTGTGTAGCTTTAGAGAAGTTACATAACTTCTCTATGCCTTAGTTTCTCCATCTGCACAATGGAAATGGTACCACAATATGGCCTAAGGTCACTGGGAAGATGAAATGGTGTAGTAAACACTAGCATTATGATGAGGCAGAGGAGAGATGGGCAGGTGTGCCCTTGAAGCTTTTGTCTAAATTTGCAGCATTTAGAATGTAGCATTTCCCAGGCCTCAGAAACTTCAGCTGTACCTGGGAGTGAGGGGTCCTGCCTGGGGCCTGACTACCGTGATGCTGCCTGTGCAGGGCCTGTGTTGGCAGGGCAGCCCTTTAGCACATGGTCCAGTCCAGTCCAGCTGTTCCCTGAGTTTAGACATCAGCCCATGAAGGCACAATTATTTTCCCAAATCTCAATGTGCATATGCTTTTGTGATTTTTAAATGAAGGGCACCACCTTAGTTGTTCCAAGATAGAATCCATATAGAACAAGTTCTTTGTAATAGAAGTAATTGTTCCTGCCATCTTTGGCCCCTTTTCGGTTTCCCATATTTATATTATTATGTTTTTAGATTGAAATTTGGGGGTTCCTTCCTGCTCACTTTTGTTGCTTTTCCATTGACTTTTTAACGAGCATTGAAGGCGCTTGAAGCAACACATGGAGTTGTATTTCTCTCTTGATTATGGATATTATTCCTTGTGTTTAGTTCCATTGAGCTATGGAACATCTTTTTAGATTCCCCTCTCTCTCTCTCTCTCTCTTGTAAAATTGTTTCTTTCTCTACTTGCAGTGAGTGGGTAAAAAAAGAATTTGTGACAACTCTTAAAACTTTAACCGCCACAGGAAAACATTTTGGTGGTATATTAGCTGCACACAGCATAGGAACAACACTGAAATATTGGTTCCATGGCTCACCACCAGGAGAGATTGTGTCTTTAGGAGTATTGAGTGAAGGTAAATCTGGGTTTTTCGTATCTTACCATATTCTAAAACCTCCTGTCTAGATCTCAACCCTGTATGTGGGACTTATACATATTATAATACATTTATTAACTTGTTCATTCAATTATTGCTTCAAAAATGTAATAATATTTTGCATGAATGCACTGGGAACACACATATAAATTAGAACTGACCTCTGCCTTCAGAAAACCAAATATAAGATAAAGGAGAGTCAGATACATAAAGAAAATAGTCCCAAGAAATTTTTCTTACTGTACTCATCTGAGAAAGGGAAAGCAAGGTCCAAGAATTAGAAATCTTAGAAGAGGTTTCATGCAGTTGACACTGCAGGAAGCTATACAGTATGAGTAGCGCTGAACTAGAAGACAAGAGTAGGATGAACAACGAGCACAGGGAGCCCAGGAAGCCAAGACCTAGAGCAGGAGGCAAAGAGCACAGAGGATCGGAACTTAGGGGGACCAGGCAGCCCTAGGGATGTGGAAAAGTTGCTCTGGAACTTTTACAGCCTGAATGTCTTATGCTAAAAACTACTGCGAAGTCTTCTACCATTTTTACAAAACAGGAAAAACGACTGAATGATGGTCTGCCCCCTGCAGATTCGACCCCAAGCATGTCTTTCCTTCCTGTTTTGCTTTCTCCCTCAGCAAGCTTCTTTTTTCTCAGAGCTTCAGGCGTGGACCTCCCTCCTGAGCTCTGCCCCATGAAACTTGGCCACTGGGATGTCACATTGTCGCCCACTTCTGACACAGACCAACTTAACTGACCGTTTTCCTCCCCAGCCTGAGCCATGTCTTTTATTCCTTGTGTATCAGCAGAACCACCATCTTCTCTCCTGTTGCAATGACTTTTGTGCAGCTCGAGGATGCACTTCAAATCCCTTGTGTAATAATTAACCTCTGTCTCTACTCTGTACTTGCAAGCATTTTGTTCCCCTAGCAGAGAGCACATCATAGTGTACCTTTTTAGTTGCATATGTCCCCTTCATTATTAGGTTGTCTACACACTGAACGTGGGACTCTTCATCATCTTTCTACACCTTCATGAAAGGAGCATTTCATACAACGACAATCAATGAATCTTGTTCAGTTGAAGTTAAGGTGTGTAAATTTTGCACACTGTGAGCTAGGATCTGTGTGTTAACTTTATAGAAGATAGGCATTTAAAAACCCTGTCTTGATTTATAGAAAGAGTTAAATTATGTACAAATTACATTAAAAAATAAAGAATACCATAATGCAGGGAGGGAGATGGATGATCATTATTTGTTTTAGGTAAGCCCTTATACATTCTCTGTCCATGACACTAGCTCTTCACAGATAAAGCAAATAAGAAAATTAATAGAGAAGCCCTCTAAAGGAAAATTGTTTAGATCCAGGTTTCTTAACCATCCTCTTGGTTTTTTCTTTCCTCCTACTGACAACATTTTTAGTGCCTAATATAACAAAAATAATTCTCTTATTTGATTGAAGCATCAAAAAGTAGAGCAATTTTACCTGGATGGTGCTCAGTTAGTAATAATAGAGTCAGTCTGTTTTATTTAGAGCACATCCGAATGGGGACCTGGAAGGTATAAGGAAATAAGCAACTCTCTGGCCCAGAGCTTTCCCTTCCCAGCCCTTCCTACCCGGATAGTGTGATTGCCATAATTTTTCAGAAGAATGAAAGGCCAGACTGACAAATGACAGACTCACGGATAACACAGGGAGCCATGAAAAAACTGTGGGAAACAGACACAAGAAGCACAATCAAGATATGGAAAGAAAAGGTGGCATTAACTTCCGGATATGAGAGAAATAGAGAAGTTAGAATTGTCAGTATTTGGATAAGTGGTCAGCCAATACTCGAAGAATGAGTGCTTCAATCCTCTGTGACGAATTCCCAGAAATTCAGTTCCATTATTATCATTACAAATTGGGAATCGTGGGTGTCCTCTTCTATGACCCTTAGCAGGAGGAATTTATTTTCTGAGTTCTTTTGCTTTACTTTGCCTTTTGTTTGTTTACTGCAGGCCAGTTTGGTATTCCTGAAGGGATTGTCTTTTCTATGCCCGTGAAATTTGAGAATGGAACTTGGGCAGTTCTTACAGATCTCAAAGATACTGAAATTGGTAAAGACATGATGACAAGAATGACAAGTGATCTAATTCAGGTAATATCTAGAGTACATACTAGAGAACTGACATTTTCTTTCCTGTATGAGGAATCGAACTCAGCACCCTTTTGTGCTTGCCAGGCAGGTGTGGTGCCACTAAGGGACATCCTTAGCCCCAAGGGAGCTGACTATGTTAATGACCTGAAACTGATTCCCCTAGACCAAGGCATATCTGGGTTCAATTTGTATCTTATTCCTAAAAATAATGAGGCAATAAAGGCTTAAAGAAATCAGCAGAGGAACACTTCTCATTTGGATATATATTTTCTGGAATGTTAAAAATATTTGTTGTTTAAAATCTAGAATTAAAGTATCTTTCTATTAACGAATAATTAAGGTAATGATTGTGGTCATTTAACTGATTATAAAATTTTTCAACAGGAAAAACTTGTCGCACTTGGAGAATTGATGATTTTTCAGCCATACCAGTCAGGTAATAATTTCTTAGATGTGATGTTTCACTGAGCTGCTATTAAGAAATAATTAAATACTTGTTATAATTTAATCACTAATAATGTGGATAACACTAGTGCATATTTTATCATTTTTTAAACTAAATTATTGTCAAAATAAATTGCCAAGTTCAGTGTGTCTTTTGAAATATAACATAAAATTGCTAAGGAAATCAAATCATAAAAACACTATGTTCTTATAAAGCTTGTAAATATCATATGTATTAGTTTTCTACAGCTTCTATAATAAATTACTACAAAATTGGGTAACTTAAAACAACAGAATTATTTCCTTACTGTTCAGGAGAATAAAAGACCCAAGTTATGGTGTCAGTAGGACCATGTTCCCTCTGAAGACTCTGGAGAGGAATCCATCTGTCCTTCTTTTACCTTCTGGTGGATACTTGGCCTTCTTGGCTTGGAGCTGTGTCACTCCAGTCTCTGCTTCCTTCACATGAATATCTTTCCTCTGCATCTGTGTTTCCAGATCTCACTCTCTTCACCCACATAAGGACACCAGTCATTGCATTTAGGGCCCTCTTTCCCACTCCAATATGACCCCACTTCAAAAAGACCCAATTAAATTGGTATCAGGGTTTAAGAGTGCAGTAGGTCTTTTGGGGAATGGAATTCAGCCCCCAACATCATATTTACTTCTAGATAACTTTATTTAAACATCAGTAAATTTCAATAAACTTATTTTTCTCAGGATCATTTTATTTACTTTAAACTCATAGGGAATTACTGACATTTTTGTTTCTTTACTTATTTTGACCTAAAGAAAATCCCAGGATCAGTATAGAAACAGACATGGAGAAATAAATCTATTTACGGGAAAAACTTCAATCAAATATCTTTTTAAGCTCAACATTCCTTCTTTCTACTAATGTTTATGTAGAAGCTGCTTACTATAATAATAATATAATAATGTTTACTATAAGCTGGTGCTAGGAGATGTAATGCAGGTGTGAATGGGATAGACTTGATTTTGTGCTCTTACAGCTTCAGTACATCAGGGAACCACACATAAAAATGACCTCATTAGAGTGTGTCCAGAAACAAGAAGTAAAGGGGGTTGTGCTGTGAGACTTAGGCCTGGGGAGAGAAGGGAAGAACTTGAGGCCAGGTCACCTCATTTGGAAAAACTCACATACCTGAATCCTTAAGAAGTGAAGCTGAGGTAGGGCCACTAGCAGTAGGTATAAGAGCTATGGAAAATTTTGGATGGAGAATGACATAATCCAGAGCAGCTGAGAAAGAAGTGTGTGAAGGAGGCAGTCAGAAGGGTAGAACCAGCCCCTGTTGGGCTGTGTGATTTGTTTGAAAAACATACTGGATGAGATGATTAGACCCAGGACCAGAGGCAATTGAAATTTGAGAGAGATTTAGGATACATAATTGTCAAGACCTGATGATAGGGTGGTGCTGGGGAGTCCCAAGGATTCAGGCTTCTGGTTGAGCAAGTGGATATGTTCACTGATGGAGTAAATGGTAAAAAGACATTATCATTATGTGAAAATGTGTGTGTGTGTGTGTGTGTGTGTGTGTGTGTGTGTGTGTGTTCGGTGGGACAGGAAGAGGCTAGTACCAGAGTACAAGAAGAATGAGTTTAGTTCTTATGATCTGATTCTGAATACCTAAGTGATATTTAAAATATCAGGCAGAAAGTTACATACGTCCTGGAGCTCAAAAATATCTGGGCAGCAGGTGTCAAATTAGAAGTTACTGCCTTGTAAATAGAAAAGAAGCTATGAGCATGATGGAAATTGTGTAAGAGAAAAAGAGAGAAGGACGTCTGGAGGGCCTGCAGGAAGCTAGGCTGAAATGGTTATGTAGATGGGAGCAGCTGACAGAGAAGCGTGCAACAGTGAGACCTGAGATCAGAGGTCATGGAAGTTGTAAAGGCAGAGAGTGTTTTAAGAACGAGAGCTGACCTGTACTGGCAAGTGCTGCTGGCAAGTTAGATAAGATGAAGTCTGAAAGGTGTCCACTGAATTCAACACCAAAGAGATCATTTATGACTTCGATGAGAGCATTCCGTGCAATGGAGAGTGTAGAGGTGAGACCACAGTGGAAAGGGAGACCCTCCCCTTAGGGGCCAGTCTTACTGTGGAGCTAAAGGGCTTAGTGCTATGAGCCAGAACAACATGCTAGATGAAATAGGAGTGATCCTCATCAAGACTTGAGCATGATGGAACAGGAGCCTTCTTAGAACCTTCTCGAATGGGGTTTCAGTCAGGAAAGAAAAAGGAGCAAATTGTAAGCTTAGAACTTTGTCTAATGGATAGAAAGAATTGAAGAAGAGAGACAGGAGGCAGGAAGACCATTTCTGCTGCAAGTAGAGAAATGAGAGCCTGTCCAAGCTGTGCACTTTGGGATATGAAAAAGGACCTGGATTTCAAAGAAATACAAAGGGAGAACTTGACCAGTCTGAGGTAGAAAACGAGAGCTCAAGGGAGTTATGAATGTGCCCAGAGTTTGTGGCATCAGAACATAGGGTGGACCATCTCCTGAGGCAGAACTTTACCAACAGTGGGCCATAAAAGACTTGGGTGTATGGAGCTAGTAATCTCCCCTGCTCTGGGGGTGCAGACTCAAGGTTAGCTGGAGTCCCCAGGCTGGTTGCCTATATGGGTCTTGTAGTTTTCTCTGGATGCTAAGCCATGAAAAAGACTGGAAAGGGGTGGTTAAGCTAAGAAATAAAAATGAAGGGACAGATGTAGTGAGTGATGGAAATATCTCCGGAGCCTAGGAGAATGATCTCAGGTGGACATGAGAACAAAGAATGTCCTGATGACCATAGTGACCTCCTGGAGGAGAGGCTGAGTGGCCAGGTAAGGAAGGGTCTCACTGCTGCATCTCTCGGGCCTTTTAGATCTGGCCTATATACATTATTCACATATCTCAAAATGGAGAGATATCTGGATGGGTGTTAATGTTTAACAACTGTGAGAGAGAGGAGAGAGGTACAGGAAGCATCTAACCAGTATGCTGCAGATTCCAACCAATGGAAATAGCTGCTGTCTTTCAGAAAGGACTGGTGAAAAGGACCTGCCAGAAGACAGTGGAAAACAAAGGAATAGATGGAGAACAAAGAGGATTCAGTGAAGACAAAGTACAGGCAGAAGGAAGGGCAAAGGAACCTGGAGATAAAGAGGGTGTGAGCAGAGGCTGGGGTCAGGTCACCAGGAGTGGGCCAAACAAAGCCTAGGGGTGGAAAGAAGGTAGAAGTACAGGCAGAGAAGGCTGTGTAAAAGTCCAGTGGGAAGTTGCTTTTAACTCTTAATCTTATTCTCATAATTTAAAGGCCTTTTGGGTAGCCTTCTGCATTTGGCAGGCTAGAGCTACAATTCTGTTCATCACAATGAGTTATAAAACTGTCATCCTAAATTTGATTCCATAGAGTGGCAGGTGACCCTAAATTTCCCATCTATGTCTGCATTGAAGAGATTTGTGAAATAAATTGACCTCACCTATATGCTATGTTTTAATAAACAAAGGTCACTGTGTATATTATTGACCTTCACTCTGTTACTTTTAGCTCCCCCCCCAAAAAAACACTATGCAAAGAATTCCAAATCCATAGCATTGAAAATAATCAGAGCATTGCAGCCTCTCACAATTTGGAGATCTTTACTTAGTAACTTATTAATGAAATTGATCATGTGTGAGCTTTGTTTAATCCCTTCATTTAATTTAATACATGATTTCCTGGCTTTTAGAAACTGAAGTAGCTAAAGGAGATGAAAAAAATTTATCCGTCTCTGAAGATCACCAGGAAGAATGCAGGCTTTCAAATGGTAGGTACACTCAAGTGGAAAAAACTTCCTTTTTAATCAAAAGGTTAACATTACTTTTCAAAGAAAGAAATTTAATCCTCCCTTAGTCATAAAATGGCTTATTTTGTACTAAAAAATCATATTTAAAATATATTTAAATCTTAGAAGGAAATGACCAGATATTTTTTGAGTATCTTCTGTGTCCTGGTTTCTGTGAGAGATCTTGGGTAACACAATAAGGGACTAATGGTGGCCCCACACACTATCTAGGAGAAAGCAACCAGGAGACTATGAAATGCCAACATACATGATCCATTAAAAAGCATAATAAAATAGGATGACAAGGTAGGTCAAAAGGTAAAGAAGTATACAATAAGCAATCTAAAAACTCAAAGGAAAGGAAAGATCCTTTAATGTAGAAAGGAGAAAAAAAATCATGCCTTCAAATCTGCCTCTAACTTAAGATGTCTAAAGATAAATAAATAGATATTTATTCAGAAATTCTGCTCATTCAGTTAGGCAAGAAGAAAAAGTTTAGAGATCTGTACAGCAATGTGTATGTACTTGCCAACACTCTATCCTTAAAAATTTAAGAAGGTAAATTTCATACTATAGGTTCTTACCATCAAAACCCTGTGAATTCGAGACATAAAAATAAATCAGGATGGTCACTGCCCTCAAAAGTACTTGCCGTCTAGCATGGGAAGTAACAAAGCAAGGATAACATTGCTGTCCTAAGAGATACCTTAGTCTGTTCAGGCTGCTACAACAAAATACCATAAAGCAGGTGATTTATAAACAACAAATTTATTTCTTACAGCTATGGAATCTAGGAAGTCCAACATCAAGGCATTGGTAGAATCAATGTAGTCAGGACCCGTTTCCAGGTTCATAGTTGACACCTCACTTTGTCCTCATATAAGTAGACAAGGACAAATGAGCTCCTTTGCATCTGTTTTGTAAGGGCATGATCCCATTCGTAAGAGCAGAGCCCTCCTTATCTAATGACCTCCCACAGGCCCATCCTCTTAGCATAATTATGCTGAGGTAGCTTTCAGCATATGAATTCAGGTAGAGGGGTGACACAAACATTTGGGCCCTGGCTAGGTGCTATGATAGAAAGAGGTCCAGGGTATAATGTCAGCATGTTGATGTCTCCTGACATAGGCTTTCCAGGAGAAAAGACATGGAAGTTGGGTCTGGAGGGTTGAGGGGGAGGACTCATAATCAAAAGAAAAAAAAGTATAAAGATGCACAGGAAGGAGATTGTAAAAGGTAACCTATTATAGGGAAAAGTACGTGGCAAAGGTGACATTTCAGGAAATCACAGCATATCCAGATGTACAAATCTAGGGTAGTAAAAAAAAAATATATTTTCAGAAGACAGTAAGAGGTGCAGCTAGGACACAAAAAAGGAATAGAACTGAAGAGAGAGGTTGGGCCATGCGTTGTCTGTCTGTATGGTTACCAGTATGGCTGGTGGATGGCGGGACAAAGCTTTAGATGGGGTCAGCCTTACAGAACTAACTGGGATGAACCATTAATGCTACGGATGACTTTGGCACATCCCAAATCATTGCCCAGATAATCATGGTGAACTCAGTTCCATCTTAATAGATCTCTTAAGAGGCCCAGGCAGCTAGACTGCTTCTTTAGGTATCTGCCTAGCAGCCCTTTATTCCTACCCAGACACTAAGGACCTTGTAAGAGAACTGAGAACTGTAAGATCTTTCGTGAGGAACTTGACTAGATGGATGAATAGAAGCCAAGTTAGAGAGTATATATTCCCTAGAATACTAAAAATTTAAGTTGTTAATTAAAATAATAGGTAATTAAGAGATAAATAATTAATAGATAGATAATTAAGTAGATACTTACACCTCCTAAATTATATTCTTGTGCAAACTAAAGTATTTCCATCATGATAAGGTAGAGAAATGTCATTGATTTCAGGCTGTTGAGGATCATTTGTTGAATGAGACTTGAATTCAAATATTTATCAGTGCTTTTCATATTATGAAAATAATGTCCATAACTTTACATGCATTGTGATTAATGAAATCGATTAAATTGCTAGCATTTTGCTCACTGAAATACTATTAAATTGATAAGAAAAGGGTAAGATGTGATCCCCTTTGTTGATTCTTTGTATTTCTTGTGTGATCAGGGTTTTTTTCCTAGTCTTGCCCATATCTGTAGCTTCAAGAGTGCTACCACTTCTATCTTCCAATAGATTTAGGGTGTCTTTTTTAATACTTAAGGGATCCACTTCAATTTTAATTTAGTGCATGGAGAGAGATATGGGTCTAGATTTAATCTTCCGCCTGTGGAAAGGCAGGTTTTCCAACACCACTTATTAAAGAAGCTATCTTGCTGCTCAGGGCCAAGCTGCCCTGCGGAAGCGGCTGTGACTGCTGCGGCCGGCTGGACCGCAAAGGAGCGCGGGGCCATAGTCAGGCAAAGTGTCCCCAACACTCACGGGCCTCACCTCTGGCCGCTCCGCCCTGCCTGCCCCAGTGGACCGCACGCTGGGTCCCCAGAGCCCGCCCCAGCGCGGAGAGGCTCAGAATCCGACACCTGGCTACAGTCTCCTCCAACCCTCGGATTGATTTCTCCAAGCGCAGGAGAGACGTGGTGGCTGTTTTTCTCTCACATTGAAAAGGACATTTTGAACAATCGCTGACACTCTTAAAAGATGTTGTGAAGCTGAAGGAGTAAGATGCTGCAGGAAGGACTGATTAAAACTAAGGAGATACCTTTTGGAACACTGAAAGAAAAGTTTAAAAAATGAAAAGAACTGTCTAAATTCTGCTCTTAACATGTGAAAATGGCCTTCTTTCATTTATGTTCTGAGAACCCAGAGAATAGTCACTGGGTTCCCAAAATTTATACCTCCACCTCAATAACTGTGTGGCATTCTTTCCTGAGAGACTCAGGGAAGGTGATCTTGAACATTATTTCTGGAGTCAATCACTTCTCTGACATGAAAAGTAAAGAATTTCTGGCAAAGCAAATTGAATACAAAACAAAACTATATACATATTATGTTCTGAGAACCCAGAGAATAGTCACTGGGTTCCCAAAATTTATACCTCCACCTCAATAACTGTGTGGCATTCTTTCCTGAGAGACTCAGGGAAGGTGATCTTGAACATTATTTCTGGAGTCAATCACTTCTCTGACATGAAAAGTAAAGAATTTCTGGCAAAGCAAATTGAATACAAAACAAAACTATATACATATATATATATATATATATATACATACATATATATATACATACATATATATATATATATATATTCTAGAAAGAATCAAGAATTAGAATGACTAATAACTGAGTCACTGGATTAAAGGACTAAAAGAATATAAGTAATTAACCCTAATGGAAGGAATTGCATGGGCAAAAAGATTAATTAAGGAATAAGAAAGGAGTATTTAAAATCTAAAAGCTTCCCTGGTCCTGATGAATTTACTGCTGAATTCTACAAAAAATTTAATGCCACTCCTCCTCAAACTCTTTAATGAAATT
>NW_022900928.1:107245984-107277585 GCF_012274545.1 Fukomys damarensis | reverse complement strand
CCTCCACCTCAATAACTGTGTGGCATTCTTTCCTGAGAGACTCAGGGAAGGTGATCTTGAACATTATTTCTGGAGTCAATCACTTCTCTGACATGAAAAGTAAAGAATTTCTGGCAAAGCAAATTGAATACAAAACAAAACTATATACATATATATATATATATATATATACATACATATATATATACATACATATATATATATATATATATTCTAGAAAGAATCAAGAATTAGAATGACTAATAACTGAGTCACTGGATTAAAGGACTAAAAGAATATAAGTAATTAACCCTAATGGAAGGAATTGCATGGGCAAAAAGATTAATTAAGGAATAAGAAAGGAGTATTTAAAATCTAAAAGCTTCCCTGGTCCTGATGAATTTACTGCTGAATTCTACAAAAAATTTAATGCCACTCCTCCTCAAACTCTTTAATGAAATTGAAAGGAAAGTAATACTCCCGCATTAATTCCTGGAAGTAAGCATCACCCTGATTCCAAAACCAGAGAAGGAGACTGGATAAAGATGTGGTTTTTCTACAAAATGGAGTAGTACTTAACCATAAAGAGTGAGAAACTACAGATATTTATAGCTAAATGAATGCACATTAAGGCTTTTAAGTGAAATAACTAGGACACACTGGAGCAAATACCAAATAGTTTCTCTAGTGTGAAAAACTAAAAGTGTAAATAAGGTTCATATGGTATAATTGATAGTGTGAAAAAAGCAAGAAAATGTCTAAAGGAGAAGGGAAAGTGGGAAGGGTAGGGGAAAGGAAATAAGGAAAAAGAAAAAATATTAAAAAAGAAAAAATGGAAACAAAGTCTTTGTAAATAGGGAAGGATGAAGGGGGTGAAGGGAGGGCAGAGGGATGGGGAAAAAATAAGAACCAAGATACATCATGTAAAGGTACAAGATCCCAATGTTGAATGTAACTGTATTGTTTACCTTAAATGTACCAATGAACTTAATGAAAAAAAAAAACAAACCCCCAGAAGGATCCAACCAAAAAGGAAAATTACAGACCAGTCTCCTTAATGAACATAGATGCAAAAATACTTGATAAGATATTGGCAAACAGAAGGCAGCAAATCATCAAGACAGTTATATTCCATGACTAAGTCAAATTCATTCCAGGGATACAGGAATGATTCAACATGTGCATATAAAGAAACGTAATATACCATATTAACAGGGCCAAGGACAAAAACTATAAAATCTTCTCAAAAGATGCAGAAGAAGCATTTGACAAGGTCCAACACCCATTCATGATTAAAAAAAAAAAAAACCTACAGATAATTGGGATAGATGATCTTTATCTCAATCTGATAAAAGCCATCTAGGACAAACCAACAACCAACATCATACTAAATGGACAAACACTGAAAGCTTTCACTCTAAAATCAAGAACAAGACAAATATGTCCACTGTCACCACTTTGTTCAATATAGTCCTGGAAACACTAGCTAGAGCAATTAGATTAAAAAAAAAAAAAAAAAAGAGGAATAAGTTCAGGAAAGGAAGAAGTTAAATTATCATTATTTGCAGATGACTTGACACTCTGCATACAAGACTCAAAAAATTCCACCAAAAGACTTTTAGATTTGATAACCAAATTTAGTGGTGTAACGGGTACAAAGTCAACACACAAAAGTCAATAGCCTTCCTGTACATGAATGACAGACTCATGGAGAGAGAAATTAGAGAATCCCTTTCATGATAGCATCCAAAACAATGAAATACCTAGGAATCAATCTAATGATGGAAGTAAATGACCATGATAGTGAAAACCACAGTACTTTGAAAAAGGACATTGAAGGAGATTTCAGAAAATGGAAAGATGTCCCTTGTACTTGGATAGGAAGAACCACGATAGTGAAAAAGGCCCTACTTCCAAAATTGTTATACAGGTTTAATTCAATCCCAATCAAAATCCTAACAGCATATCTCACTGAATTAGAAAAAACAATCCTAAAATTCACCTGGAACCAAATGAGTCCGAGATACCAAAGACAATTCTGGGCAACAAATGCAAAGCAGGAGGGATCACAATCTCTCACTTGAAAGCTACTGTGATAAAAACAGCATGGTACTGGCAAAAGAATGGACCTGAGCATCAATAGAACAGACCAGAGGATGTACAAACAACTCCAGACACACTAAAAAGCCTTATCTTCAACAAAGGAGATAATCTTCACTAGAAGAACCATAGCCTCTTTAATAAGTGATCCTCTAAACACTGGCTCCCCCCGCCCCGCTTTTTCTTTTCTCTTTTTTTTTTTTTTGGTACCAGAGATCAAACTTGGG
Organism: Fukomys damarensis; assembly: GCF_012274545.1. Classification (NCBI taxonomy): domain Eukaryota; kingdom Metazoa; phylum Chordata; class Mammalia; order Rodentia; family Bathyergidae; genus Fukomys; species Fukomys damarensis. The sequence goes on along the minus strand of NW_022900928.1, from coordinate 107,275,279 downwards.
TCCTTGCACTTGCAAGGCAGGTGCTGGAACCACTAAGTGCCCTTCCTCTCTTTTTTTATTGGTACATTTTTACAGTACAGTTACATTCATCATTGGGATCTTGTACCTTTATGTATCTTGGTTCTTATTTTTTCCCCATTCCCCTGTCCTCTCTTCACCCCCTCCACCTTTTTTTCTTTTCCCTTCTTAGCTTTCCCCTACCCCTCCCACTTCCCCTGCACCTTTAGACATTTTTTCCTATTACACAATATCAATTATACATTTTGATTCTTATTTACACTTTTAGTTTATCACACCAGAGGAATTATTCAGTATTTACACATGTATGTTCTATTAAATTTCACTTAAGAGCATGTCCTCAATGTGCATCCACTTATAAATGGATATATACTTATAAATGGTATAAATGTCTTTAGTTTCTCATTCTTTATGGCTGAGTAGTACTCCACTTTATAAATAGAACACATTTTCTTTATGCAGTCTCCAGTTGATGGGCAATTAGACTTTTTCCAACTTTTAGCTATTACAAACTGTGCTGCTAAAAACATGGGTGCACATATATCACTTTGGTATGATTCTTTTAATTCTTTTGGGAAGATACCCAGCAAGGGAATATCTGGGGACCTCTAATCCTAGTATTTTGAGGTATCTTCGTATTGATTTCTATAGTGGTTGCACCATTCTGCACTCTTACTATCAATGGAGAAGGATTCCTTTCTCTCCACAATCCCACCAACATTTGTTATTGGTTCATTTCTTGATAGAAGCAATTCTTCCTAGGCTGAGGTGGAATCTGTGTCTCTAGAATGACCAGTTGTGTTGAACATTTTTTCATATGTTTATCTGCTGTTTTTACTTTTTTGTTTGAGAAACGTCTGTTCATTTTCAGATGCCCATTTTAAAATTGGGATTATAAATTTGGGGGTCTTTTTTTTTTTTTTTTTTTTTTTTTTTTTTTTTTTTTTTTTGTTCTTTATATATTCTGGATAGTAGACCTTTGTCTGAGGAATAGCTGGTAAAAAAATTTTCCCACATTGTATATTGTCTCTTAGCTCTGTTGGTGGTTTCTCTTGCAGTGCAGAAGCTTTTTTAAAAAGATGAGATCCCAGTTGTTGATACTTTGTGCTAGTACCCATGCTACTGAAGATTTATTCATGAAGACTTGTCCTATGTCAATGTCTTCAAGAGTTCTACCTAACTTATCTTCCAGCAAATTTACTATTTCAGTTTTAATACTTAGAACTTTAATCCACTTGTTTTTTAGTTTAGTGCATGGTAAAATATAGGGGTCTAATTCTAATTTTTGGAAAATTGAAATCCATTTTTTCCAGCACCATTTATTAAAGAGGCTATCTTTCCTCCTGTGAGGAAGGTTGGCTCCTTTGTCAAAGATGAGGTAGCTGAGTATGTCTGGCGTTGTTTCTCCATCTTCTAATCTATTCCACTGATCCTTGGGGCTGTTTCTTTGCCAGTACCATGCTGTTCTTATCACAGTGACTTTGTAGTATAGTTTCAGGTTGGGGATTGTGATACCCCTGCCATGTCGCTGTTGACTAGAATTGCTTTTTTTGCTACTCTAGGTCTCTTCTGGTTCCAAATGCGTTTTTGGATTGTTTTCTCTAGTTCAGTGAAATATACTGTTGGGATTTCAATCAGGATTGCATTGAATCTATATAGCAGTTTTGGAAGTATGGCCATTTTCACTATATTCATTCTTCCTACCCAGGAACAAGAGTTGTCTTTCCATTTTCTTATATCCTCTTCAATCTCTGGCTTCTCACATGCTGAAGATTGAAAATGTCTCTCACCATGCACTAACCTAAAATAAAAATGTATTCAAGATATAAATATTAAAAACAAAAACACTAGATCTGCCGGGTGAGAGAATAGGTAGAACAATTGAGGACATAGGAGTAGGCAAATATTTCATGAACAAAACCTAGATCTCATGGGAAGCACTACAAAGAATCAACAGCTGGGACCTCATCTCATTAAAAATCTTTTGCACAGCAAGAGAAACCACCACAAGAGTGAAGAGACAACCCAAAGAGTGGGAAATGATTTTTACCAGCTGTTCATCAGATAAGGAACTTATATAGAATATATAAAGAACTCAAAACTATCAGACTCCCAGATTTAAAGATCCAGTCCAAAAATGGGCATCTGAAACGAACAGACATTTCTCAGATGGAGAACTAGAAATGGCAAATAAATATATGAAAACATATTCATCATCACTGGTCATTCAAGAGATGCAAATTAAAACAATGCTGAGATTCCATCTCACTCCAGAAAGAATGGCTTTTATGAAGAAATCAACCAATAACAAATGCTGAAGGGAGCTGTGGGGGAAAAGGACCCTTCTCCACTGTTGCTGGAGGTGTAGACTGGTGCAACCACTGTAGAAATCACTGTGGAGATTGCTCAAGAAACTAAAACTACAGGTTCCATTTGACCCAACTGTACCTCTTCTTGGTATCTTCCCCACAGAAAAGCATCCTATCGCAGTGATATGCACACACTCATGTGTGTAGATGCACAGTTTGTAATACCTAAATCTTGGAAACAGCACAAATGCTTATCAACAGATGAGGGGATTAAGAAGATGTGGGGTTTTTTTTAAATATACAATGGAGTACTATAGCTAAATGGATGGACCTTAAGACCATACTCTGATAAATCAGAAACATGTGTTTAAGTACCACATTGTTTCTCTGGTGTGAGAAACTGAATGTGGAAATAAAGACTAAGATATATAATGGGTGTTGGCAAATAAAAAAGTAAAAATGGGAAGGGGAACAAAGGAGGAGGGAGGGAGGGAGGAAAGGACAAAGAAAAAAGTGAAAATAGCCGGGAAAATGGAAACAAAGCTTTTTTAAGTAAGGAGGGGAAGAAAGGTTGAACAGAAGGAAGGAGAATGGGATAAATAAAAATCAAGGTGTATCATGTATAAGTACAAATTTCCTGTGATGATTATTATGCATATCTACAATGTAATAATAAAATGAATTTTAAAATTGAAAATAAATATATGCTCCCAATGGTATACAGATATTGACAAAATGAAGAAATTAGGGTTAAATGTTGGTAGTGGTCTGCAAATGAGGTAAGATGAAAGAAAAGCCAATATCCTGACTCCTTCAGATAAACAACATACTTCATTCAGAGTCGTAAAGGACACCTGAGTTCTGAACATAAGTGTATTCCTGAGGGCTGGAATGATTACTGGAATGACACACCAGACTCAATTCACCCTATTATTTCCTGGGGAGGTGGCAAGGACAGCTAAGTGTTTCAGACTGTAAGCTCCCCATGTCCCACAGACTCTTTCCCTGCTCTCTGCTTCCCAGTTCTCATTGCTGATTGAAACTCTCCATCTTTCATCTGTCTAATATTCCTAAAAGGAAAATATTACCCGGAGTCATGTGAGTCTCTTGATTAATAGCAATTTGCTTGGCTTGAAAGATGTATAGGATATTAATACAGCCCACTTCTAGATGTGTCTGGTAGAGACATGGGAGTGTTACCTGAGGGAGCATGTCTGGCCTCTGGTCCCTTCCTCTCAGACTCTTTCCCTGCTCTCTGCTTCCCAGTTCTCATAAAATACTTACTTTTCTTTATTTCTATTCAGCATGATGTGTCTGCGTTGAAGACAATCACAGACTGAAATATTTGAAGCAATAATACAAAACACAAATTTTTTTTATTCTTTAAAACACAGTCTCACTATGTAGTTCAGACTGGCCTTGAACTCACTATGCAGCCTAGACTGGTCTGGAACTTACAGTGATCCTCCTGCCTGAGCCTCCCAAGTGCTGAGATTACAGGCATGCACCACCTCACCTAGCTCAAAATAAATCTTTTTTTTTTAAGAAAATAAAAAGAAATGAAGGAAGGAAGGAAGGAAGGAAGGAAAGAAAGAAAGAAAGAAAGAAAGAAAGAAAGAAAGAAAGAAAGAAAGAAAGAGAGAAAGAGAAAAGAATAAGAATACCAGGGTTTTTCCCCCAATGATATAGAATAGAGTAGAATACAATACAATACAATAGAAAAAAGAGATAAGTAATAAATTTTTTTGAGAAGATGAAAGCAAAAATAGATTAGAAAGGGTGTATTATTTCATTTCCTTTGTATGTACACAAGTGCACATACTGAGCTGTAACATAGAGTGCATATTCTACTGTGGCTCCTATTCCACAACATTTGAAAAACACTGATTTAGAGTATCTCACAGGCTCGTGACTATATTCTAAACTCAACATGTTTTGTTTAATTTTGGTTTCAGAACATAAAGATAGTGTATATTCCAGCATCACCTTAGATGAAGATCTTAATACAAGGTGAGTCAGTGGAGCTACAGTGGATCTTCAGAGCGCTCGTGCTTCATATTGTCTACTTGTAGAGAATATTATAGTCAGAAGAAATGGCCAGAACCTGAAATGAGTTTGTGTGTTTGTTTGTTTTTTGGTTCCAGGGATCAAACTTGGGACCTTGTTCTTACAAGGCAGGTGGTGGCACCACTGAGCTAAATCCCTGGCCCTGAAATGAGTTTTAAATAATTTTGGTCTCTTTCTTTTTTTCTTTTCTCTCCCTCCCTCCATTCTTTTCTCTCTTTTCAGTATTTTGAACCCAGGGCCTTCACTCCAAACTACATGTCCAACCCTTTTCTTACTTTTTATTTTGAGACAGGGTCTCACTAAATAGCTAAGTCACTAGAGTGGAGCTCAAATGTGTAACCCTCCTGCTTCAGTCCACCAGAGTGCTAATATTACAAAAATGAGCCACCAACCCTGGCTGAATCTTTTCTTTTACTTCATAAACACTCTGAAAGAGGGATAAAAGTTGTAATACAGTAATTTTAATACTGAGGTTGCTTCCATGTCTTACTTCAAACTCTCCCAAAACGATTTAACTTCACCCCTAGCCCTTCCCCTTTTTTACTTAATCCTTTATTATATACCCCCACATAGTCATTGTGACAGGAGAAGAATCTTCTCAGAAGGTGCATGAGAAGAAAAGACAGAACCCTTGTGGAATTCCCTTGAACAAGGAAATCTGGAGATTCTCTCCCTCCCTCCCTCTCTCTCTCTCTCTCTCTTTCTCGCTGTGTGTGTTTGTATGTGTGTGTTTGGACTTAAAACTATAGGCACACTATTCACACTTATGACCTGCCACTCAGACTGATGACTCATTTTTTTCCCTTTTGGCACAGTTCTGCACATCTCATTTATACAGCCTCTATGTCTTTTTTTTGTTGTACAGTACACCTTGTTTATACAATACCTTAATTTTTGCTGATTGTACATTACAGTACTATTTTGTATGTTCTGTTACACATTATAATCTGTGTGTAAGAGTTATGCAAATAAAAAAGTCATCAAGTTGGAGTTTCTTTTGACCATTTCTTTGTTCTGAATATTGTCATGTAATACTATATACCAGTGATATTGAACTTTTAGAGGCTGAGTGCATAAACTGTAACCCAAAACCCACTTATTTATCTCCAAGAACCAACACTGCAGTTAAGGCTGAATACTGAAGTTTTAGTTTAGAAAATAACAATTCATACATTGACATTATTTTGTCTTAAAAGAAAAACAATAACGGAGCTTTCAGTGATACATAAAGCTTTTTATTGAAAGGTAAGTTTGCATTTGGTGTGCTTTTGCACAATTCATGTGATCTTTGCTGTTGTATGATGCTTGATAATTTGTCAAACCTTGGCTGAGGCCACTTGCCTTGCATGCCAATAGAGAGAGCTCTGTGTGCTGCAGCAGCATGCATGCCATAGATTTGTCACCACCACTGTATACAACTCCTCATTCAACAACCAGCTCAGTTTACTGCCTAGTCACAGGAACAAAACTCAGTCATTAAGGATTGTCTGTACTTGTGAATATTTATGTAGAGGTTTGGACTGAGACTTCATGAAAAAGTGGCTTAAGATCTTGAAAATTCTAAGAAAACAAGGCTTTCTGAGAAACAATAGAGGTATCTTGATCACATTCTTCATTGTTTGGACGAAATACCTAATATACATAACCTAAAAAAGGAGAAGTTTATTTTGGCTCATGGTGTTAGAAGTCAGCATGATTGCCTGGCTCCAAGGCAGAAAACAGCAAGGCAAAAGGGCATAACATAGGAAAGCTGCTCACATCATGATAACCAGGAAACAGAGAGCAAAGGGAGGCATCAGGAAGAGAGACATACACTTCCACATTATGTCCCCAGTGATCTGCCTCTTCTAACCAGGCTCCACCTCCTAACAGCAAGACAGCTATATCATCCACAGGATTCAATCACTTTCCAAAAGCACCACCTGTGAATGAGGTAGTCTGGAGGACTTTCTTGATCCAAGACATAACATTCCACCCTGACCCCCAAAAGGTTCATGCAAAATGCATTTAGTCCATCTTTAAGACTCACCAAAGTTTTAACAGTTCCAAGTCCAAAGTCTCATCTGAGATTCAAGGTAAACTCTTAGCTATGAACCCCTGTAAAAATCAAAGAGAAAGTGGCACAGTGTAAACATTCCCATTCCAAAAGGGAAAAAGAGGATAGAAAAGAATCAGACTAACACAAGACTGAAACCCAGCAGGACAAACATTAAGTCTTGTAGTTCCATGTCCAGCATCTGGGACAAAGATGTGAGCTCCAAAGGGTTTGAGAGGCCTTGCTTCATGTGCTGCTATCTCAAAGGCACACTGCCTGGCCTTCCAAGTCTTCTTTTGAAATCCAGGTGAAAGTCTTCTTGACCCCACAACTTTTGTATTCTGCCTATCTGTAAAACTAGTACAATATGGATGATGCCAAAGTCTGCTACCAGTTTGACCTAGGCCCCCTAGACTCATAGCTGTAGCATTCTCTGATTGCCTTGATGACTATGCACTGTGAAACAAATACTGCAAAACCAAATTACAAGTAGGGTATTTTTGGACTCTCTTCTTAAAGCAAAGTCTTTCAATTTAGACCCTTGGGCTTGCAAAGGGTTGGGTCTTGCTGCTTTCTGGGATACCCTCAGGGCACCCTATCAATTGTCCTAATACAAAGTATTTGGCTTCTTTTTACTATGAATCTTTTTTCTTAGGCTCTCCTTGATGAAAACTTCACAGGCTCCAAATTTATAGGCACTTCCTTTCTGGTAAAACTCAAAACTTTTCAAATCACTCAGCTGTTAGTTGCTCTTGATTCTCAGTGTAGAGATGATTAAAAGCAATAAGCAGTATGCATAATATAGCCTAAACATTGGGCTGCCTTGAAATTTTCCTCACCAGAATAATTACTCCACTATCCTTAACCACTTACCAGTCCATTTATCTAAATATAGGGTAATCAAAAATTGTGTATTTTTGTTAATTTTTATAAGATAATATAACAGGAAATAAAAATTTACTCAGTACAAGAATCAACTAGTAGAAATGACCTTCCTGAAAAATGCTCAGGATACTCAGTACATAAACAAATATGCTCCCCTAGTGATGCTTGGGGTAAACAAGTAATTAACCTCAGTCTCTCACAAACTCTCCAGACATAAATAAAATGTAGACAAATTCCTGCCAAAGCATAACACATGAGCTGGAGTCCAACTGCCAGTGGAGTCCTTGTTCCCAAATGAAACCTTCTGACCTTGGTCTTTATTCTCTGCTTTTTAAATCAATATTTTGGTCTTCTGAGATCCAACAAGAATATCCCATCAAGCTCAATTTACAACATTCTGGGCCTTCTCTAGCCAACATCTCCACACTCCTCCTGCAAACCAGTTCAAAGGCTTCTAAACCACATGCTCAAGTACAGTCACAGCAGTGATCCCACTCCTGGTACCAATTAGTCAATTTCCTCATCACTGGGGCAAAATATTCAACATCCACAATTTAAAGGAGGAAAGGTCTATTTTGGCTAACAGTTTCAGAAGTCTGTCCTTGAATGGTCATCTGACTCAAGGCAGAAAACATCATGGAAAAGTGACAGTGAAGGAAAGGTGCTCACATCATGGTATTCAGGAAACAGAGAAAAGAGGAGTCAGAAAGGGAGATATACCCTTCCAGGTTATGCTCCAGTGACCCACTTCTTCTGCCTTACTTCCTAACAGCAAATCAGCTATATTGTGCCTATGATTTACCTTCCAAAAGCCCTGCCTATATGAGTACATGAGGCCTTTGGGTGATATTTTCACCACAAGCCATAATGGTAGGACAAAGTAAGAAAAACTTCAAACATTGATGTGCTTTAAATATTAAAACCTAGCCTTTTAATTCTCTGCTTGCTGCAATGGATTCTTTAGATCTGATTCCTCAAACCCTCTCTGGGCAGTTAAAGATTCAAGAATATCTAAATAGTAGGCAGGTTATAGACAAAACATTAATGAGGATTTTTCTTGTTCTACAAACAAAACTAAATAGTATATCACATGCCTTTGCAGTATATCTCCTTACACACACACATACACACACACACACGCACACACACACAAACACACACACACACGACCACTACATTCACAGGCCTTGGCCTGGCTTGTCCACTCTCCTGGAACCTAGCTTTCCACTTTTATAACCAAGTCTCTAACAGCCTCTAATTCTTCCATCAGAATAGTTACATAAGTAAAGCAATGAACAAAAATTCATTTGCAAGGCCAAATTTTCAAAGTATGTACCTGAGTTTTCCCAATATTTTATGAAAACAAGGCTGATGTAGATTTTTGTAGTTGACCAATCCAGATAATCACCCATGCTCCACACTTATTTAAATGTCCAATAAAATTAACACAGTGCAGTGGACCTTTCATTTAGAAAGTCTTTAGAATGATGGGCTCAGAATGACTGGGTCTAACTGTGGAGAATTATAATTAGTGCATTGAGAAACAGCAGGACCAGAGACAAAACAGAGATGAAAATATAGCTGCATACAGAATTCAGAACAATATGCAAAGAAGCCAAAAGATACTGCACATAACAATATCACGAGGTCAGAAGAGGTCAGAATTGTGCTTGCTATACGAAAATATATAAGGATGGCTTCATGGTTTTATTTCCCATAGAACCTTACATGTTCACTTCCTCAGCCATTGAATGAGAGTGATTACAGGAACCCAGTAAACAAAGAGGAGTTAAAAAAAAAAGCTAATAAAAACAGGAACTACTAATATATATGTTAATAGTTACATCTCTTCATTTTTCTTTCTTTTACAGACCTTGAAGGCAAAACTGCAAGGCACTAACAGATGTAGTTGGACCAAATCTAAAGTTATTTGTCAAATAATAAATACAGAGATACCTATAAATAGCTGTATTTAGGGAGGAATAACTGGAGATTTACTTCAACCTCAGATAATGTTCTAAGCAATTAAATATTTTTGTGACAACAAAAAAGTCAGAATTCAGTCATTTTATGTTACCTATATCCACTCCTGTGTTTATTACTTTATTTTCTCAAAAATAGTTTGGTATCGATTGCTATTTTAAAAATTACATTAAAAAAGAGTTGTCAGTCTTTGCTTCTTTTTCTGAGAGACCTATTTCTTTCCACCAGCCATTCCTCACATTTGACCACATGTTCACACCACCTCAGCCTCAACCAAGTGGGCTACAATGAAGAAGAAACAATCTTTTTTCTTCTCTCTCCCTCCCCACTCCCTCCCCTTCCCCCTCTCTTCCCCCTCCCCCTTTGTCTCCCTCTCTCTCTCTCACACACATACATGGTTGAGTGAGTTGGTGTCTGAGTCAGGTTAGTATTAATGAACTAGAAAAAAATTGTAGTGAATTAGAGAAAAATTATAGGGTTCTGCTGTGACATGTTCAGGCCTGGTCAGGTTTACCAACTTCCAAAGACCTGGCTGGGTACTATTTTTCATATAAGTCTTTGCAACAAACTGAACTTTTACATTAACTTCAGTTGAGTAGGTTCCTATATCTTGACACCAGAGATGGACTGAATAAACTTAATTTTAAAGAAAAATACAATATTTTAAATATTTTATTTAAATTGTATTCCCTAAATAAGAATTAGTCTTTTATTAAAGCAGTACTAGTCAAACCAAAGTACTCATATTTTTAAGTTTAATAGGAACCCACAAAAATGCAAATTAGGAACTTTTAAAGATCAGGTCCAGTGGGCTGGGAATTTAGCTTAGCGGTTCTGCCTTACAAGCGGAAGGACCAAAGTTCATCCCCGGTACAAAAAAAAAAATCAGGGCCTCGGGAATTAGCTCAGTGATTCTGCTGCCTGCCTTGCAAGTGCAAGGTCCTGAGTTTGATTCCAGGTAGTACTAATAAGAAGAATAAGAATAATAAAATGAAACAGCACTGGAGCTTGTGAAAACCTCTATGCCAGGGATTTAGCTCAGTGTTTTCTGTTGCCTGCCTGTCAAGCGCAAGGACCCTAGTTTGATCCCCAGTACAAAAATAAATAAATACCCAGAAATCTTGCTAAAAAGCTTCAGCTGTCTGTGCTTTCTCTATATTTTTTAGTAACTCAAGGCATGAATTCTTTTTTTTTTAATTCATTGAGTTTATTAGTACATTTTAGGTATACATTATGATCACTTTAATCATTGGGAATTTGTACCTGTACATGATATATTTTGGTTCATATTTTTTTCTCATTATTCTTCCCTCCCTTCCACCCTCCCTATTTGCAGAAGCTTTGTTTACATTTTTCCTTCTTTTCTTATTTTTTTCTTTCCTTTCCTCTACCCCTCCCACCCACTCCCTTTACCTTTTCAACCTAATTCTTCCTATTTCTCAATATCTGTTACACATTTTGGTCCTTATTTACACTTTCAGTTTCTCACACCAGAGGAACGATTCAGTATTTACACATGTATGTCCTATTTAGTTTACTTAAGAGTATGGTCTCAAGGTGCATCCATTCAGCCATAAATGTCTCTAGTTTATAATTCTTTATGGCAGAGTAGTACTACATATTTTAAAGACATCTTTTTATCCAGTCACCAGTTGATGAGCATTGGAGTGTTTCCAAGATTTAACTTTTACAAACTGTGCCACTATAAACAGGGGTGTGCATATATCGCTGTGGTATTATGCTTTCAATTTTTCAGTAACGTTCCCAAAAGGGGAATAGCTAGATCAAGTGGGACCTCTAGCTCTAGTTTTTTTTTTAGACATCTCCACCCTGGTTTCCACAGTGCTTGTACTAGTATATACTCCCTCCAAAAGTGGAGAAGCGTTATTTTCCCCTTACAGCCCCACCAGCATTTGTTATTGGCTGATTTCTTGATAGCAGCCATTCTTTCCAGGGAGAGATGGAATCTCAGTGTTGTTTTCATCTGCATCTCTAGAATGACCAGTGCTGTGGAACATTTGTTCATATATTTTTTCTTGCCACTTCCACTTATTCATCTGAGAAACATCTATTCATTTCAGATTCCCATTTTTTTAATTGGGTCTTTAAATTTGGGTCTGATTTTTTAAAGTGTTTTATTTATCTAGATAGTAGTCCTTTGTCTGAGGAACAGCTAGAAAAAAATTTCCCCACATTGTAGATTGTCTCTTCATGCTACTATTGGGTTCTCTTGTTGAGTGAAAGCTTTTTGATAAGATGAGATCCTAGTTGTTTATTCTTTGCATTAGTTGTTGTGTGACTGAGGTCTTCTGGCAGGTTTAGTATTTCTTTTTTAATATTTAGATCTTGTATCCATTTCAATTTTAGTTTAGTCCATGGTGAAACATATGGGTCTAGTCTTAATTTTTGGCAAGTTGAATCCCAATTTTTCCAACACTATTAAAGAGACTATCTTTGCTCTGGTGAGGGTGTTTGGCTCCCTTGTAAAAGATGAGGGGGCTGAGTATGCCTGGAGTTGTTTGTGCATCTTCTTATCTATTCCATTGGCATGCAGGTTTGTTTCTTTGCTAGTACCATGCTGTTTTTATCATGGTACCTTTGTAGTATAGTTTCAAATTGGGGATTATGACACCCCTACCTTATTTTTGTTGTCCAGAATTGCTTTTGCTATTTAAGGTCTCATCTGCTTCCAAATAAATTTTTGGATTGTTTTCTTTAGTTTTGTGAGATATGCTGTTGGAATTTGAACTGAGATTGCATCAGTTTTCAAAGTATGGCCATTTTCTCTATATTGGTTTTTCCTACCCAAGAAAAAGGGCTGTCTTTCCATTTTCTGATATCCTCTTTAATCTCTTTTTTCAGGGTTATGTAGTTTTCAAAGTGGAGATCTTTTACTTCCTTTGTTTGATTGATTTCTAGGCATTTCTTTATTTCTTTTTTCTTTTTCTTTTATTTTTTTGATGTTATTTTGAAAGGAGTGTTTTCCCCGTTTCCCTCTCAGTGAGTCTGTTGTTCATGTACAGGAAGGCTATTGATTTTTGAATGTTGACCTAGTATCCAGCTACTTTACTGAATTTGGCTATTAATCTGGAAGTCTTTTGGTGGAGTTTTTTGGGTCTTCTATATAGAATGCCACATCATCTGCAGTTTAACTTTTTCATGTATCTTTATTACTTTCATTTCTTTCTTGTCTAATTGCTATGGCTAATGCTTCCAGAACTATAATGAACAAAAGTGGTGATAGTGAACATCTTTGTCTTGTTCCTGATTTTAGATGAAAAATTTCAGTTTTTGACCATATAGCATGATATTGGCTGTTGGTTTTTCATAGATGGCTTTTATAGTTGGCTTTTGAGATAAAGACTATTCCAATTTTCTGTAGGGCTTTTATCCTGAATTGGTGTTGGATTTTGTGAAACACTTTTTCTGCATCTATTGATATGATAATATGGCTTTTGTCCTTAACTTTGTTCATACAATGTATTACATTTATTGATTTACATATGTTGAATCAACCTTGCATCCCTTGAGTGAATCCCACTTGGTCAGATGTGTGATCTTCTTGATTATCTGCATTCGGTTCACAAGTACCTTACGAGGACGTTCACATCTATGTTCATTAGTGAGATTGATGTGCAGTTTTCTTTTTTGGGTGTGTCTTTCTCTGCTTTTGGAATCAAGGTAATGATTGCTTCCAGGAATGCATTTGGAAGTATTGCTTCCCATTCATTTTCATGAAAGAGTTTGAGAAGCAGTGGCATTACACTTCTCCAAATTTCTTGTAGAATTCAGCAGTAATTGACCAGGACCTAGGATTTTCTCTGTTGGCATGTTTTTAATTATGTTTTCAATTTCAATGATTGATATTATGTTGTTTAGAAATGGTATATATTCTTCATTCAACTTTGGTAATTCATATACACCTAGAAATCTGTCCATTTTTTCTGTTTTTCATCTTATTGGTATACAGGTTCTCAAAGTAGGTATTGATGATCCCCTGCATTTCTTCTGGATCTGTTGTAATTTCACAACTGAGGGTTTGTCAATTTTATTCTTCCAAAGAACTAATTGTTCAGTTTGTTGGGTTTTTTGCATCATTCTCTTATTCTCCATTGCCTTGATTTCTGCTCTGATCTTTATAATTTCCTCTCTTAAAATTTGAGTTTGTCTTGCTCTTTTTCTGGAATTTTGAGGTTCAACAATAGGTTGTTTATTAGAGCATGCTCTGTTTTCCTAATATAGGCATTCACTGCTATGAATTTCCCTTGTAGGACTCTTTTCATCATGTCCCACAAATTCTACTATGTTGTATTGTCATTATCATTTAATTATACAAACTGTCTAATTTCTTCTTTAATTGCCTCTGTGACCCATTGGTTGTTCAGGAGAGTATTATTTAATTTCCATGTGTTTATGATGTTTTTGTGGTTTCTTTTGCTATCGATCTCCAATCATTGATCTCCAATTACCCTGATAATATATAAGGGATAACTTTAATTCCTTTGCATTTACTTAAGCATGTTCTATGAGCTAGCATGTAGTCTATTTTATAGAATGACCTGTGATCATCTGAGAAGAATGTGTATTATATTTTGGGGTGGAACACTGTATATACATCTACTAAGTCCACTTGTTCACAGGTTTGGTTTAGTTCAGTTGATATTTCTTTGTTGAATTTTTGTACAGCTGATCTATTTGTGACAGTGGGGCATTAAGGTCTCCCACTACAATTGCATTAGTGCTTATGTGATTTTTCATGTCCTTAATATTTGTTTTATATAGTTGGGTTCACTAGTATTTGGTGCATATGTGTCTATTATTTTCATCTCTTCCTCTTGGATCATTCCCTTTACAAGGATGTAGTGACCTTGTCTCTTTTAGTTAGTCTTGGCTTGAAATCCACTTTCTCTGCAAATAGGATAGCTACCCCTGCTTTTTTCTGGGTTCCTGTCACATGAAGTATCTATCCTTTGACTGTCAGTCTGTGAATTTATTTTTGAATTAGGTGTGCTTCTTGTATGCAGCATATTGTTGGATCTTGCTTCTTTTTTTTTTTTTTTAGACAGGGTCTCACTATGTAGTTGAGACTGACCTGGATTGCACTATGTAGCCCAGGCTGGTCTCAAACTCACAGCAATCCTCCTGCCTCAGCCTCCCGAGTACTGGGGTTACAGGTGTGTGCCACCACACCCAGCTTGGATCTTGCTTCTTGATCCATTTTTCCAGTCTATATTTTTTTGGGGGGATACTGAGGATTGAACTTGGGTCCTTGCACTTGTGAGGCAGGTGGTGTACTCTATTTCTTTTGATTGGTGAACTGAGACCATTTATATTGATGATTATAATTGATATGTATTGACTTATTCTTGTCATGGTATTTTCCTGTTGTTGGATTTTTTTTTCTTTTTATTTAATTTCTTGCCTTGAACGGTGGATTCATTCTGTTGGGCTTCATGGAGTTGTGATCCTCATTGTGTTTTCCTAGGATATTGTTTATTTATTTATTTGAGTTCTGGTTTGGTATTCATGAAGTTTCTAAGGTGTTCTTTGCTGTGATAATATCTTATTTTCCCATCGATTTTGAAAGATAGAGTTTCAGGATAGATCAATGTGGATTAGAGATTGTTTTCTTTTAGGGCTTGAAATACTTTAATCCAGACTCTCCTTGACTTGAGAATTTGTGTTGAGAATTCTGATGTGATTCTGATAGGCGTTCCTTTGTATATGATTTGTGTCTTTTCTTTAACTGCTTTTAATATTTTGTTCTTGTGTTGTATTTTTCAAATCTTAACTATCATATGCCTAGATATAGTTTTTTTCTTTGTTTGTTTTTTGTTTTATTTGTTTATTTATTTAGTTATTTTACCACAGCTAGCTGGAATTCTATATCCCTCATTCATCTTTATGTCAAATTCTTTTTTCCTGTTTGGGAAGTTTTCTGTAATTACTTCTGTGAATAGTTTATTTGTCTTTTGTACTATCTCCTTTGATTAAAATCAATCTTAAATTATTCCTTTTTGCATCATCTAGCAGCTGGTAGGTTTCTCCTGGTTCCTTGCTATTTTTAAGAAATTTTTCTTTTTGTGTTGGCTAACTGAAATCTTGTCTTCTATATCTGAAATTCTGTCTTCACATTCACTTATTCCGCTGTGGAAACTTTCAATGTAATTTTTTTTCTTTTTAATTAAATTTATTGGTGTATTTTAGGGATACAGTAGAGTTACATTCATTGCTAGGATCTTGTACCTTTACATGACAGGTCTTGGTTCTCATTTTTTCCCCTTACCCCTGCCCTCCCTTCAACCTTCCTCCCCTCCCCATTTACAACCATTTTATTTCCATCTTTTCATTATCTCACATTTTTTTCTTTTCCCTTATTACCCTTCCCCTACCCATTCCACCTTCCCTACACCCTTAGACCTTTTCTTCCCATTTCACAATGTCAGTCATCTCATTAGAATCTTATGTACTATTAGTTTATTCACATCAGAGAAACTATTCGGTATTTACACATGTGTGATGTATTTATTTCACTTAGGAGTATATGCTCAATATGTATCCATTTTCCTATGAATCAATCTAATTTCTCATCCTTTATGGCTGCGTAATATTCCATTTTATAGAAAAACCACATCTTCTTTATCCAGTTTCCAACTGATGGGCAAATGGGCTGTTTCCAAGTTTCAGCTATTACAAACTGTGCTGCTATAAACATGGATATGCATACATCACTGTGATATGATTCTTTTAGTTCTTTTGGAAAGATACCCAGCAGAGGGATGGCTGGGTCAAGTGGAACCTCTAGTCCCAACTCTTTGAGGTATCTCCATATTGATTTCCATAGTGGTTGCCCCAGTCTGCACTCCCACCAACAATGGAGAAGGGTTCCTTTCTCCCTACAACCCCAACAACATTTGTTATTGTTTGATTTCTTAATAGAAGCCATTCTTTGTGGGGTGAGGTGGAATCTCAGTGTTGTTTTCATCTGCATCTCTCAAATGATCAGTGATGTGCAACATTTTTTCATACATTTACTTGCTGCTTTTACTTCTTTGTCTGAGAAATATCTGTTCATTTCAGATACCCATTTTTTAATTGGGTCTTTATATTTGGGGGGGTGATTGTTTTGAGTTCTTTATATATTCTAGATAATACTCCTTTGTCTGAGGAGCAGCTGGTAAAAATTTTTTCCCACATTGTAGGTTGTCTCTTAGTTCTGCTGATGGTTTCTTTTGCAGTGCAGAAGATTTTTAATAAGATGAGATCCCAGTTATTGATTCTTTCTGCTAGTTCCCATGCTACTGAGGATTTGTTCATAAAATCTTTTCCTATGCCAATGTCTTCCAGAGTTCTGCCTAACTTATCTTCCACTAAGTTTAGTTTTTTGGTTTTAGTATTTAGATCTTGAATCCACATGGATTTTAATTTAGTGCATGGTGAAAGATAAGGGTCCAATTTTAATCTTTGGCAGGTTGAAATCCAGTTTTTCCAACACCATTTATTGAAGAGGCTATCTTTCCTCCACTGAGGATGGTCCACTCACTTAACAAAAATAAGGTAGCTGAGTACATCTGGAGTTGTTTTTGTGTCTTCCAATCTGTTCCACTGATCCTCAGGTCTGTTTCTTTGCCAGTACCATGCTGTTTTTATCACAGTGGCTTTGTAGTACAGTTTCAAATTGGGAATTTTTATACCATCTGTTGCCTGGGATGGCTTTAGCTATTCTAGGTCTCTTATGGTTCCAAATGAATTTTTGGATTCTTCTTTCTAGTTCTGTGAAGTATATTGTTGGGATTTCAATTGGTATTGCATTGAATCTATATAGCAGTTTTGGTAGTATGGCCATTTTCACTATGTTGATTCTTCCTACCCAGGAGCAGGGGATATCTTTCCATTTTTTAATATTCTCTTCTATCTCTTTTTCCAGAGTGCTGTAGTTTTCAGTGTAGAGGTCTTTTGCTTCTTTTCTCAGATTGATTCCTAGATACTTCATTTTTTTGGATGCTATTGTGAAGGGAATTGTTTCCCTAATTTCTCTCTTAGTGAGAATGTTATTTGTATATAAGAAGGCTATTGATTTTTGAGTGTTGATCTTGTATCCACTTATTCCACTGAATCTGTCAATTAAGTCTAGTTTTGGTAGAGTTTTTTGGGTCTTCAATGTAGAGTGTCATATGATCAGCAAATAATGACAGTTTAACTTCTTCCTTTGCTGTCTTTATTGCTTTAATTTCTTTCTCTTATCTAATTGCTATGGCTAATGTTTCCAGAACTATATCGAAGAGGAGTGGTGATAGGGGCATCCTTGTCTTGTTCCTGATTTTAACGTGAAGGTTTTCAGTTTTTGGCCATTTAATATGATGTTGGCTGTTGGTTTTTCATAGATAGCCTTAATTAAGTTGAGATAGAGACCATCTATTCCAATTTTTTGCAGGGTTTTTATCATGAATGGTGTTGATTTTTTCAAATGCTTTTTCGGCATCTATTGAGAGGATCATGAGGTTTTTGTCCTTGACTCTGTTAATATAGTGTGTTACATTTATCGACTTACATATGTTGAACCATACTTGCATCCCTGGAATAAGCTGACTTGGTCAGGATGTATGATCTTGATCGTCCTCTGTATTCTGTTTGCTAGTATCTTATTAAGGATTTTTGCATCTATATTCATTAAGGAGATTGGCCTGTAATTCTCTTTTTCAGTTGTTTCTTTCCCTGGTTTGGGAATCAAAGTGATACTTGCTTCCAGGAATGAATTTGGAAGCATTGCTTCCCTTTCAATTTCATTGAAAAGTTTGGAGAGTAATGGCAGTAATTCTTCTCTAAATGTCTGGTAAAATTCAGCAGTGAATCCATCAGGGCCTGGGCTTTTCTTTGTTGGTAAATTTTCAATTACATTTTCAATTTCACTGACTGTAATTGGGGTGTTTAAAATGTTTTTGTCTTCTTTGTTCAGCTTTGATAATTCATAAGTATCTAAAAATCTGTCCATTTCTTCTGTGTTTTCCAATTTATTAGAGTATAGGTTCTCAAAGGCATTAATGATCCTCTGGATTTCTTTTGGATTTGTTGTGACTTCACCTTTTTCATTCCTGATTGCATGGATCTGAGCCTTTTCTTTCCTTTTTTTTTTTTTATAAGATTAGCTAGGGGTTTATCGATTTTATTTATTCTTTCAAAAAACCAACTCTCTGTTTCATTTATTTTTTTATATTGTTTTCTTAGTTTCCATTGCATTGATTTATGCTCTAATCTTTCTAATTTCCTCTCTTGTTCGAGATTTGGGTTTTTCTTGCTCTAGTTTTTGTAGGAGTCTAAGAGTCATCATTAGGTTGTTTATTTGAGCTCTCTCTGTTTTCCTACTGTGGGCATTCAGTGCTATGAGTTTTCCACGTAGAATTGCTTTCATTATGTCCCCTAGGTTGCTATATGTTGTATTGGTATTTTCATTTATTTGTAAAAACTGTCTGATTTCTTCTTTAATTTCCTCTGTGATTCATTGATTGTTTAAGAGATTGTTGTTCAGTTTCCATGTGTTTGTGAAGTTCCTAGAGTTTCTTGTGCTATTGATCTCCAGCTTGATTGCACTATGATCTGATAATATACAGTGGATAACTTCGGTTCTTTTGCATTTATTCAGTCCTGTTCTATGAACTAGTATGTGGTCTATCTTGGAGAATGACCCATGTGCAGCCAAAAAGAATGTATATTCTGATTTTGTGGGGTGGAATACTCTATAGACGTTTATTAAATCCTTGTGTTCCAAAGCTTGGTTCAGTTCTAGTATTTCATTGTTGATTTTCTGCCTAGATCATCTCTCTATTTGTAATAATGGGGTATTTAAATCCTCCACTACAATTTTATTGTGCTTATTTGGTTTTTCGTGTTACTTAATATTTGTTTTATATAGTTGGGGCCATTAATATTTGGTGCATATATGTTTATGATTATTATCTCTTCCTCTTGAATTGTTCCCTTTACAAGGATGTAGTGGCCTTCTTTGTGTCTCTTAATGAGTTTTGGTTTGAAATTTACTTTGTCTGCAAATAAGATTGCTACCCCTGCTTTTTTCTGGGCTCCTGTCACATGGAGAATTGTTTTCCATTCTTTCACTTTCAATCTATGGACTTTTCTTTGCATTAGGTATGTTTCTTATATACAACATATTGTTGGATTTTGCTTCTTAATCCATTCTGCCAGTCTATTTCTCTTGATTGGTGAGTTGAGGCTATTAACATTGATGGTTATAACTGATATGTTCTCACTTATTATTGTCATGCTATTGTCCTTTTGTTGACTCTTTTTACTTTTCCCCCCTCTCCTTTTAGTTTCTTGCTTTACCTATTTGAATTGCTCTGTTGGGCCTCATGGTGTTGTGACCTTTGTTGTCCTTTTCTAGGATATTATTTAGAATTTCTTGTAGTGCTGATTTGGTGTTCATGAAGTTTCTCAGGTGCTCTTTGTCATGGAAGTATCTTATTTCCCCATCCATTTTGAAAGAGAGTTTTGCTGGATACATCAGTCTAGGTTGGAGGTTGTTTTCTTTTATGACTTAAAATAGCTCACTCCAGGCCCTCCTTGACCTGAGAGTTTGTGTTGAAAATTCTCCTGTGATTCTGATGGGTTTTCCTTTGCATGTGATTTGTTTCTTTTCTCTTGCTGCTTGTAGTATTTTGTTCTTCTGTTGGGTTTCTGGGATCTTGATTATTATATGTCTATGTGTAGGGTTTTTTTTGTATTGTGGCTAGTTCGGGTCCTATATGCCTCATTTATCTATATCTGATTCTTCCCTTCTGTTTGGGAAGTTTTCTGTCATTAATTCTGTGAACAGCTTTTTTAAGTCATTTGTATTTTCTCCTGCTACTTCATGTATTCCTATCAGTCTTATGTTATTCTTCTTTGCATCATCTAGGAGTTGTTGAATTGATTTGTCATGATCCCTTACTGTTTTTAAGAGACCTCTCTTTTCACTGTCACTGACTGCAATCCTATCTTCTATATCTGAAATTCTGTCTTTGCAATCTCTTATTCTGTTGCATACACTTTCAATAGAGTTTTTAATCTTCTGGATATCTGTTTGAATCTGTTTTATGGATTCCATTTCTTTTCTATGTTGGGCATTCATTATTTCCATTTCTTTCTTATTCTGGGATTTCATTGCTTCTATCATGGTCCTGAGCTCATCTTTTTTTTTCTCAGCTTCTGCTCTAGAGTCTTGAATCATGACTTCCATTTTGCTAACTATCTCTATGGTTATCTGGTAAATTATTTCTGTTTTGAATTTTTCTAGAGCCTGACTGATCTGTTTTGTTACTTCCTGTGCTATGGGTTCAGGGTGTCCTGCTGGTTCACTATCTGCTTCTTCATCCTCATTTGCCCTACTGTTTGCTATTGGTGAACTGGAAGTCTACCTTTTTGTCTTGCTTAAATGTTTTCTCATTTTTACTTTTGTTATTGGGTTGTCCCTTGTTTAATATCTGGGTTATTACTTATATCTTTCTGATATAGTTGTGCTTTATCTTTTGAGTCTCTAATGCCTCATAGACATTCTCATTTTCATAATATTGGAGAAAATAACTCATTAAATCAATCACTATCCTTTATCCCAATTCATACATTCCGCAGCACAATAGGATGAAGCACGACTTGCAGTTTGACCACTTGTGGTAGTCATTAATCTATCACCTTTAAACCATGTGAATTAAGTTAAAATCAAGAAGCAGCCCAAAATATGTTTGCAGAGGATACACTTTTCAATATAGCATCTTTACCATTTAGGATGGGAGCTTAGACAGAGTTAGGAGAAGAGAAGTAGATAAGTGAAAGTATTGGAGGAGGTTTCAAGTGAAGCCAGAGGACATAGAATGACCATACAATTTTTATGAAACTATTGACTTCTAAAGGGATAAACAGAGTGCAAGATTAAGGACAAGAACATATCCCCTTAACAGTAACAGGGGCTCACTTTCCCTTGAAACTACTGACCCATGAGTGAGGTAAAATGCCAGAAGAAAAGAACATAAAGAAAAAATGATAAAAGAAGAAGTCTGAGTTAGTGTAGGAGCAGGAATAGAAAGGGAGATGAGGGATAATATGGTGGAGCAAGAGACTGAGTTGGAGGAAGAGGACAGAAAAAAGAAAGAAATTGCAGGGTGGAATGAGGAAAAGAAAGAAAAAAAAGGAGTTTGATGGGCCTCTTTCAGACTATGTCTCTGCTGTCATAATATACCATGTGAACAGCCATGTGCAGAACCAAGTCCCCTAATCTCAGCTAGCCAATGGCAGATCCCCGTGACTCAGACTGACCTCAGGCCACAAGGCCTAAATTGAGTTCTCCTGCAGGGTTGAACTCCACACAGTTCTATTACAGGTTTCCCCCACCCTTTCTTTAAAGATGTTCAATGCTGGGAGCTCAGAAAAATACCTTTTATGACCACCTATGCCTCTGTAGAGTAGACCCAAGGACTGGCCCAATTAGGAGGTCTGAGAGCAGGGGGGGGTCGTGGGGGTGTGGTGGGGGTGTTTCAAGGGCAACCGTGTGGCTACCTTCCTCACTGGAGCTGGTGGCAGAGCAGGCAGGGGACAGCATGGATCCTCTGAATGGGCCTGAGCAGGTGGCGGGAGAGATCTCAGGGTGGCCTTCACTGGGGCTCAGGTGAGTGCAGGCTGGACCTAGAGTCAGGGACCCCGGCACATGCTTTGCCTCAATGGAATTTTTAGTCTCTTGGTTATCTGCTTGGATGTGCTTCATGTTTTCCATTTCTTTCCTATGCTGGGTATTAATGATTTCTATAATTTTCCTCAGTTCCTCTGTTTTTCTTATCCATGTCTGCTCTAGAGTTAATAGCCATGTCTTTCGTTATGGTCATCATTTCTGCTGTTATTTGAGAAATTATTTCTGATTTCATTTTCACCTGAGCCTCTTTCATCTGTTTTGTTACTTCCCTTAATACCAGTTTAGGGAGTCTAATGGTTAACTTTTGGGTTGTTCCACTTCATTGTCCCTTGTATTTTTACCTTTGGTAGGCTGAAAGTCTGGGTTTGCATATTGTTTAGATATCTTCTCATTGCTATTTTTTTGTTGTTAATATTTTTTATTTGGTTCTTGGGTGATATTTGTATATTGTTTGTGGTAAGTATCTTTATTGCTAATATTTATCAATATTAAGGAATGGCTAATTCTTTGGGCTTTGAGTCTATAGTGATCCTTAGGCAATCTCAGTCTTGATATACCAGAAAGAACAACTTAACTAGAGTAATCATGTCACCTTGGCCAAAGTAATACAAACAGCATCAAACATAGCCTAGTCGGGGATTTAGCTCTGTGGTTCTGCCACCTGCCTTACAAGCGCAAGATCCCACTTTTGATTTGTGGCACAAACAAAAATATCACATCCTAGAATTTTAGTATATGTGCTGCTGAAGCAAGCACAATCACATCCTAGAAAATGACAAACTGTGGTAACTTTTAATTTGCCACCTTTAACCACATGAACTAGACGTGTGGTTATATATCAAAACTAGAACCAACCAGAAATATGAGTGCAGTAAATAAGTCCTTCAATATAACAAAGTTGCCCTCTGAAGAGAAGACTTATATGGAGTTGGGGAGGACAGAGAAATAGTATGAAAGGGAAAGGTTAGAAGTAAGGCTAGAGGACACAGGAAGATCATGCAAACTTTGGGAAACTAGTAAAGACAGGAGAAAGAGAGAGAAGAAGCAAACAAAAACAAGAACAGAGCAAACTAACAGCAACATGGAAACTAGAAACCATATTCATGCTCCTATAAAAATAATGACAACCAAGAAAAAAATAAAATGGATAAAAATAGTAACAAGAAAGGATAGAAATGAACAACAACAAGAAGAAGAAAAGATAAAAGAACAGGGAAAAAAGAAAAGAAAAAATTGATCCTTCAAGGTGTGTCTACTGTCACCTATAAACAATTAGGGCAAAGTACAGATCCTAGTTAACTAATCTCAATGACTAGCTGTAGTCCACTGAAATTCAAGCTGGTTTCTGGCTACAGAGCTGTGACTGAACTCCCTGACCTGAAGGTTTGAACTTTGCTTGGTTCTACTCCAGGATCAAATTGCCCTTCCCCTGAAGTGAGACCAGGTTCCAGTAGGAGGTGTGGACCCCAGCAACTCACCAAGTGCTAAAGTCTGCTTGGATCTTTATTGCAGTGACTCTCTTAACTCTCCCAATGGGCTTCAATTCTAAACAACAAACTTTAGAGAGGCCCCCTCTGTCACGCGCCATTATTTCCGGGTTCTTCATGCCCTGCATGAATCCCGGATGCGAGTCCGCCGGTGACGGCGGTTCACGCCTGCGCAGAAGGGGCGCTTGGCTCGTCAGAATGACGCAGGCCGGCATTGACCAATAGAAATGGGCTACGTCACCCGAGAGGCTATAAAAGGCAGGCTCGCATCCGGCTCGGGGTCTTTCCGCCATCTTGAAGAATGCAGAAGAGCCTCCAATAAAGCGTGCTTCAGAAGAATCCTGAGTGTTGCGTGCTCCTTGCTGGCGAGGTACGCGTGACACCCCTCTCTGCTGCTCACCACAGTGCTATCTTCCTAAGCTCAGAACAATGGCTTTTCTGCGCTCTGCCATGTGAGGTCTGGATACCCATGCCATGCTGCTCTCCTGGCAGACTTTAGGTGGTGGCTTGCAGCACACTGAGCTCCTGGCAGGCTTCTCAGGTACAAATTACTTTCTGAAAATCCACAAGAGTTTGAATGCTTCTTTTTTGCTTCTATACTATCATAATGAAATGGATAATTTCAAATTCTCACTTGTGGCTTAGTCACTTTCCCATCATTGAAACACAATACCTGACACCTGCAATTTAAGGAGGAAATGTTTATCGTGGCTCAGTTTGTAGAGGTTTCAGTCCATAGTTGCTAGCCCCAAAACACAATGGCATGGCACGGGGGCATGGCAGAGGACAGTTGCTCATGACATGGCATCCAGGAAAGAGAAGTTAAATGGAGGAGATAAACCCTTCAAAGCCCTGCTCCAATTGACACAACTCTTCTGACTAGAACCCACCTCCTAACAGCAAGTATGAGCCCCCATAAGCCATTCACCATCCCAAAGCCCCACCTATGAGCACCTGGGCCTGATGTGGGATCCAGGCCCTCAGATTTTTTGTGTCTCTAGCACATGGACAAATCTCTTGCACTCCTCTGCATTTGCCTTTTTGGGTAAATATTATAAAATAATCCTATAAGTTATGTGTCCTATATTAAATCTATTCCCTTGCAAACCCTGATTTCAATACCAGGTGATGCTGATCCTGATGTGTTGGGGACCACAATTTGGCAACCACTGCCCTGGGCAGTGGCTGGTTGCCTCCTAAGTCAGCCACCCCTAATTGATTTCACTCACATTTACTCCAGATACTCTTCACCTGGATTTTACTCTCTGACTGCAGGATTATTTTCTCAATTTACCACTAAATTAGTTATTTTAAGATTTCCTAACACCATTCAGAATAATGCACCCATATCTTGTCAGTTCTGGGTCTGTTGCTTCCTTGCCTTTACAGGTACCATTTGCCCCAACTGCATTGCCCACAAACCTCATCACACTGAAACTTTCTCAGATCTGGCACAATGGAGGAATCATTTTTTCCTTCTTGGCCAAATCCTTAATTCTTTCCTTTTCGTTCATAGCAATGAAAATTATGAAACTCTGAGAACTAGAAGACAAAAAGTTTTCCCTCTACTCCTTACAGGTACAATTATGAAATAATATCATATGTAACTTTGATTTGCTCTTTTGTTGACCTTAAAGTGAGCATCTTTGATGCTGAGATGATCCTGGCCCAAAGCTGAATGCAGATGACATTGAAAGTTTACCCAAACCTGCAGCTGAGCTTCTGGAAGCAAACTGCTAATCTTCCCAACAGTGAGCAGCTGCTCTGCCCCACATATTAATATTTTCCGGGCAGAAATTATGAACTCACAGAGATATCTAATCACAAATCTCTCACTTCTCTGGTACAAAGAACATGATTTTTATACAGAGAGGCCACAATCAAGGGCTTTGAAAAATGCACGGATTCTCCTCCTCCCTTTTTGTAAGTATTCTTCCTGTCTCTGGAAATGAGTTCATACATCCTGGAATGTCTTGTTCAAGAACTACATGCAAGAGTCACAGTCCAACAATGACAGATAGATTTTTCTTCCACACCCAAAATTACCTCCAACATCTTATGAAGAGTTCTGAGTCTTTGCTGCAGTTTAGATGTGGCTTTTCCCTCAAAGATCCATGCATTAGAGGCTGTGTGCTGGTGTGGCAATGTTAAGAGGTGGTGAGACTTCTAATAAGTGGAACACATAGGAAGCACAGTTGGGGTCAGAAAGGATAGGGGTAATTCTCATGGAACTCATTGTTAATTCTCTCCTGAGGGCTGTTATAGAAAGAACAAATCTGATCTTCCTCTCTGGCTTCCTGTCTTGCCATATAATCTCTCCCTCCTGCCCAGGCTCCTGCCATAATGCTATCTGCCAGGATGTGATGCAACCAGGGGAGATCTGGCCAGAGTTGACACCATGTTATTTGGACTTTCTGCCTGCCAAACTGTGCACTAAAGAAACTCTTTTCCTTATAAACTACCTATCCTTGGGTTTCTTCTTATACTACAGAAAATAGACTAACTCTCTCCTCATGATTTCTTAACCTAGCCATAGTTTTTGAGATACATCTTGGTCTTTTCAGGATGCTTTAACAAAATAACATAAACTGAGTGGCTTTAAAACCATAGAAGTTTTTTTCTCATAGTTCTGCAGGCCAGGAAGTCCAAGATCAAGTTGCCAAAAAATTTGATGATGGTGAGGACTCATTTATCACTTCATAAATGATGCCTTCTTAATATACTATGTTCTCACATAGGTGAATGGGTCAGGCAACTCTCTGAGGCCCCTTTAGAAGGCCATTCACTCTCAAAGTCCTCATCTCCTGAAGCTTTCAAGTCAATGATTAAGTTTCAGTCTTATCTATTAATTCTGACATCTCTTATTGGACCTGCTCCTCCCACAGAATCTCAATAGAGAGGAACTTCATCCTTCATTTGCTGAAACCAAAACCCTTGGAATCATCCTTAATTTCTCTTACATTCAACACCCACTTGCATAATATCCTGTTGGCTCCATCTTCAAAATGTGATTCTATATTTACCAATCTGCATGATGACTATCATGGCCAACCTCTATTCTCTCTCTTCTGGATTACTGCAGAGCCTTCTACTTGGTCTCTCTTGTTTTTGTTTGTTTTGTTTTATTTTGTTTGTGAGAAAGGGTCTCCTTATGTAGTCCAGGACAGCTTTGAAATTGCTGTGTAACCCAAGCTGGCCTTGAGTTTAAGATCATCCCAGCTCAGCCCTCCAAGTGCTGGGATTATATTTTTATCTCTGACTGCTCAGAAGCCATTCTTAGGACAAGAGCCAAAATAATATTTTCCTTCAAATGTGAATCAGATTACACCTCAACTATGTTCAAAAGACTATAATGTAGGAGCTTTCTATTATAAAGTCTTTAAAATGACCTCCAAATCCCTGCATGATTTGTCCCATTCATGTTTCTTACATAACCAAGAAAACAAGTTTAATGATAGAATAAGAATGCCAATTTATCGACTTTAGCTGTAAAGTAAAAACACCAGAGGCATCACTACCCTAGCAACACATTTATTTCCTGTACAAGCTTCATGGAAAACAAACTATGATCGCAAATCTTAGAGTCAGAATATGGAAAACGATATAGATGGTTTAGATATCTAATGGTTTCAGATGCTAATTAACTTTCATGTCCATGACAGAGCCACACCCACTGAAGACTGGTTAAGATCACAGTGTGTTCCTGATTCATTTATTCCACACATTTCTTGAGTACTTGTGGTGGGTCATGAAGTGGGGGAAGCAGGCATTGAGGGCATAAATACAAACAAGACAAGAGGGATCTTGTCCCTGACTTTAAGGAGTTTACTTTTGAGTGAAGATGGCAAATAGTAAACACACAGAGAAGCACAATAATCTCAGCATGAGCTAAGAGCTGTGAATAAAAAGAATGATGTGTCGAAGCAACTTCAGATAAGGGAGTCATGGAAGTTTCAGTGAAGCTTGGAAAATGAGAATGGGTCATTTTCTCAATAAGAGAAGCAGGAGAAAGAATGCAAGCAGGGGAAGAGCAAGTGCAAAGGCCCAGTATGAAGGGTAAGAGAGGGGAATAGTAAGTTTTTAAAGACATCAAAGCTAGCCAGCATAAGAATCAGACAGGTTTGGAGAAAGAGGCAGATTGTAGTACGTTTCATGAAGTCTTAGTGATTTGGATCTTTTTTTCCCCCTGTACTATGGAATGACCTCAGGGCTTACATAATGAATTACATCCCCAGGCCTTTTTATTATTTTTTACATTTTAAGACAAGGTTTTACTAAATTGCTAAGTTGCCCAAGCTGGGCTTGAATTTGCCATTTCTCCTACCTCAGCCTCCTGAAGTGCTGGGATTATAGGTGTGCCCCACCATGCCTGGGTGAGTGATTTGGATTTTGAAGCCATTAGTCATATAGGGAACTATTGTGCGAATCCAGGCAAGGAGGCTAGTGACTTAGCCTAGGGAGGTAGCATTGGAAATGGGAAGAAGTGGAGAATTTGAGATCAATTCTGGAAGAAACATTCATGGTATTTAAAGGGAAGTAGTTCCCAAACAGAGGGGAAGAATTTGACATTCAGATGACTGAGGCATATAGCACCCCAACTAGTTACAATAAAAAAAAAAATCTACACCTAGACATATAATAATCAAGATCCCAGAAACGCAACAGAAGAACAAAATACTACAAGCAGTAAGAGAAAAGAAACAAATAACATACAAAGGAAAGCCTATCAGAATCACAGCAGACTTTTCAACACAAACCCTTGGGGCAAGGACAGCCTGGAATAAGATATTTCAAGTACTAAAAGAGAACAACCTCCAACCTAGACTGATGTATCCAGCAAAACTCTCTTTCAAAATGGATGGGGAAATAAGACACTTCCACGACAAAGAACACCTGAGAAACTACAAGAATACCAAACCAGCACTACAAGGAATTCTAAACAAGATCCTAGAAAAAGACAATGAAGGCAACTGTAAGAGCCTGACTGAACCAGAGCGACTCCATGTTGACCAGCAAACGACCTAGAGACTGTCACTCCCCCCATCCCTTATAAGGATAACTAATGATTTATTGTGAATTGTTAGGTAACTGCTTTGAAGTAGCTGGGAAACTAAATGGAAACTGTAGTGAACACAGAGACCTAACACAAATCACGCCACTCCTTACTTGCCTGTAGTTGAATGTTTTGAACATTATAATCTAAGTTGTAAATGGAATAATGGATAATCGCTCTGCTGATCATTAGTACGTGATGGTCAAGTATATGCTTTATGACCACTAGCTCAGATCAACTGATTCTTTGCCTTTGTCCTCTTCCTGTAAGTTTTAAGTGTAACCTGCCCCCCTTAGCCCTATATAAAATGGCCTCTGTTTCTGAGCTAACCGCCTCTCTGAGCTACTTGGCTTGGGGAGTGCCATCTGGCCAGACTAATAAAGGTCTATTTGCCAACTTGCCTGGTGTGTTCCTTCCTGGGTGACTCTCACTGTCTGACAAGTTCCTGGAGCCTCGCTGAGCTTCTGAGCCCAGCATCGTGGAAGCCTCTTGGCTGTTTACACTCCAGGAGTAAAAGTGAGACTTAAGTCTTACAGCAACAACATCATGAGGCCCAACAGAGCAAATCAAATAGGCAAGGCAAGAAACTAAAAGGAGAAGGTGAAAAAGTCAAAAGAGTCAACAAAAGGCCAATAACATGTCAATAACAAGTCAGTACATATCAGTTATAACCAGCAATGTCAATGGCCTCAACTCACCAATCAAGAGAAATAGACTGGCAAAATGGAATAAGAAGCAAAATCCAACAATATGTTGTATACAAGAAACACACCTAGTGCAAA
>NW_022900928.1:107201565-107245297 GCF_012274545.1 Fukomys damarensis | reverse complement strand
ATCTATGTGGGTTTGATTACAGAAACTAATAAAGTATTCTCTAAATAATGAAAAAAGAATAAGATAAGACTATAAGAGGGAGAAGCAATTTAAATATGTTCAGGGACCATTTTCATCTCCAGAATTAAGGATTATTTAATCCTACATCATTGCCTTTTCTCTTTTACTTTCCTTTTTAGTTTTATTTAAGGATTCCCTATTTTTAATGTTCATATAGAGATTTCTTTAACTGAAATACCGAATAGTTTCTTTGGTGTGAAAAACTATAATAGTACACAGGATCCTAATGAGATAATTAATAATGTGAAATAGGAAGTAAAGGGCTAAAGGTGTAGGGAAAGTGGGAAGGGTGGGGGAGAGGTAATAAGGGAGAGGAAAAAAATATGAGAAACTGAAAAAATGGAAATAAAGTGTTTGTAAATGGGGAGGGGAGGAGGGGGTGAAGGGAGGGAAGGGACAAGGGGAAAAAATGAGAATCAAGACCTATTATGTAAAGGTACAGAATCTCAATGATGAATGTAATTGTATTGTATACCTAGATTGTACCAATAAACTCAATAAAAAGAAAAAAAAATAAAGGGAAGTAGTGAAAAGAGCAAATGAAAAGGAGAAATACCTGGTTTCACTTCAAAAACTGGGTGGATAGTGGTGCCTTTTCCTGAAACATGGAAAGAGAATGGAACAGATGTGTGGATAGAATAGAGAATCAAGGGCATATCAAATGTAACAACTAAATTGAGGTGCCAAATTGTCAATGAACCAGTTTAGAAATGAAATCAGAACTAGTGGTATTAATATGTGAATTGCCTAATTAAAGGTGGTCAAGGAACCCACATATTGCACAACATATATAGGAGAGGGAAGGGAGCCAAAGATTTATTCAGATATTATTATTTTTATTCCAATATTTAAAGGCCAGATTAAGAAGAAGAAGTCAATGAAAGAAGAAACAGGTTTTGGATTGGGGAGAACCAGTAAAAAGTGACATAACAGAGATGAAGCAAATTTTTAAATAGGGAAGGTTTTAAAACCCAAGCTAAAGATGGAGAAAGTGAATAAATATCGCAATGTTTTTAAAAGCCAGGTAATCAGTACTGGAGCAGGGTGAAACAGACCTAGAAGAAACAAAGGAAAAGAAGAACACCTGGTTTTGGATTGCAGAATTGGAGCTGAAGGTATCACAGTAAACTGAAAAAGGAGCCCAAGAAATTGGATATCCTCAGAGTAATGAACACAGATTTTGGGTTTTAAAAGCCAAACTAAACCCCACTAAAAGAAACCCAGGCATTTTAGAAAAATGATTGATTATTGGACTGGGACCAGGTAAGTACATAAGCTTGAAATGTCTTGTAGAACCAGAAAATAAGAAAATGCTAAAACAAAAAAATAACGGGATGCTACATGCCTAGAGAACACAGACACTAGCTTGAAGTGACAAGTATATGAAGGAAACACTATCCAGTAATTAAACTGGTATCATGTTCTTCCTAATGTGATATAGTGAGGAAGATAAAGCATTTCTTATGGCATACTGTATTGGTAAGTTTTCCTCTTGCTAGGGACAAAATACTCAATACCCAGTACTTAAAGGAGTAGAGGTTTATTTTGCCTCATTGTTTCAAAGGTTTCAGTCCATGGTTGGCTGGCTCCAAGGCAGAAACATCATGGTAAAAGGACATATCGAAGAAAAAGTGTTTACTTCATGACAGCTGGGAAAGACTTCACAAGGGAAAAGTGCAGGAGAGGAAGGGGCCAGAGACAAGATGTGGGAACCAGGATGACACCACCCAGATACACTCAGAAGTGTACTTTACTGATGCCCGAGGTGGTTCCCAAGCTAATCGAATTGTTGATCAGGATTAACCATCAGATATCACTGCCCCCTCAAGTATGAGTTGAAAATAATCATGGAGAAGCAGCATACAAGCACAATTTGAGACACCTTCTTCAAAATAGCTGGCCTACAAAATTTAAAAATGTCAATGTCGTGATAAA
Organism: Fukomys damarensis; assembly: GCF_012274545.1. NCBI lineage: Eukaryota > Metazoa > Chordata > Mammalia > Rodentia > Bathyergidae > Fukomys > Fukomys damarensis. The sequence continues at coordinate 107,243,302 of NW_022900928.1, read as the reverse complement.
CAAGAAAAAACTAAGGAACTGTCCATAATTACAGGACACTGAAGAAATATAAAAGCGAAAGGTACCATATGGTACTGGGCTTGATCCTGGGTCAGGAAAAATACTATAACAGACATTATTTGTAAATTTTGAATAATACCTATTGGGCAATAGTGTTATATCAGTGTTAAATTCCTTGATTTTAAAATTTGCACCATGTCTAAGCAGGGGAATCTGCTTTTCCTTAGGTATCATTTAAGAAAAAAAAGGAAAAGATATATGCAACGTACTCTCAAATGGTTTGGAAAAAACACTGTGTCATGTATGTTTGTGTGGTGAATTAATGCAAAAACAATTTATGAATCTGGATGAAGGGTACATGGGGTTATTTGTAATGTTCTTTCAGCTTTGTGTATTTCAACATTGAAAAATCAAAAGTTTAATGTAAGAAAGCTAAGAAAAAGAAAGATAAATACTGCTCAGATTTAGCAATGTGGAGGTCACTGATGACTTTTGTATATTGTTTTCGAAGCCTCAGCCACAAATACAATGGTGTCTGCCAGCTTTCTACCCAAATATTTTATAATCTTTGTCTAGATGTGAGTTAAATCCTCCTATTCTATGTTCTAACTGGCTCATTGATATGTTTTTATTTGCTTAACTTGTTCCGCAAACTGATGCCAATGACATGAAATAAGAAACAAGACACAAAATAACAAGAAAAAGACACAGCTTTAATCATTCACACCTAGGAAATTCTCAAAAGTACATTGATATGGGTTAAGATAAATAAGGCTGTGGTGAAATGGAGGAAAATAATGATAATAATAGCAGCATTTACTAAAGAACTGAAAGACTTTTACACTGAAAAAAATTGATGAAAGAACTTGAAAAGGCACAAATGGAAGATATTAGGTACTTATGAATTAGAAGATTTAATATTGCTATAAGGTATATACTACCCAAAGTGACCTACAGATTCATTGCAATCCAAATAATTATTCCAGTGACATTTTCCATTGATAGAAAAAACAAGACAGGGATACAGCTCAGGGGCATAATGCCTACTTGGCAAGCGCCTGGTCCTGAGTTTGATCCCTGGTATCAAGAAAAAAAAACCCTAAATAATGTATGGAACCACAAAACTTCCCAGACAGCCAAAGCAATCTTAAGAAGAATTAACAAATCCAGAGGCATCACACTACCTAACTCCAAAATAGTCTACAGAGTTGTCATGATCAAAAGAGCATGATGTGAGCACAAAAATAGACAAAGACCAGAAGAGCAGAATTAAGGGTCCAGAAGTAAATTCACACATTTGTGGTCAATTGGTTTTTGACAAAACTTCTACAAACACACAGAGAAAGGACGTTGTTTTTCCACAGTGCTACTGAGACAACTAGATAGTCACATGAAGAGGAATGAAATCAAACACTTTTCCTTAACATTAACAAAAATCAACTCAAAATAAAGTCTTAAACACAAAACTGAAACTATTTGTGGGAAATATACAGGATAATAATACAGCTCTATGACATTGATCTGCAGTGCTTTTTTAGATGATCTCAAAAACAAACATAAGAAAAGCAAAAATTGGTGAATGGGATTACATAAAATGACCCAATCAACAGAGTAAAAACAACCTACAGAATGGAGGAAAATATTTGCAAACACTATGTCTAATACAGAGTTAATTTCCAAAATATAAACATAACTCAGGAGCAGGAAAACAATATAATTTAAAAATAGGCAAATCTCAAAAGAAGACTTATAAATGGCCAACAGGTTTGTGAAGAAAACCATCATCACTAATTATCAGAGGAATGAAAATCAAAAGGAACAAGAGATATTACCTCACACCTGTTAGAATGATGATTATCCAAAAAAACAAAAGGTAACAAGCCATGGTGAGGAGGAAAGAGAACTGTTCAACACTCTTGTAAAGAATTTTCTCAAAAAGTTAAAAGTAAAACTACCATATAAGCCAGCAGTCTCATTTTGGCTATAGATCCAAAGGAAATGAAGTCACTATGTCCAAGAGATGCTGAACTTCTGCATTTGATTGCAGCATTATTCACAATAGCAATGCACCAATCCTTGGGTGTGGATAAAGAAAATGTGGCATGTGTACATAGTGGGATATTATTTGGTTTTTAAAAATAAGAAAATACTGGTTTTTTTTTCAAGTACATGGATGAATCTGGGTGATATGTTAAGTAAAATAAACTATTTATATGAAGCAAGATAAGATAACCACAGAAAAATGAACACTGCATGATCTCATTTATATGTGGAGTTTAAAAAAAATATTGAACTCACAGAAGCAAATAGTAGAATAATGTTTAGCAGAGTTGAGTAAACTCAACAGTGGTTTAATGTTTGGAAAGATCCTGGTGAAATGACACACAATTTCAGTTAGATAGAAGAAATAAGTCCAAGGAATCTATTATACAATAGATGATTGTGAGTATGTGGTGATTATAGTTATTAACAATTGTCTTGTTTATAGCCCAGTTATGCTGGGGCAGTGGAGTCAGTTTCTAAGAAAGCAAAGAAAATACCCAGAGATAATTTTTCAGACATAACATTTATTAAGACTTACTACAGGTACAAACAGGAAGATAGGGTTAATCGAAACCCACTGGGAAGCACATATAGGTCAAAAAGCATTAAAGGATGGTCCACAAGAGATGCATTCTCTGCAACAGCACTACTCAGCAAGCCCACAAGTGTTCATACAAACAACAGCACCTTCAGGAGGTACAGTGGTGATGGGCTGGACACATACCTGTATTTCCCAGAAACTAAGGCCAGGTCTTATATTAATTTTTGCTCCAAAAGATGTAATAGGGCTTATTTTTGGTGATTTGGTATTTTTTTCATGTACAACAATATCTCCTTTCATTACTCATGAGCAAAAATCTACATTTATTCAAATACAGCCATGTCATCTTCTTCTGGAACACCGCCATAACTCTCCAAACCCTAAATTCTGGACTGAATGTCTTGTAATTCCATTCCCTAGAGAATCATTGGCCCCAATCTCCTTGTCAAATAATAAAGATCCCCTTAAATGAGCACTTCTTGTACATGTAGCCTGATGGCAACACAGCTCTGAGTGATTTTATCCATGAATCCATCACCCAAGTCAGGCTAGGCTTCCCAAAGTTTCCATTAAATCAAGACTTATGGAGACAGGCATGGTAACAAAAATGATGACAGTTAAGAGTGATGATCCATACAAAAGGTATAAAGCATTGGCAGGCACCAAAATTCAGAAAATGTTTCTTTAATTCACATAAGCATATTAAGTACATCCATTAAGATATATTAAATTATGAGGATTCACATTAGACACAACATCTATTTGTTATCAAGAGTGCACATTATTCGTGGATTGTGTTTGTACACTGGACATTCAGCAATAAATCTCAAATCCGTCTGTTCACACAGGTATTTATCACTCATCCAAAGGCACCTACTTGGGGATTTACAGATAATCATAGTTTATATTATTTAAGTATTGATGTCAATGATATTGTTTATTTATATATTAATATTTTATAATTCATGTCTCTGCGGTGTGTTGCAGTGGGCATACTAGATGCATGTGTCTGGCTGACTGACGATCCTAACTGAGATCTATTTTGCAGGTAGGGTTTATATCACGAGCATCCTGAAAAGTCATGCTAGGCTTACTTTCCAGTTAGGTCTTATTTGGGAGGAAACATGGTATTTGCCAAGAAGTACTCCAAGTGCTCAGTAGCTGCAGCTGGACCATTAGCACTTACTTATCTCCACAGTGCTCCTGCTTCACAGCCAATTACCAGCAGGAGAAGTACTTTCTAGATTAGACTCCACGGAGTGCCACTCAAAACAGATTGCTCTGTTGTGTGACCAGCATTTCAAGGAACAGCTTGTTTGATATACATTCAAAAAGACAGTTCCGTCTGCATTGGTGGCATAGTGGTGAGCAGAGCTGCCTTCCAAAAAGACAGTTCCTAGTTTGCTCAGTTCCCAGTGTCCTTGAAATCCAGCTCAGACAAACCCTTGATTTAGCAGAAGTCTTAATGTACAGAACAGATTTCAGGGATATGGTACTAAATGGCTTCATCTTTCTCAAAAAACAATACAATGATATTTTATAGTTTTAAACATCACTAAGAAAATGGATTTTGTGGCTCTGCTACAAAAAAAAAAGGGCATGTGAAATGATGCATGTGCTACTTAACTCAATTTAGCCATTCTACAGTATACACATATCTTTAAAGATCTTGAAGTACATAAGAGTGTATGATTTGACCAATTAAAATTAGCTAGTCGATTTTTAATACTAAAAACGGTACAAAATGCTTTTGTATTGGGGGGCTGGGGATTTGGCTCAGTGGTTCTGCCGCCTGCCTCACAAAATTCATTTGTATTTACTTAAATTATCACTTAACTTCTCTGTCTTTTTTTTAACAAATAACTTTAGGAGTTTTATTTATGGAGCAGTTTAATACTCAAGTGAATTTATAGTGTATGTGTATAATTTTTCTCTTATGATACCTATAATACACGATGTGATAAAAATACAATATTTTAAAAGTTTTAAAATTTATTACAGTAAGACATATTGTCATTAATTGACCTCAGAATGCTCCCCCCATTTCAGACACACTTATGCCCTTGTTCTCACCACTCTGAAGCAATTCTGGAAGTCTTCTTTTGTGTCTTTGGTCCTGCTATCATAGCTGCCTTAATGTCCTGAATCAACTCAAAATTTTACCTTCCGTGGTCATTCTGACTTTTGGAAGAGCCGGAAGTCACATAGTGCCAGATCCCACGAATGAGGTTTTTATAAGCCCGCCTTTCCTTCGGATGGAACCTGGCAGCAGCATTCACCACCTTTTTTAGCACAATTGGTAAAGATACTCACAAAAGAGGACTTCCTGAACTGCATTGGAAAGCGGCAAGAACAGTGGGATAAGTGTGTTTGAATCAAGGGGGAGTATTTTGAGGAGGATTAATGACAATTTGTCTTTTGCTATAATAATTTTTTTTTAATTTAAACATTCACCATATATTGATTATATGATGCTATCAATTCTCAAATGTCAAGCATCCTACTTACATAACCAGAATAAAATCTACTCAGTTGTAGAAATTCATGGAGTAATTTAGTCTTTTAATATGCAGCTTCTTTATTGAAGAGTTTTTCCTCATGTGTATTTATGGATAACATTGACCCATATATTTTTTGAGCATATGTGTGGGATAGAGAGATAGAAGAGAGAGATTGTGACTGTTTATTTCAGTGTGGAGAATTTGGCTGGTTTCTGAAAATAAACCTGATAGCTCCGTGTAACTTCTAGCTGCATCCACAGTATGAGAATCTTGCAAATACTTTACACATACAACTATCTGGGAATAGGATATTATATTTTTTAGTTCTTTTGCTGGATATCCCTTCGTATTTGTTTTTTGTTTATTTCTTGAGTCAATTTAGCACTTTATTTCTCTGCAACTGTTTATCATATATGTAAATTATTGTAAGAGCCTGACTGAACCAGAGCGACTCCATGTTGACCAGCAAATGACGTAGAGACTGTCGCTCCCCCTCATCCCTTATAGGATAACTAATGATTTATTGTGAATTGTTAGGTAACTGCTTTGAAGTAGCTGGGAAATTAAATGGAAACTATAGTGAACACAGAGACCCAACACAAATCACGCCACTCCTTACTTGCCTGTAGTTGAATGTTCTGAACATTATAACCTAAGTTGTAAATGGAATAATGGATAATAGCTCTGCTGATCATTAGTACATGACGGTCAAGTATATGCTTGATGACCACTAGCTCAGATCAACTGATTCTTTGCCTTTGTCCTCTTCCTGTAAGTTTTAAGTGTAACCTGCCCCCCTTAGCCCTATATAAAATGGCCTCTGTTTCTGAGCTAGCCGCCTCTCTGAGCTACTTGGCTTGGGGAGTGCCGTCTGGCCAGACTAATAAAGGTCTATTTGCCAACTTGCCTGGTGTGTTCCTTCCTGGGTGACTCTTGCTGTCCAACAAGCTCCTGGAGCCTTGCTGAGCTTCTGAGCCCAGCATCGTGAAAGCCTCTTGGCTGTTCACGCTCCAGGAGTAAAAGTGAGACTTAAGTCTTACAGTATGTGTAAAATTATCCTGTAACTTCCATAAGGGACTACTCATGTATTTTTAGGTATAATGTCTCTTTCTTCTCTTGAGAGTTAAAGTCTTCATACACTTATGTGTAAGGAGCCACCAGCTAGAGGGTGAACGCAGTGCTGGCTGCCTCAAAAAGTTGCTGTGCCCAGTTTCTGGCTGGCAGGCAATGTGCATTTCTAAACTGGGCAAGCTGCAATTGTTTAAAAACTGAACCCTCTTCCTGCTTTCTTCCTCAAGAGAGAGCTCTTTCAGAAGGTAAAGACAATGACCAATTAGGATTTACGCAAACTGCTACCATTTAGCAAAAGATGCCACCTCCTCGGTCCTTTATGATGTACAATTGCAATAACTGGGTGTGATTTATAACTGAATACAAAAAGAAAAGAGAGGAGAAAGAAGAAAGAGGAAGTAAAGGAGGGGAGGGGAAGAGAGATCTCAGTGACCATCTAGCTGACTTGAACCAAAGGTCTCAATAACTACAAAATCCACTGACAGAAGTTAGTGAAACCAAAAGTCTTCACATCTTTTCTCCAACCTTGTCCCCCGGTAGGGTAAAAGCTCAGGACTATCAACTGTCCATTTGCTCAACTTACTTTTCAGTATACTCTAATACATTTTTATGTGGTTTTAAGAACTATTTAATTATGCTTTATTTTGACTGGAACTTTAAACAACTTTCTTTTTTTTTGGTACTGGGGATTGAACTCAGGTCCTTGCGCTTGCAAGGCAGGCCACCAAACCGCTGATCTAAATCCCAGGCCCTAAACAACTTTCTTTTCTTTCTTCCCTTCCTTATGTCTTCTTCCCTCCATGTCTTTCTTTTTCTATCTTTTTCTTTCTTTCTTTCTTTCTTTCCTTCCTTCCTTCCTTCCTTCCTTCCTTCCTTCCTTCCTTCCTTCCTTCCTTCCTTCCTTCTTTCTTTCTTTCTTTCTTTCTTTCTTTCTTTCTTTCTTTCTTTCTTTCTTTCTTTCTTTCTTTCTTTCTTTCTTTCTTTCTCTTTCCTCCTCAGCACTCAGAATACCTTAATAGTAAAGTTCTAACATATCTGGTTCATGCTATACAGCCTTTTAAAAATCTCAGTAGAAGTAGAACAGGTTAATTTTTAATCTAAACTATCTTAAGAATGAGACATCTTTAAATTATATTTAAAATTAAGAGGAAATATGTTTGATCACATATTATAATTATCCATTTGAAGATTTGCATTTAGTGCCTTTTAAAATATGTAAACATACTTCTGCATCTATACAAGAATTCATAAAAACAAATTAGATTTCATTTTTCTGCAACTCTTTTCTTGATTGGTTTGAGTATGGAGCTTCTCATTGTTTCCCGATCTCTATGGTAACGCCTGCTCTCCATGGCACCCAGAAAATGTTTTACATTTCTCTACTATACACAAAACTAATGGCCCTTTGAAGCAGAGATGTGCACGTGTCCTTAAATTATTTAAGCTTTTTATTACTAATGAATGCACTTCAGGGAGCCTTTACAAATGGCACAGCCACAAACATCACTGTTTTGTGTGCATTTGCTGGGCAGTAAAAACAACAAATCAGCACTATATGGGATGCCCGGAAACCTGATATTACTCAGCTTTTCCTCTCCCAGAACATCCGAGTCATTTATTCAGACGGCTTGACTAGAATGCTTCTTCGAGGAAACTAGGACAGGTAAGGAGTGCATGTCCAGCCACCCTGGCTGGACGGAAGGTGACTTTCTTCTAAGCTGGGGACCTCAGGGGTCACCTGCGAAAGCACTTCTGCTCCAAGGACAGTGCTGGCCTGATTTCCCTTCCTGCAAATTTTCAAAATTGATCTTACCTGAATATGCTTGGAAACTTCCTACATTTTGGCAAGCCTTAGATTATTGTTGCTATTATCACATTTTTATAGAACTAATGTAATAAGGTTTTGCTTTAGTCTCTCTCTATGTCATGATATTTATCTGCACAGATAACGTGTACTTTAATTCATTCATTTATCAAAAGAGAGGAAATGCTATTTAAATTTAATCACCATGTAACCTTTAAAAACCATTTTCAACTGCCCATATTTACAAATAAGATGTAATTTTCTTAAAACTACTTAAGGCTTTCTTACAACATAACTCATTACTTTTGTTGAAAGAACATAGTTTGAACAATAGTTGTAACTTTAAACTTTTAAACTTCAGTTGTAACTTTTAAACTATTAATGAGGTAGCTAATTGACTTCTCTTTCTCAAAGGAAATATTGACTGAATTTTGCACAGTCACATATATATATGCATATATGTAATCAAATGGGTAGTATTTGTTAGAGACTTTATATCTAGAATTATTTAGCATATTATTATTAGAAATTTAAGCAATCCAGAGCTCCAATTTTTGTCTTTAAATTTCAATAAATTTACATTGTTTTGAAATGAAAGTAGAATCTAAGAATGATAATGCCTCAAAACTCTAAGTATTGATGATATTAGTCTAGGAGCTGTTCTCAGCTTTCTGAAAAGTGCTGTGCATATGTTCCTCCTTTTCTCCTCTCAAGAGAGCTCATGATCTCCCTGCACAGCTTGTGATCACTGTCTCACAAGTAAAATGATCTATTCTTGGTTTTGCCCCCGCCCCCACTCACCCCTCCACTGCAAAACCTTCTACTTAAAATTTTGGCTCATTTTTTAGTTACAACAACCCTCCTGCCATCTGCCATCTCAGGACATCCATGAAATGGGCTCCAATAAACAAGGCGAGTAATATTTTGAAGTTTCTGCACATAGATGGTAAACAAAACTTTAGGCACAGATGAAGGCAGCAGGTAAATTTCTATCCTTGAAATCTGATCAGAGTACGCGATGTGATGTACTGTTGTGGTACCACATATTGTCTTTGCCTTTGATTTTGGAGTCCACTCTTCATCCCTAGTGTCCTTGGCTGTCCCATGCAGCCCTAGAAAATTCCTTGGGCCCCAATCCCGAATTGCTGTTCAGGCATCAACTTCTCTCCCTCTCCAGGAAAACTCCAGATCAATTCTTGGTGGGCCTGTCTGTCCTTTCATGATAAGCCTTAAATAAGGTAGACTTCGAGGATAGCTTCTTACATTCAAAGAAGCAATTAGATTTTCCCAATAAGTAAAAAGAGCTTAGACCTTGAAACACACTCAGGAATGGGCACAGAAAAATTTTCTCTGCATTCTTTTTGTTTGTTTTTTTTTGAGACAGGGTCTCACTATGTAGGTGAGACTGACCTGGAGCACACTATGTAGCCAGGCTGGTCTCGAACTGACAGCAATCCTCCTGCCTCAGCCTCCCAAGTACTGGGATTACAGGTGTGCACCACCACACCCAGATCTTTTCATTCTTTAAATTCTTGCATTCTTTAAATTTCCCAGAACAAGCAGAGAAGAAATGTCACCATAAATTATCCTGTCACATATATCTGAATCGATTAAATCTGCTGAGAAATCCATTGTTTCATTTTTGAGGTCCACTTAATGAAGGGTAAAGTACTAGTTTTATTTCTTTTCTTTTTCTTGGTACCTGGGGTACAAATTCGGGAACTTGCGCTTGTGAGGCAGGCAGCAGAACCACTGAGCTAAATGCCTAGCTCTGTGACAAAACTTCCCCAGCACACGTGCCCTTTACTCCCAATACCTGAGAATTGTGGTAATCAGCTGATGTTATGAAAGCAGTCTTATCTTATGCAAGGCTTCTCTTCCCCTAAACATAACAGATACAAATCAGTATTAGGCTCAGAGCTTTCTATCTGTGGAGCTCTTGCCTTGGAATGAGCACTGGGGAGTGTAAACTCTATGAATTAGAATTTGTCACTAGAAATATGGCAGATAGAGTTGCTTGTGAGTTCTTTCCAAAGTTTGCAATTGGTTTCCTCTTTCTCTGTCACCACTTTTAACTAGTCCAAACCCTCACTCTTTCTGAAGTTTACATCCTACCACCACCTCCTACCACTAAGTGGGTAAACCTGTCCCCAATTTTCTAAAACAACAGAAGCTCTCAGATTCTTACTCTTGTCTACACACTATCATCTTATCCTTCTATTCTTCTCTGGGAACGAGGAATGTGCTTCTTGACAAAGCTGATTCCTTCAGCTGTGCATCTTTCCTCATCCAGTGTCTCTCCCTCAGGGATTATATTTGTTAGCGATATTTTAGTGGCTTGTGATAAAAAAAATTAAGAGGCTTTAATATCTATAACTAGTAATCAGGAAATCTATTATGCAACACACCAAGTAGAGCGAATAGCAATATGTTATTAAAGACATTAAATGTATATGTTAATTAGGTTATTTCAGCCTGCCCACAGTGTATGCATTTTTTAAATCAAGGTTATTGGTACTTTTTAGGTATACAGTACAATTACATTCGTCATTAGGACCTTGGACCTTTACATGATGTATCTTTGTCCTTATTTTTTCCCCATTCCCCTGCCCTCCCTTCAACCTCTCCACTCTTCCCTATTTACAAAGACTTCTTCCATTTTTCCTTTTCTCATATTTTTTCTTTTCCCTTCTTACCTTTGCCCTACCCTTCCCACTTTCACTACTCCTTTAGACCTTTTCTTCTTATTTCACATTATCAGTTATACAATTTGAACCTTATTTATTGCATGCCTACTTCAAAACAATATGGTGTACATGATAAGGCTGGGGTATAGCTCATGGTAGTGTGTTGTGTTTTGCATAGAACTTGAGTTCAGTCCTCAACACCATTAAAAAAAAAGTTATACATGACAAATAATGATATATGTAATTTTTACTTGTTAATTAAAATGAATAAAATGAAATAATAAAGGAAAGACTAACTTGTAAGACTAGCTTTGCTAGAGTCCGATATTGTCAAGAAATAATAGTTTCTCCATCTTCACATCCATCTTGGTTCTCCTTTTTGTGTTAGGTCCTTTCTCAGCATGCACTGAGCCAATTCACAATTCCAAATTTAAATTTCACAGAAAAAAAATAGCCTGCTTGTCTGATAATTTCAACCAAGAGTCCTTGAGCTGTGTTTCCTTGGCATGTTATGTGTCCAGGATAAAGTACTCACTGATGGGCTAGACCTGGGCTTCATGTCCCCCAGGAAGAAGGAAAAGCTTGAATTACAATTACCAGTTTCATGAGGTCAGATAAGGGAAAGTTATTCAGAAGGAAGATAAACATATGCCAAGTGGCAAAGGGAAAATGTGCATTCCAAGAGAAACCTTGCTCCATCAAATACTACCTGCATCCCCCAAGTTCTTCTCTCATGGTTCCTTGTCCCTGATTCATGCACATACGTTCTAGAATCTCTCTTCCTGACTTTGAAAATCAATTTTCATTTTGTGTGTTGTATAGTGATAGCACTCTCATCTTCCCTTCGGATTAAGGGTGTTGTAAAGGTTATCAATTTTTTAGGGTTTTTTTTCTCTTTTATTATGGTTTAGATGTAAGATGTAAAAGTTAATCATCAAAAGTCTCCTATGTTTAGAGGTGGGGCTTTGGGAAGGGGCGTGAATCCACTGTGCTCACCAGTGGACTAATCCATGGATGAGTCCATGTACCGCTAGGAAGGGCAGCCTGTTAACAGTAAATGAGTCACTGAGGCATAACCTGGTAGGGAGCATTCTCGTTCCTGGCTCCTCTATTTTCTCTGATTCCTGGCCATGATGGGTTGAGCAGCTTTTCTCCACGGTGCCCTTCCATCATGCCATTTCTGCCTTGGAGCCAAGCAACTATGGACAGGACCCTAAGCCCAAATAAACCTCTCCTCCTTTAAATTGCGAGTGTTGTATACTTTGTCTCAGCAATGGAAAAGAAACTAATGTAGTCTTACATTCATTGATGAATCCTCTGTAATGTGTCAGGGTCTTCACTGACTCTGCTCTCACAAAGACTTTCAATGACCAAGTTAATCATTACAACCAGAGGCTATTTTTCAGGCCAAGATCTTTTTGTGGCTTTCAGGTATTGAAGTATTAGCACATCTCTACTCTCTGAAACTCATCTTCATTGGCTTTCACCTATTGCTTTCTCCTGGTTTCTCTTCCCTTCCCCACTCATTGTTTCTCTTAGGTTTCTCTTCCTCCTCTGTCATTTAAATGATGACATCGTCAGATTGCTGTCACTTAGCCTAATTCTCTTCACTAAATACACTCTACTTAGCCAGTCTAATGGATGGACATGGTACTCCCCACATCTAACACCAATGATTCTTTATTTTTAAATTAATTTTATTGGCACAATTTAAATATACATAATGATCACATTCATCAAAGGGAATTTGCACCTGCACATGGTAAATCTTGATTCTTCTTTTTCCCTCAATTGCCTCTCCTCCCTTCAACTCCTCTCTTCTCCTTATTTACAAGTTTTGTTTCCATTGTCTTTTTTTCTTTTCTTGTTTTTCTTCCCTTCCTTTTTCCCCTCCTCCCTTCACAATGTCCCTTTCCTTTTGAACAGTTTCTTCCTGTTTCATATTACCTATTATAGATTTTGGTCCTTATTTTCCCTTTCAGTATCTCACACCAGAGAGGCACTGCTATGCTTGCACATATGTGTCTGATATATTTCACTTAAGAATACAGTCTCAAGTTGCATCCATTTAGCTATAAAGGTCTCGTTTGTCCTTCTTTATGGGTGAGTCGTACTCTACCATATAAAGAAAAACACATCTTTTTTATCCATTCATTAGTGGATGGGCTTTTGGGTTGTTTACAACCAAGATTTATCTGTCACAAACTGTGTCAGTATAAACATGGGTGTGCATATATTACTGTGGTGTCATGCTTTTAATTCTTTCAGGAAGATACCCTGCAGGGCTATCTCTAATCCTAATTTCTTTAGGAATCTCCATACAGATTTCCACAGTGGTTGCACCACTCTACACTCACACCATCAGTAGAGAAGGGTTTCTTTTTCACTACAGGCCCACCAGAATTTGTTGTTGGTTGATTTCTTGATAATGTTTCTTTGTTATTTAATTTCTTGATAATGCTGTTGGTTTATTTCTGGAGTGAGATGAAATCTCAGTGTTGTTTTAATTAGCAATTCTTGGATGACCAGTGATATTGAACACTTTTTCATATATTTATTTGACATTTCTATTTCTTCGTATAAGAATTGTCTATTCATTTCAAATGCCTGGATTTTTGGATTGGGTTTTTTACTTTGGAGGGTCTAATTTTTTTCAATTCTTTGTATGTTCTATATCTTAATTCTTTACTTGAGGGACTACTTGCTAAAATCTTTTTTCCACCCTGTAGGTTGTCTCTTCACTCTGTTGGTGATTTCTTTTGTAATCCAAAAACTTTTTAATAGGATGAGATCCTGGTTGTTGATTTTTTGCACTATTTTCCATGCAGTTTGTGTTTTGCTGGTGAATTCGTTGCCTACCTGTATGTCCTCAAGAGTTCTACCTATTGTCTCTTCCAGCAGATTCAGTGTTTCTGCTTTAATACTTAGATCTTTGATCCATTTCTATTTTATTTTAGTGCATGGTAAGAGACATGGTTCTGATTTTAATCTTCAGCATGTAGAAAGCCAGTTTTTTCAGCACCACTTATTAAAGAGGCTATCTTTCCTCCAGGGAACATGTTTAGCCCCTTTGTCAAAGATAAGATGACTGGGTGTTTTGTGTTGTTTCTGCTTCCTCTAGTTTGTTCCATTGATTCTCAGTCTGTTGTTTGGCCAGTCATGCTGTTTTTATCACAATAGCTCTGTAGTATAATTTCAAGTCAGAGATTGTGATGCCCCCTGCCTTGGCTTTGTTGCCCAGAAATGTTTTTGCTATTCTAGGTTTCTTTTGGTTCCAAGTGAATTTTAGAAATGTTTTATCTAGTTTTGTGAGGTACACTAATGGTATTTTGATTGAGATTACATTAAATCTGCTTAACAATTTTGAGAATATGGTCATTTTCACTATGTTAGTTCTTCCTACCCAAGAGTAGGGGATATCTTTCCATCTTCTAATATCCTGTTCAATCTCCTTTTTCGGAATACTATAATTTTTGATGTACTGGTCCTTTATTTCCTTTGTTAGATTGATTTCTGTGTATTTCATTTTTCTTTTTTTGATGCTATTGTGAAATGTGTTATTTCCCTAATTTCTTTTTCAGTAAGTTTGTTATTTGTGTGCAGGAAAGCTATAGATTTTTGAGCATTGACTTTGTATACAGCTATGCTACTGAACTTGGTTATTAAATCTAGGACTTTTTTGGTGGAGTTTTGGGGGTCTTCTATATAGAGAATCATGTCATCTGCAAATAATGACAATTTAACTTCTTCCTTTCCTATCTTTATTCCTTTTATTTCTTTTTCTTCTCTAATTGTTCTGGCTAATGTTTCCAGAGCAACGTTGAATAGGAGAAGTGATAGTGGACATTCTTGTGTTGTTCCTGATTTTAGTATGAAAGCTTTCAATTTTTGTCCATTTAGCATGATGTTGACTGTTGATTTGTCCCAAATAGCTTTTATTAGATTGATGTAAAGACCATCTATTCCAAAGTTCTGTATGTTTTTTTGTTTTTGTTTTTGTTTTCATGAATGGTGTTACACTTTGTCAATGCTTTTTCTGTGTCTATTGAGAGGATCATGTGATTTTTGTCTTTGGTTTTGTTGATGCTATTGATATGATGTACTACATTTGATTTGCATATGTTGAACCATCCCTGCATCCCTGGGATGAATCCTACTTGCCCATGGTGTATAAAACTTCTTGATGAGTTGTTGTATTCTCTTTGCCAGTGTCTTCTTGCCACTTTTTTTTCCCCCAGTACTCAGGACCTTGTGCTTACAAGGCAGGTGTGGTACCACTAAGCTAAATCCCCTGCCCTGTTTATCAGAATCTTATTGAAGATTTCTACATCGATGTTCATTAGGAAAATTCGAGTATTGTTTTCTTTTTTGGTTGGGTCCTTCTCTGGTTTTGATATCAGGATAATATGTTTCCAGGAATAATTCTGGGAGTATTGCTGCCCTTCTATTTCATTAAAGAGTTTGGGGAGAATTGTCAGTAGATCTTCTCTAAATCTCTTATAGAATTAATATTTTGTTCTTGTGCTGAATTTCTAGGATTTTGATTATTATATATTTTGGTGTAGATTTATTTTGATAATGGATATTTGGAGTTCTGTATGCCTTACATATTTGTATGTCCAATTCTTTTTTCATGTTTGGGAGTTTCTGCCATTACAACTGTGAACAGGTGGGGTTTTTGTTTCGTTTTTATTTTTTGTTTTTATGGCACTTGCACTTTCTCCTGCTCTTACACTGACTCCAATTAGTCTTATATTGGTGGGTTTTTTGTTTTTTGCATCATCTTGTAATTGTTGGATTGATTATTTTTATGACTTCTAGTTGTTTTCAAAATATCTTTCTTTTCATGGTCAGTAACTGCAATTGTGTATTCTAGGTCAGAATTTCTGTCTTCACCCTGGTTTAAATGATTGTCTTCCAGTGTATTTTTTTTTTAATCTCCTGGATATCTGTTTGAATCTGTTTCATGGATTCCATTTCTTTCTTGTGTTGGATGTTCATGGTTTCCATCATTTTCCCAAGCTCCTCTATTTTTTTTCATTTGTTTCTACTCTAGTTTCATTGAACATGTCTTCCATTTTGATTGACATTTCTTTTTTTACATGGAGGATTATTTTCTCTATAGTCTCTTCTATTTGTTTGTTTACTTCTGTAGCTATCATTTCAGAAAGTTCAGGTATATTGCTTCCTATTTCCTCTATCTCTGTACTTGTCCTGGGTGTGCAGGACATCTGGGGTTACATTTTGCTTCTATGTCTTGTTGTTTCCTATTTTTGTTTTTTGGTACCGGGGATTGAACTCGGGTCGTTGGGCTTGCAAGGCAGGCCACCAAACCGCTGAGCTAAATCCCTGTCCCTGTTGTTTCCTATTTTTAAATTTTATTTTGTTTTCTGAGTTGTTGCTGGTAGATTTTTTATGGTGGATAGCTTTATTGCTATTATTGAGGCTTCTCTAGGAAATGCCTATTCCTAAGAGATGTCTTCTAGGTGTAGGTGATTCTTGGTCTTTGTGTGGTCTTTGAGCCTACCTTTCAAATTTATTAAGGATGAGAGGTTGCTACATATTTAGCTCAGCACCCAGTCCTTTGATACTGGACTGTGGTGGTGATTGTGACCCCATACAATTACAGTTTTGTCATAGACTGGAGAATAACTGATTACAACAGGTATGATATCCTGGCTAAACTACTACAGTTAGCATTATCAATAGTATCTAACACAGACTATTGTGATGCCTATTACTTTGGTACCTTTAAGCATATGAGCAAACTCTACCATTGCATAGCAAGATCCAATGTAAATCAAGAGCAGTGATTTTCCCTTTCGTGTAGTAGAGTGATTTTATCCTGTGGGAGGGAAATCCTGTAGGGGATGAGACAGAGAGATAAGCGAAGAGAAATATAGTAGAAGTAAGGCTGGAGGGCAAAGGGTGAACACTCAAGCTTTGGGATATTGGAGAAGAGGACAGGAGAGAAAGCATGAAGAAGGAAGCCAAGGAATATGGAAGCAAGAGACACTATTCACTCACATGAAAGCTGCATAAAGTTCACCAAAGAGGGAAAGAAGACGAACAGAACAGAACAAGAATAAATATGTAAAACCTAAACAACAACAGGGGAAAAAAAACTTGAGCAGAATGAAGAAAGGAAATGAATCAAGCAAACAAGGAAAAAGAAAAATAATAAAAATACTGAAATTCCTCTGGTGCATGCTGTTCTGTATTAGTGTCCAAGACAGAGCCTGTAGATGTGCTGTGCGGCCCCATCAGGTCTGTAGTAAAATCCGTGCAAGACACAGGGCTGTTTCTGACTTCCAAGAGTGAGAGCTGGGGCGCTTCCGGGGTCAGCAGCCTTTCCAATGTCTCTTGCCCAAGGCTCCCTCCTGTGATCCTGTCCTCACGGCTCTCTCAGCCACGATGGTGCCCTCTGCTGGCGATAGCCTGAAGCTATCCCCAGGTCTGTACACTGCTGCCCCTCCTAGGTCTTGAATGGGATTCTTTGTTCCACATCTTTGAGGATTTTCACGTTCTGTCTGGGGGCAGTGTTGGGGGAGTGGGGATCCTTTGTCCTGCCTCTGACTAAGGTTGTTTGCTTGTTTGTGTCCATGGTTGGAGTGCGGGGGTGGGGTGGGGTCTCTTTTCTGCCATTGGCCAAGGCTGTTTGTCCACCCGCATCTCCAGTGAAATAGTGAGTGCCTCCAGTCCTTTGTAACTGGAACCTTTTTAATGGCCCTGCGTGGTCCTGGGATCAGTATGGCTGGATCCAGTTTCTACTTCTCAATATAAATTTCTTCAATCTGCTGACCTTCTTCTGCTAAGAATCTATTGAGACTGGACAGCTTTTCCCTACTTCCTTTCTCAGGACAGCACAGTGGCCCTGGAAGAAAGCGACACTGTTCTGCTGTCAGAGTTAAAGTCTGCGCCTTTCTGCTCAAAATGGTGGCCCCGCCTGCCAGTTGCCAATTGCAGGAGCCTCAAGAGAGGCTTTTCTCCCTGGAGTGGGTGCTGGGGGGATACTGTCTTTCAATTTAACTGCTGCCTCCAGTGTTCAAGACTCTCCCAATCCACATCTGCTCTGTTTCTCAGTGAGCACCTGTGGAGTGTTCCTTGATCTGAGTCAGTAATCTCTCTTCTCGAGCAATGGATTGCATTTTCTTCTTCTCTATCAGTTCCCTCAATGTTTTCACATACCCTCTACACCCTTTTTTTGGTCTTCTGACCATTGATTTCCAGGTTCCAGGGATCCTGTCCTGGAGAAACTGCGTGTTCCCTCCCCAATGACTCTGCAATCTCAGGCTTATTCCAACCAACAACCCTGACACATAATCAAAAGATTAAGAGGGCTGGGGATTTAGCTCAGTGGCAATGTGCCTGCCTGGCAAGTGCAAGGTCCTAAGTTTGATCCCTGGTACCAAAAAACAAAAAGATTATGCTCTCAGAACAGCTCCCCTCCCAAAGGTCTTTAAAATGAGTTGTAAGTCTAGACCCATGTGGGTACTGAGCCTTTGGAATATAGCTAGACTGAATTCAGATGTATTGCAAGTGTAAAAGAACTTAATATAAAGACCTCATTAATAACTTTTATATCGATTACATGTTAAATTATTATTTTTGACAGTTCTATTAAAAGTAAGGAGGGAGAGAAAGAAGAATACTTCATATCAGCACTGTGATAGACCACTAGTCTGGAGCAAAAATAAATATATAAATAAAATATAGGGCAATGGAGCCTCACTGTCCCCTGTGCACTGTTGCAAACAAAAGAAGCTTTCTTTGACAGACCTTGTCAAGAGAGCCTTCCAGTAAATCAGTGTCAGTTGGATTTCTAATAATATGATGTGTTGAAACTTGCTGTTCCCATGTGGGAATTTTGATCCATGCACACTTATATACACAAGGTAAAAATATTGGAAAGGAAGACATTTACAGCTCTTATCAAGATTTGCAATCTTATCTGATTATTTATATAAATGATCCCTAAGAATCATTTGCAAGTTAGCTGGATCCAAGACAATTGCTCCAGAATCAATAAACTCCCTCTGCAAAGGTAGTTTTCAAACCTTAGTCTACATAAGATTTACTTTATTGTTGAAACAAATGTTAGTAGATCTCCCCTTCAGAGTATGGAGTTGAAGTTTTGGTGCAGCCTTGTTAGAATCTGTGTTTCTAACAAGTGCCCAGGTAATACTGATGCTGCTGGCCCTGGAGCCTTATTTTGAAGACCACAGCTTTATACCAACAATAATCACTTAAAACAGGCAATTTTAAGTGCCTAAAATTGGCTAAACAATTAACATTCTTTATTGGATGACACTAGAGATGATTTGAATGAATGAGGTGATCTACTCTGTAGTTTTCAATTTTGCTAGATATGAGGATTGATCATTTCAGTCTTAGACAACAAATAACTCTGTTATGAGACAGCCAAAAGTCATGCGACTGTTATATGGCTCTTAAACAAAATGGAAATCAAATCTGAAGGATTAATGGAACCAATTTAAGTTGTAGGTCCTCAAGGAAAGTAAGATAAACAACTTAATAAGTATATTACTTACAAGTTTCTAGTCAAGTCATGCAAATACCCTATGAGGAATGTATTATAATCCCTACTCATCTGATGAGAAAACTGCAGTTCAAAAACTAAATCACCCTAAAGGATACAGGAAGGAAGCAGTAGAACTAGGTGTGGCTGGCTCCTGGGCTCTTTCTACTCCTGCGCACTGTGAAATGGGTGGCTACACAGTCAGTGCCTGGGGAGAGCTCAGAAATGCTCATCATTGCTGCAGTGATGTCAACCTCAAAATAAGATATATTAATAATTATTTTCTTATAAAAACAATATATGCCCTTTATGAACAATTTAGATAATAGTGGCAAGGAAAAAATAACTAAAAGCACCAATAATTTCAGGATTTGACCTACTGTTCATGATAATGTGGATGTCATTAAGAGTTAAAATCCACAAGAGTAAGGATTTTTATCTGCTGTATTTCAAGGGCCTAGAGTCATTCCAGGATCAGGTGATGAAAATTCATTAAATATTTGCATCTTTTTCATATATGTATAAAATATGTATGTGCATAAGACTGGAATATACTAACAAGATTGAGTTTATATTCTACAATTTTTTGTACTATTCATTTCACAAGTATATTGCCTTATATAATAAGTAAAAAGATTGATGCAGGAGGACTCACCAGTTTTTGGTGAACTTTTCTACTTGCTAGATTCAGAGGGTACGCTGAAGGTCACTTCCAGGGCTGGGAGACTGTAAGTACATTATTACATATTTGTTTGTGGATAGAAAAGAAAGCTCTCCACCTTAATTTGGGGTTATGAGATTTCCTTCTAAGATGTGGGATTGATATCATAAAACAGCCCTTTACCCATGATATTTCATATTTCCTTTGCAGATACTCTTCATAGTATTGAGAATGCCATTTATAGAACAGCCTTCAGATTATGATCAGTGCAAACTCTATGTCAGTGTAAGTACAAGCTCTCTTGAAACACTTGATATATCTGAACTTAATGACATGCAATGTAAGATTCATACAGAAACCAAAACTTTTCCCTCCCCATGGAGGTAGCTGCTAAGCTCTAGAAGGCTGGGTCTCTGGACTGAGCTCATTTGTAACAGAGAAGACGTGTGTGTGTGTGTGTGTGTGTGTGTGTGTGTGTTTGTGTGTGTGTAGGGTGTCTGTGCGTGGCTCTATTACTGACAATAGAAATGACTGTGGATGAAGACTTTAATTTTTTAATTTTTCCTATTTAGCTTCTAGAAACATTTAGTTTTCATTTTCCTTTCAAGATACCAATATCAACACAAAATAAAATCACCAAAAAGTTAGTTAAGGATCTGTACTTACTTAAGTACAGCAATTTAAAATTTAAATTTCAAATTGAACATTCAAGTTTTACTTCTTATCAATAACTGACCATGCAAAAGGATGTCCAAATAAAAGATATACAAGCCATAAAATTTCAAATCAACTAGAGAGTTTCCTAGAATCCCCCTTTTGAATTAAATTTATAACTGATTGAATACTATGGGTTTCTTTTCTTATACTATTTTATAGGTAAAAGATAGTAAAAAAAAATTTTATGCTGTAAAAATTTTCCAAAGTGAAATAAATTCAGGTATTTAGCATATCCAAAGTTATCAATCATTCACATATTCTTTACAGCATTAAAAAAATCACTTCATGTGAAATAATTTCTGACATTTGTATCAAACTTAAACAGATATATCACTTCTGATTGCTGTAATTTTTATATTTTTTCCTTCTACCTAATAAGTTATAAAGACAGATGATTTTCCAACTGTGCTTCATAAAGTACACATGATATGAGGTAGGGAACAACCAGTCAGGAAGGCGGGAAGAAGAGATGGAGGGAGGCAGAATACTCAGATACCACACCCTCAACAAGAACAACTCTGCATTTCGCTATTTCCCATATTGAGCTTCTATGGTAGATTCCTCTGAAGAAAGGATTCGGGCTTTACAAAAAGCATTTTTTAATCACCGCTCTAGACAAATAAAACTCACCTATTACTATCTCTTTTTAATTCTGGGGATAAATAAAACATAGAATGCACTCATTAAAAATCGGTTCCCAAGCAGAGACAGGAGAATTGTGAGTTCAAGCCTAGCCAGGGCACCTTAACATCTTAGCCATATTCTGTCTTCAAATAGAAAATAAGAGCTGGAGATAAAACTTAATGCA
Organism: Fukomys damarensis; assembly: GCF_012274545.1. NCBI lineage: Eukaryota > Metazoa > Chordata > Mammalia > Rodentia > Bathyergidae > Fukomys > Fukomys damarensis. The sequence goes on along the minus strand of NW_022900928.1, from coordinate 107,221,930 downwards.
GAAACCCTGGATTCAATCCCTAGTAGCACACAAACACACAAACACACACACACACACACACACACACACACACGCACATGCACACAATTACCCCAATCATGCTATTTTCATGAAGATTTTCTCCCAACAAAGAAAGTTAAGAGCAAAAGTTCATGATAAGTCTCCATCATTAATGCCTAGAAACATAGAATGACATAATTGGAGAAGGTAGATTTTTAAATTTTTATACCTTTTGTTATCCCTGGCATCGGAAGCATTGAATATAAATAATAATCATGAGAAATATTAACAAAGTATAAGTCAGTGGTTCAAAATTCTACCTAGAAAAAGTATCCAAACATTTGAAAACAAAATAAAATAAAAAATTCCAAACACTATGATAAAGTGTCACATAAGCTCCAAGTAGCCAACCTGGAGAGTATCGCTGAGGAAATCTGGTGTGAGATCAATGGACAGCACCATTATCTGGCTTCCATAACACAGAATCTCAGCAGAAAACAAAACCGCCTGCATTCAGAATTCTCAGACCAGGCCACAGGTGTTGAGATCAAATAATGATAAAAGAGTGTACGGCTTCAGTCACTCGGGGCCAGGTTTTATTTAAGCCTCGTTCCTAAAACCTCTCCTCTGTTCCTTAGATGCTCCCCTTAAAAGCAATATCAGAGAACAAATAAAAATTTTATTATACTTGCTGGCTTCCTTATCTGTGAGAGTGATTTACAAAGTAGAGAGAAGCATGGGGTTTTATCATTTCACAGGCTGAAGCATTTTAAATGCCAGCCACTCTCAGTTTCTTGACATCCCCACCTCTTGGGTGACATATGGGATATTTATTAATTTTATCTGTCATCTTCAGCCCATGAAAAACTATAGGGTTAAAAGGTATAGGGAAAGTGGGAAGGGTAGGGGAAAGGGAATAAGGGAAAACAAAAAAATATGAGAAAATGAAAAAATGGAAATAAAGTGTTTGTAAATGGGGAGGGGAGGAGGGGTGAAGGGAGGGCAGTGACAAGGGGAAAAAATGAGAACCAAGACCTGTCATGTAAAGGTACAAGATCCCAGTAATGAATGTAACTGTACTGTATACCTAGAATGTACCAATAAACTCAATAAAAAGAAAAAGTATAGGGTTAGCTCCATTTCATTTTTTCTTTCTATTCATTGCCTTGTATAATTTTTTAGAACATGGGAATATATATATATATATATGAAATAAGCTATTATTTTTGTAATCAGCTCTAGTTTTTATTAAGTGCATCTTCTAGATCATAATATTGATGGAACCAACATTTTAAAAATTATATTTCTAAGACAAGAATGGTGTCTAAAGAGTGATAATTCAGCAACTGCTCTTTACAAAGATCACAGGGATTTTAACCATGGCAATTAACACCCTAACATGCTGTGCTTTTCAGAAGCTAGGCTGCAGGCAGAAAAGATGATTTGAACATGAAAGGTTAATTTGTTCAGTCTGCTTAATGCAGAAGATAAAATATTTTTTTCCTAACTTATCACTATGGTGTCTTAACTTTGTCAGAAGGCTTATTTTTCAAGCTTCTCCCTTCTGTTCCTTTTTAATTTCATTCTACAAAATGGCATCCAAGAGATTATACTGATAATAAAATTTTGACTATCTTTTATTATCTCAAAGCATAGTTTTCCAAAATAAAATTGACCATCAGAATAATCATCTGAATTACACACAAAAATTATGTATCCATACAGTGATAGTATTTAATTCCTTTTAGGAAAAACGGCAGACATCAGATGTTCTTACTTAAACAGTAAAAGATGTTTGCTTTACTCAAAGGCTCAGTCGTCCATCTGCTTCCTGCTATGGACTTGGTCAGCAGCACCTTGATTCAGGAGGCCCTAGTCCATCCACGTGTCTGGGAGGCCAGTGCGGGACTCCTTTCTGTGCCACAGCTTTTTCAGGCCCCCCAAGAGCTGTTTCAGAGGACTGGTGTGGAAACACAGGTGCTTCCCAGAGCTGCAGAACTCACTTTGAGCCTCCTCATGGCCATGCATGGCAGGTGAGAATGATGCGTCACATGGTGACCTCGAGGTCAATGTTTAGTCACCACTGGTCACTGGTCACTTCATGCTAATGTTTGCCTGAAGTTTGGTACACGAGAAGCCATCTTTATGTGTTTTCTCATTTTCCACAAATTTATTACTCATTCAGGACAAGAACGAAGGAGCACATGCTTGTCAGTGTCACTTAATATAAATGATTAGTAGATAGCAAAATGGGGGGAAAAGGCTCTACATTACTCTTTTTTACTATACAAGCTCATTTCTCCTCCAGGAAAACATGCATGTCTTTTGCAAGGGCAATTGTATATCTATATATACTTAAAATTACGCTGTTTTGACTCCCCAGTAGTATATTTCTTCACTTATTTCTTTGTTACCCATTATTAATTACTATTTTGGCTTGGTTTTTAGCTAGAATAAGGTTGACTAGCCAGTGTGTATGGATGGCTAACCTACAAAATAGTTTAGACCATGGCAAATGATTAATTGTGTGTGCTCCTGAGGCAGTGACATTGCCATTCTGTGTGCATGCACACACGGAGGTTTGTATGTGGGGCAGGGGAACAGATGTTTTGGTGAGCTGTAGCTTTTACACTTTTCTGCCTCGCCTCAGTTTAGATTACCTTACATAATCTTGACTTGACTGATTTTTTTAAAAATCATAATCAATATGAAGTATTTGGAAAATAGAGAACAAGAATAAGAAATGTTACCCATAAGCCTGCTTCCCAGAGGCAAGCACCATTTGAATCTCTGAGAAAATTTCTCATAGTTGTTTTCTTTTCTAGTTTATGATTTATTTTTTAATTGGATGAATAATATAGAAACACACTGTCATGTTATTTCTTTCTTGATTTTTGACTCTTTCAACATCAAGATTTGAGTGTCATTTTATCTATTGCACATGTTTATAACAACCCTCCTGCCTTTGATAAAATGCTCTGCAGGTTTGTAAACTGTATAGCCAGCGGGCAAAGGGGATGGCTAGTCTCTGAGCTAGACCTGTGAACTAGCAGAGGTTGTGTTTATTTTGTCATGTTTGCTCATTTTGTTTGCTTGTTTGTCATCAAACTCGGGACCTTACGCTTGAGAGGCAGGCGATGGCACCACTGAGCAAAATCCCCAGCCTGTGTTTGCTCATTTTTATCCTTCCCCTTGTTTTTTGATTTCCAGACAGCTGAGTCCTGAGACTGCCTGCTCCACAGGATGAATCCTACATCCATAGTCCCAGCACAGTGCCCAGCACAAAGAGACACCCAGAATTATTTGTTGAATGAATGAGTGAATGAATGAATAGTGAAACATTTTAATTCAATGGTTTGTTCTGTCAAATCTACCAATAGGAAAAAAAGCCAGGAAAAGATATGAGTTATTACACTGTATAAGAACTGTACATTAATAGCTATGGATTTTATAAATAATTTCTTATAGAATAACCCTGCCTTTTCCTTTCTTGTCTCTGTGATTTGTTCCCATGCAGCACAGCAACGGGTGTTTGCAAGCTTCTGCCCGTGGCTGCTGCTCTGATTGCACTCTCAGGGGACAGCTCTCTGAGAAAATACAGAGGTGAAGCACACGAGTTTAGTGTGTTCAGTAGTGCGGTGATGCCCACCCCAAATCTCCAAGGCATTACCTTCTCCACTCACTCCTATATCCCTGTCGTGGTGACTGATGTTCTTTAAGAACAACAGGCTTGATTTATTTAAGAAAAGTGTTGGTTAAGATTGAGAGAATTTGGAATTTTTGTGATCTTGTATATGCTATCTGGTTGCTCTTGACCCTTGATTATTTAGGGATTATGCAGACACTGATAATTCTTGTCCATTGAGACTAGTATGATTCTTCCATTGCTCATGATCTTAAATTATCAAGATGTTGAAACTGAGTGGGTTTTTGTTAGTTAACCAATGATCTAGATTGAGAGACCTTCCAAAAAATGAGCAGATAAACAAGAATATAACTCTGTCTTCCTTTCTCTTCGTATCCACAAAAACTTAATTCAAAACACATACACCTCAAAGATGTTAATATTCAACTTAAATATGTCTTTCCCCTCTTATGTGCCTAGTTCTTTTTCAGCTCTATGCAGAAAGTAACAAGGGAGGTTATGAAGCTGGGGCACCCAACACTCAAAGGGTTTTGAGAAACTTACTAACAGATCTACAGCAGGTAAATTCTTAATACTCAAATAATCTGGTTTTTACAGTGTCAGTTCTACCCTTATATAATTCTCCATGCAACTTTGTGCTTTTTGTGGCCACAGCTATTTTCTGAGGGCAGGCTTCATTTACTTTAGCAGGATTTAATTTTATCTCAACTGGTTTTTCCAGCTTAAGCCTTCCTGTATTTATCGCTTCCTCTGCACTGAGTCAGTGACCTTTTCAAAATGTAAATGTCAGCCTGTATTAGTGAGCTTTCCATTGCTGGAACAAAATAACTGACATAATTGACTTAAAAAGTGGAAATGTTTGCTTTAGCCCACAGTTTTGGAAGTTTCTGTTCATGTTCAGTTGGCCCCACTGTTTTCAAACTGTGGCAAAGCAGAAAATCATGATGGGAACACATAGTAAAGGAAGCTGTCGACTACTTTATGGTGACCAGAAAGCAAAGGAAGAGGATGAGACCAGCATTCCACAGACCCCTTCAAGAGCACACCCCAAAGAACTAAAACCTCCCACCAGACTAACTCTTAACATTCTCATAGCTTCCCAGAAGCACCATGTGTTTGTTAATCCTTTAATACATGGGCCTTTGAAGGACACTTAGGTTCAAACTACAGGATACCCCATTCCTAAAATTCCTCACTGGCTATTCATGTCTTTAGAAGAAAGCCTAAACTCCTTAGCATCACAAGAAAGCTTTGCAGTTTGACCTGATCCTTCTCCTTTTAAAAAGAGGTAATCTCATGATTCTCATACAACTATAAAGGGAACCTGTGTCAAAAATCTTTTTTATTCATTAATTAAAAGCAAGCTCCTACAAAATGCCACAACTGGTTTAAAGGGGGAGAGCAAAGAACAGACAAACCACAGGATTGGGAATATTAAAAGGAATTTGTAGGTAGATGCAAAGCCTATTTCTGGGGAGAGGAGAATGATGTCTCTCAGTTAGAACAGAATTTGTTTACATGTCTACAGACAGAATTATTTGCCTTGCTACCAGTTTTCTCTAAGTCATCTTTAATCTCTACAGGGTTATAAAACATCTAGTTAAGGACCATGGCGTGTTATCTCTGTAGGTTCATATACGCAGCACTGAAAAGATAAGCAGGAGTCATTTATTGTTTGTTTTGTTTATTCCAAAGTGTTTACTTTTCCCTTGCTCTCTGCATGCCCTTTTAATGCCTGCACATCAAAATCCCAGATGTGTCTGAGGTGTGCCTTTCTCTATCCCCAGCTTTTGCAGTTCCATCCACCTGCACCACAACTGCCCATCCTTTCGCTGAATAAACACTGTTCATCTTTCAACATCATTCAAATATTAGTCACCACTTCACTCAAGGCTTAGTTCCTTTATGTATAATTTTGCTACAGAATTTGTCAACTTTTACCGGCTGCTTCCTCACCTGCCTGAAGGGCCTTCTTTCCTAAGGGCAAGAATTTTACCTCATTCATGATTGTATCTATTGCATTTATTAATAGTGTGTGATGCCAACAGGCCTTCAACAAATGCTTAATGAATGCATAAAGCACAAAAATAAAGATTTTCCATAATTATGTTTGAAGAATGTACAAATTTGATATCATTTTTATATTTATCAGGCAAGGGAATTTGACCCCCGTAAAGTTGGTACATTATTTTCAGTGGTAAGCTGGTGTGAAATGTTACATCCAAGCAAGAATCACCACTAATACATTGAGCAAGTTCCAGATTGTTTTGTGTGTTGCTGACCCATTATGCTGTTAGCCTTGTTTGAAAGATGTCTCTATTCTTCTTCCAGCCTGGGTAAAATATTCATACTTCATTTTCTGTACTGTGATGTTATGGAAACTCTTTGTCATTTTTCCCCTGGGCCTGAATCAACTTTTCTCAACTGGGTATAGTCATTATAGGGTTACAGAAAGAAAAAAATCTATCCAAAATTTACCTTTACTTTATGATGTGCTTATCACAGTAATTGATTTTAAGTTATTCTGGAAATTCCAAACAAAATTTAAGATGTTCATATTTCTTATATTTTAAATGACAGATAAAAATGGTATGTATTTATCATGTACAAGAGAATGTTTTACATATATATGCTTTGTGGAAGAGTTAAATCTATCTAGTAAGCAAATTTATTATTTCACCTAGGTATTTTCTTTTTGTGGTAACAATGCTGAATATCAATTACCATTTTTCAAAAATACAATATATGCTTATTAACTAAGTCACTATGATATGCAGCAAGTATCTTAAACTTATTTCTTCTACCTAAAAGTAATTGTAAAAGTTTTAATCAGTAGCCCCACCATCCTCCCTCCCTATAACTATGCCAGTCTCTGGTAACCAGCATTCTGCTCTCAACTCCTATGAGATCCACAACTTTTATGGACTCCACATATGAGTGAAGTCATGCAGTGTTTGTCTGTATGTGCCTGACTTATTCATTTAACATAGTATCCTCTAGGCTCATCTATGTTGTTACAAATTGCAAGATTACCTGAATATTCAAGTTACCTCTACATTACTAATTATACCTACTAAATTCTAAATGCTATGTGAATAATTATCTTTTGTATGTCATATTATTTAGTTGATAATTATGGGGTTAATGCCCTACATGTTCAGTAGAAATAAAACTTTTTTTCAAATATTTTTACCCATGGTTGGTTGGATCTGGACGTGAACCCTGCGGATATGAAGGCCAACTCTATGTCACGGCATAATCATATTTGTATTGGAACTGAATAGAGACCTTTTACTTTCTTGTTTCTGCATATTATATTTTTCTCCAGGTTTGGAGAGTTATCTCTTCTTTCTTTCTTTAGGTAACCTCTCTATCTCTTAATCTCTTTCTGCTCCTTGAATACCAGTATCAATGACTGTGTTTTTTGTTACAGTCTCATAAATCCTGTAAGTTTTCTTCAATCCTTTACATTGTTTCTTTCTTTTTTCTCTTCTAAAGTACATTTTTAAGCAACTGGTTTTTGAGTTCGTATATTTTGTTCATTATATTTGATGTTCTAGCATTTCTAATTGTTTTTATTATTTCAATTTCGCTGATAAATTTATGGACTTTATATTTTTAAGTTTGCTGAGTTTCTTTGAAATGATTTTTGTGTTCTTTATTAGGCAATTCGTTTATGTCCATATTTTTAGAGTTAATCACTGGCACCTTATTTTGTCTGATTAGTGGTATCCTGTTTCTGTGGTTACCCATGCTCCTACGGTAATGTGGTAATGTCTAAACACTGAAAAAGTAAGCAGCTAGTAGATACTAGAGTTTTTGCAGTCTACCTTTGTCTGGAAATATTCTTTACTGATAAGCCCATCTGAAAATTCTAGCAAGTTGTCTGTTGTGATCCCTAAGCCCTGCATCACCATAGCCAGTGCCCAGCCATGGTAGAATATAAAACGCCATCTGTGGAGGCCTACCTATTGCTGGATTATTTTGAGCTCAAGGTCACTATAGTTGGCCAGCAGCAATACAAACCAATTTGAGTCCATCTTTGAGGAGCTATGGACTCTCATCCACATTGGAATGGGTCTTAAGGTTCAGCTGACAGATATCAGCCTAGAGTTATGGGCTGTAGAGACCTGGCTGGTGCTGGATTTTAGTGTGGTAAGCCTAGCTTTGGAGTTCTATGAAAAATACTGTACTTGCTTTCTTCTCTTTTCCTCAAGCAAGTAGTAATTGTCTTAGCACTGTTCTGCCTTGGGTTGAGAAAGGGATAACACAAGTAATATAAAACTATTCTTAGGGCTGGGGATTTAGCTCAGTAGATCCGTGACTTGCCTTGCAAACACAAGGTCCAGAGTTTGATTCCCAGTACCAAAAAAAAAAAAAATCGTTCTTCCTACTTTCTCCAGTAGTTCTTTTCTTATTGTTAAGATATAACCATGTACCATAATCTTTCCCTGGTTTCTTTTGTGCTCAATAAAGCACTTGAGTGCATATATAGTGGTTTAAATTGATGATTCTAGAGGGCAACTGCTGAACATCCTCTTCTGCCATCTTGCCCCGCTCTCCTCCTCCTTTCTTCAAGATGCTCATATTCTGTAAATAACACGATGACTTTTAAATGTTTTACAACGTTAAAATAGCAGGTATAGATACATTCAAGCTGTTCTGGTGGTTGTGACAGCATGTGTCTCAGAAAGCCATCACAGCATATGTTCTTCCCCAGCTATCTCAGAACTCCAGCAGGTGGGGAGCCAGGGAGGGTAGGGGAATCTGTTTACCCATCTATGCAACTAGACCAGTAAGACTAGGATGTGTTGAAGGGAGATGGGCTGAAGGGCATTTTCCTTTCCCTCTATAATTCCTTATGCTGCTCCCCTGACCACTACCAGTATCTGCAGACTAACACTAGGCTAACAAACCCACAAAGTCTGCCTTTGTTCCAAACTCAATTAAGGTCATTAAGCTACCACAGTGACAGCTCCTGCAGCATGTCCACAGCACCCTACACATATTAGTATGCTCCTGAGAAAGCTATTAGGAAGATGAAAATTTGCATAACAAATTGTCACCCCATTAACTTCCACTTGGACCCAGAGATGAATTCCAGTAGGAAATTCCAGACTACACTATGCGATTCAAACCCTACCCTGAGAATCCTAATTATCCTTTCAAGTGCCATTCTGTCTGTGTCAGCATGCCATCTAGTCACATTTAATTCTTCCATACAGTACCTGCAAGAAATTGGTCAAATGGGCAATTAATCTGTGAAATCTTTGTGCACATACTTGAAAGCAAAAATGTACATTAAAACCCACTGCAGGAATGAATTTTCTTTTCTCTGGTGCTAGAATCACAGAGCTAACAAGCTAATCTCACAGTATCCACCTCCTTTATTTGACAAATGAGGTGAAACTCCTTTTCCAGGGCTCAAGGACAATGGAGAAGCATTAATGTTAAATCAGCAACACAGTCCCAATAAATTCGTTCATCCACACTGGGAGCCAAAAGATGAGAAATGAGTTGTTTTTTTCAGACAAAGGCCCAATAACCTAGGGGGTAGTTACTTACATTTGACTGATGACAACATTGTTATTATCAATTTAAAGTACAAACCATCTTGTCACTCTTACGCACATGTTTGTTGACTTCTTCTTGGCTAATTGTCAGCAAAGAGGTTCTAAGTACCACTTTCCTGATTAGAAGAGTGTTTATTGGAGTTGATGAACTCAGCGGGGGAGGGGTCTTTGAGGTTACTCCTGGGCTTGCAGGCAATGCCTGCTGACAGTCTGTGCTGTAGAAGCCGTCAGATGTGAATTAGGACTCCTGCCCAGGTGGAAAGAAATGGAGGTGACAATACACATATCTGTGCATACAGATGATGTCAGAACCAAGCCACCCTGGACATGATGGCAGTCACAAAAGGCTCTTATTCCCTTAGTTAAATTTGTTCTGGTGACTGGGTTGAAAGATGTACACAACTGAACGAGGCATTGGAATATCTATAAAGTTGGGTGATACAAAGCTTCATAAAAATCTCTCAAAAAAGAGTAAGGATTTCTGGAGTGAAACCCCAATTCTGCAGTTAATTTTCTTTGGCCTTGAGGGAAATGTCAAATCTTACTCATTCTTGTATTTATTTTTTTAATATTTAATTAACTCAATGAAAACTATATGTAGTCAAGATGTAAGCATGTAGGTTGGTCACCCGAACTACTCGGGTGAAGCAGAGTGATCAGAGCTTGGGAGTTTGAGGCCAGACTGGACGACAGGGCAAACCCATACCTGAAAAAGGCAAAAAAAGGCATAACTATGCACTATGTAGCGATCACCACAGTCAAATTACTAAACCACATCCGTCACTCCCACAGTCACTCTTTGTGTGTATGAGTGGAGTGGCAGTGAGGACACCTGAAATCTGCTTTCATATCAAATGTCAAATAAACAATATAGTATTAGGAACGATAATCACTGTGCTCTGCATTAAATCCTGTGATAGCTTTTCATGACTGTAACAACCTATGTGACAAAAACAATGAAAAGAGGGAGACATTTATTCCAGATCAAGGTTTCAGAGGCGTCAGCCCTGTCAGTCCATGCCAAGGTAGAAACACTATGGTGGACGGGTGTGGTAGAGGAAGGCTGCTCAGCTCACTATGTGCAGGAAGCACGGACAGAGAGAAGAGCCAACGGCACATGTGCTTTCAAGTTTCCTCCTGTGCTTTCGTTCATTCTAGGTCCCCAGCCTAGTAGACGGTGCCACCCACATTCAGTGTGGGTCTCTTCCCTCAGCTCGCTCTCCCACATGCCAGTCCCAAAACACCTGTCAGACAAACCCAGAATTGTATTTTCCTAATTACTTTGGTGTCTCTCATTCCAAACTATTAAACATCACTTTATCAGTCAGTGCTTACTAGAGATACAGACTTAATGCAAGATATATAAATATATAAGAACTTAAAAGACCGGCTTACAGTGGCAGCCCATAGAGTCAGGTGTAGAGGAGTGGAAAAGGGCTGTCTGTGCTCTGGAAATCTAAAGGATCAATGAAAGGTTGAAGTCATGGAGCTCAGTGTAGTGTACATGCCAGTCCATGCCAGAAGTTCCAAAGAGTGCACTGGAAGCGGGGAGACATCATCCATGGTGAAGGTGAGGACTGGAGCTCCTCCAAAGAAACAGAAGCGAGACTTCCTTCTTCATTTCCTTTTTATCCCATTCAGGCTACAAGCCTATCCATGGCTGTCACTCACACCCAGCATGGGTCTTCTGTGATCAGAAAATACTGTCAGCCACACCCAGAATAATTTAGTTGGGCATTTCTTACTCGGGCTGACACACTCAGTGAACTATCACAATCACAGATCCCCAGAATTTATTCATCGTATATTGAAATTCTGTGTCCCTTCCCTTTCCTCTACAAACCTCTACCTCCTTGACACCCCCCCATTCTACTCTCTGTTTCTATTAATTCAGCTTTTTAGATTCCCCATCTAAGGAATATCATGCAGTGTTTATCTTCCTGTGTCAGGTTGATTTCACTTAACTATTGTTTTCCAGGTTTATCTATGTTGTAGCGAGTAAGAGGATTTTCTACTTTTTAAAGCCTGTGCAATATTCCAGTTTATAGATACCATATTTTCTCCACTCATGACCTAGGTCATTTCCAGATTTTGGCTGTTGTGAGTAACAGTGAACATAGGGATGCGGGTATCATTTTGACATAGTGATTTTGTTTCTTGTCACCCCCTTTGTTTTAACAAGGATAAAAATTAGCATCCTAAAGAATAGTATTTGTTAAAATGAGATGATGTGAAAACATTGGCAAAGCTTTTTCTTAAAACCACTACAAACTATAATGCAGTCTTACTGTGATTTACATTTCATGGTAAACAGGACAAAGACAGACTAAACTAGTTTGCCTGAAGTCACAAGAAGTGAATCAATATAAGCTATTCTTTATTGTACCAGTTTCCAGACTTTCTTATTTCCTTCCTCCTCTTCCCCTTGTTCATTCATTGCTTCAATTCAAACATTGCACAAATCCTGCAGATTTCTTCTTATTGCTTGGACTGGGGTAGTTCATCCAGACTTGGAAACCCAATACTGTGACCCTATGGCTGTGAGTGCTATTGTTCAAGTGCTCTGATTCAGGTGGCCACAAACTTCTGGACTTAGAGGCTGCTGAACTGAGGCTTCCTTTTGCAGATCCCAGCTGTCATGGGGAGCGTCACATGCTGAGCTCTGTGGACAGTGCTGTCTGCAGCTGTTTCCGGGGTGGGGGGAGTGCCATGGAGACCTTGCTGGGGTCTAGGGCAGACAAACTCCAGGAGTTTGCTGATGGATTCAAACCAGACTCCACACCATGGCCCCGATAACCTTATTTAGCAGGTAGATTTGCCTCCATCTTTTCATACAATACTCTTCTTTAACAGAACAGACAGAAATAGTGCCCCCCAAAAGGTAAAAATATAAAGTTGAGCCTAATAAAACATCTTAGCATTCTGTTGATTTTCAGGTGTTGAGCCCAGGAATCAAGGAGGAGAAATTACTGTCTTGGGTGCAGTCTGAGCCTGTGATCCTGTTGTGGCTGCCAACCTGCTACTGGCTATCAGCCACAGAAATAGTCACACACCCCTTGTGCTGCAGCATCTGCAGGACCTTTCTGATCACGGGACAGACTGAGGTACAATCATTTCTATTTCAAGGGTGTCACTCTCCAAGTGGGTCTAGAGTTGGGGCAGCATTCTTCTCCATTCTCTCTGAGAAATCAGTTGACTTTTTCAGCACAATAATTCCCTCCTTGAGGCAGGCTGGTTGAAAATAAATTTATCTTCCATAAATTTTCCACTGACTCATACTACGATCAATATTTTCATTACTCTGAGAAAGAAATTGTCTTTTGTTTAACAACAACAAGCACAATAGCAAACCCTTTTAAATACTTTAGAGTCATCTGTAACAGCAACAATGTTAGTTTATATTTGTTAAGTGTTAAGCAAATTCTAGGCTGAATAGGTCCCATAGATCAGTTTATTTAAAATATGCTATGCTTACAAAGGTGGAGTTATTAGCCTGGTGAGTGGTTAAATAACTTGCTTAGGTTTACGTAGTTAACAAGTGGCAGAGGCTGGCAGTCTGAACAGAGTCCCTGCTTTGCAATCGTGATACTCTGCTCCATTCCAAGGTAGACAATTGAGAGCAAGGTATGGAACCCGAAGGAATAGTCTGCTTTTGTAAGAGCAATTCAAGCCAGATTTTCTCTCTGCCTAGAGTGAAGGAGAAGATTTAAAAGCTAAGTTTAGGAGTTAGAGACTCGGGCCTTTCCACAGCCTTGAAGATGACAGTCAAAATTCCATCTTAGAGAAAATGTGATATATGTCTGCCATAAATAAAACAATGAGGAAGTAAAATATTATGGTTTATTATAGATTTGGGGGAAAGAGAAGGGAAACCAGCAGGTTTGGGCCAAGCATTGGCATCTCCATGACTCGTGGTGAGTGGGCACAGGTCTGGGGAGGAAGCTGTGGGACACAGGTGGTGAAGAAGTCACAACTGGGGTACCCAGAAAGGAGAGGACAAAGGCCCCAGTGCTTGGCTCTTCCTTTCGCATAGTTCCTGGCCTTAAATAATTAGACCTTAAAAATGTTTCCCACAGATATAAAATAGGCCCACCAGGCCCACTAAAAACATAGAAATTAAGTTTTAATTTTGCTGAGAAAATAAATCGGGTCTGTAGGGAATTTAGAGAGCACAGCAAAATTTCTCTTCAATTAACTGAATATCAAACAATAAAACATACTAACAGAAGGACCACTGGAAACCAAACCAGCAAGACCACAGAAATCTCCATACTACAAGAAAAAATAAGCTCTTCTTATATCTGACAGTACAGGAACAGAAATATTACTTACCTTGTTGTATGCAAGTTATGGTCATTTAGCCAATAAGCAATGTAAAAGTTGTGTTTTATATCATTGCTACAAGTTCTGCACTAGATCAGGGATAGAATTAATTTTGCAGCTATATAAAACATTACTTTTACGTTGAAATACTGTTTCAAAATCATTATGCCTAACATACATGAGATATTTCTATTTTGCATATGGTATCAACTGAGTGTCTTAAAGCTTAAGTTTAAGTGATTTGCTCAGGTCTCTGAGCAAAGCAGAGGAAAAATGCCATTTTCACATTTCCTTCTCTGGTAGAAATGATATTCAGCTTCCTCCTCAAAATGCTTCCATGTGAGGTATCTTTTTTCCTAGGCATTCAGGGCAAAGCAAAAGAAGGAGGGGTTGATTAAATAATGTGTGGGCTTCTTTAAGCTCTAACTTTCTAAGTATTAAAAATTGTTCGGATTTATTACAATCCTAACCGTAAACTTGCTCTTGGCTCTCAGAAAGCTCAAGCAGTAGCTCTGGCTATAGGGAGATTAATAACATCATTTTAGAATGGGAGATTCACAGATCTGAGGGTAGGAGGAAGAAGACAAAGCCTTGGTCTTCTAAAGAAAGTACAAAAGGCACAAAATTCAGAAGTTGTCCCTCTTAATCTATGGAGATTTAAGTGTTTCTCCTACAGGTTGTAGCACACAGAACCCTGCATATAGAAGGCATGTGATAATAGGGTAGTGGGAGATAGGGGAAGGGGAACCAGATCTATGTACCATGCCCTAACATAAAATTATATTAATGTAATGCCTTATAAAAATACTGCCTTAGTTGCACTCTGATTGCTATGACAAAACAGCTGACACTCACATGTTAAAGGAGGAAATGTTTATTTCAGTTCACAGTTTGTAGAGGTTTCAGTCCATAGTTAGCTGGCTCTAAGCAGGGTGGCATGGTAGATGGGCATGGCAGAGGAGAAACAGTCCATGGCAGGGTAGGCAGGAGGCAGTCAGCAGCAAGCTTTCCTTTCCCTTTATATTCCACCCAGACTACAAGCCTATTGGTTGTTGCCACCCACAACCAAGGTGGGCGTTCCCATCATCAACATCCAAAACTATGCTAAACCAATCAGTAGACTAATTCAGTTATCCCATACCCTTAATCCAGTATCACACATATATGATCCACCCACCTTCCAGAAACCTTGCCTTTGAGCACATAGGCTTTGGGGATACATCTAGATATAAGCCATAAGAAATACTACCAAAAATATTTTTTGATTAAATAAACACACATCAAGGTTATTTAATGCCCTTCTCAACTTTGAAAAAAATCTTACACTCACCGAACAGCTCATACATGTGTAAGTTTTGTGGGGCTCACCCTCCACCTAAGTATTATTTCCTTGCTCTCCTACTGGTAATGATGTAAGCTGTCTTTCTATTTTAATTGGTAGATACCGCTGTCTGAAGTGTCTCAACTTTGACATCTGCCAGGTATGTTTCTTATCTGGTCTCCACAGCAAGTCCCACCAGAAGTCACATCCTGTAATTGAACACTGCTCAAGTAATGTCTAATGCAATCTGCTACAGTATTCATTCATCAAGTCTTTATAAGCAACAAACTTTAAAAAAAAAAAAACTTCCTTTCAGTAAATCCACAGATTCTATGCCTGTCGTATTTAACATTAAGGAAGCTTAACTTTAAATATCCCTCAATATAAATATACTTTATTTACATTGCAGATATTAATAAAAAAGTTTTTGGGAAGAGAAGAAAAGCTGAATAGAGTCCAATTGACCATTGATCCCATACTGTGCACTAGAAGCTATCTGTGAAAATTAGAGAAGGAGGCATTGGAAATTTGCACAGATGAAAAATAAAAGGACTCTGGTTTAGTAAAAATGATTCAACAAAGCTTCTAACTGATAGCATATTTCTAGAAAAGTTCTCTTTGTAACATATCTTTTCTTGAGCCATAAGTATTTTTTTCCTTAGTCAAAAAGAAAGATTATTATTTCAGTTTTGACTGAAAGAGTAACAGGCTTTACAACCACCTTTCAATATTTTTAAGAAAATGATTAGTATTCAATAAGTGAATTTAGTTCTTTCCAAGAACCAATAAAAGTAAAACAGCACATTTTAGCAAAAAGTCTTCTAAATTTTAAGGTAAGAATGGTGCATTTCATCACTGATTTCCTGAGAATCAGTTTCTCCATGCAGATGATACTCCCCTCAACTACCACAGTAGTAAAGGGTGTTAAATGAAAGTCTTTGTCGATGATAACTTTCCCTCTTTCTATTTAACATGAATGGTTCCCAAAAGTCAAGTGTCTGGCTCTTGCCAAATAATTTGTGGTGGTCTTGCAAACCAAGTCCTGTAATTTCATTGGCCTATCATTGTTTCCTGTTTCTGAAAGCCAGGGGCTTCATGATGTTACAGCGGCACCATGTGGTCACTTATTTAGTACACTACAAATTTCAACTGCTGAAGACCCCTTGATCAAACATACTGTTTCTTCTCTGTTTCTTTTTGGTACTCTAATCTTTTCTGTCTAAAAATTTATTTTTATTATCATTATTGATACATATTAATTGTACTGGTTAATAAAATTCACTGTGATAGTTCCAGACATGTATATGTTCTGTGTCGCTCATATCCATCTGCCCTTCTGCTATTCCCTCTGCCTTCTTGCTCTCTTCTCGTCCCCTTGTAATCCCTCTCGCAGAAGTTCTTTAAGTGCGGTGAACAGATGGGCATCACGTGGCCCATACATCCACTAAAATTATATACAAGATTAGATCTATGAGTATTTTTCTGGAGATAAATCCATACCTTACCATAAGTTCTCAAAGGAATTCCCAACTCCACACGTTAGCAACTAGAGACGACTGTACTTATATTGTCTCTTTTAGCTTTAGAATTTCAAATTACTGAGTTCCTTTGAAGAAGAGAAGTTAATGGGGAAATTGGGGCACTTCCTGGGAGACCTAGGCTATGTGGATATTTACAGAGAGAGAAAGTGAAGAAATTCCAGGAGTAAAGAAATGAGATTACTTTCCTAAGGATATAAAAGTAGAATAAATAATTCCAAAACCTATCATCATGCTCTGTCCACCGAAGCATGAAAAGAAGACTGTGTAGACAAAACTGATGACATTTTAAAGACTTTGGCCTTTCAGCAGATGTCAGCAAAGGAGAATACAAAACTTCTCTTCAGAACACTCAGAAACAACCTGTTCCAGGGGTGCAGTCAGAGAAAAGGGGATCTGAGAAGGCCATGGCTGCCGAAGCAGGCAAAACTGGAGGACCCAGCTCACCACAGCAAAGTCAAGCGAATGAAAAAAAGGGCTTCACAATGTGGCAGCCCAAGGGGTGGGATATTGCCTGGGGTGGGCAGCACAGGGTGTGGCAGCAGGCTTTGTACAGCTGAAAACGCTAAAGAAGGCAGGTGGTAGGGTGAGGAAGGGATGAAAATGCCTTTTCCCTCCAGAAATGGCCTTGAATTTAAAAGTACAAGTGAAAGGTAGTCTTGCCTTTTAAGTGGCCATGCAAGGAGAGTATCAGAGACACAGAAGACTCTTCTATAATTTCTCTCTATATTTCTATTTTCTGATGGCTTGTCTTTGGGAGCCTAATTCAGAGTTAATACTTTATTCTCTTTAAAAAGGAAAAGACAGTGTTCTACTGTTCACAGAGAGTGCCAGGCCAGGGATTTAGCTCAGTGGTTCCACCACCTGCCTCATGAGCACAAGGTCCAGAGTTCAATCCCCGGTACTAAAAAAACCAAACAAAACAGAAAGTTCATCACGGATGAGTATCATCCACATTTTAATGTTACCAGAGCAGAGATTATGCTATGGATGCATATTTTTCATTTTTCACTTCACCTCCATTAACTGGAGAACACAGCCCGTGTTGTCAGTTTCTAAAATAGCATTTTTATTGCCCTTAATTTCACTCTTATAAGGAGGTGCCTTAATTCATAAGGAATCACTTATCATTGAAAATTTCCAAGTTTTGCCTCCCCCATAATTCCACAGTCAGCATAGCATCCCTGTACGTGTATCTTTCTGTATGTCTTTATTATTTTTTTAAGATAACTCACTGGCCACTCCACAAACTGCTTCTAGTGCCACTGACAGGAAGATCTTCTCCAGTCTGGGTCAGTGCATGTCATTCCTCTACACAGACTTTCGAATGGCTTCACAGAAAGCCACAGTCCTCCCAGTG
Organism: Fukomys damarensis; assembly: GCF_012274545.1. Classification (NCBI taxonomy): domain Eukaryota; kingdom Metazoa; phylum Chordata; class Mammalia; order Rodentia; family Bathyergidae; genus Fukomys; species Fukomys damarensis. Next base: position 107,204,169 of record NW_022900928.1, on the reverse strand, counting down.
GCTTTAAAACCCCGCTCCCTGCCAGCTCTGAGCCCTCACGTGCCTCTCCTCTGACCTGTTCTACTTCAGGCACATGCCTTTCCCGGCTGGTCTACAAGCATACCATGTACACTGCTACTGAGGGGGACCAGTACTTCCAGACATAGCTTAACCCCCAGAGGTCTTTGCCCAAATGTCATCTCATCCTTACAGCCTTTGCCTGATGGCCTCTGTCCAACAACTACAAATCATTCTACAACTCCCAATCATTCTCCTTGTTTTATTTTTGTTCAAAGCACTTCTGCACTGTCTGGCATTCCATAAATTTGATTTGTTAAACTTACTTATATACTGTTGTGCCTGCCTTCATGAAAATGTAAGCTCTATGAGGGGAGGAATCTTCTGTTGTTTCTTGTTGTATTGCTAGTCTATAACAATATCTAGACCTTGCTCAGTGTTTGCTGGATGAATTGATGGACTGACGGATAGATGAATGAATAACAAAATGGGTGTATTGATGGATAAGGTTGCTCATAAACCCTTTTAGAATAAACTATGAAAGAAATTCAGAAAGAGTGCAGGAACACGATGTTGGGATGAGGTGGTGAAGTTTGACCCAGCCTGGAATAGAGACAGAAAGCCTCACTTTCATTTAGCTACATGTGTGACCTCGGGGGAGGCCTTTATTTTTCCTAGACTCGCTTTCTTTACCTAATAGTAAGGATACCTTGTCCTTCACAATCTCAGAGTAGTACTTGTAGAAACAAGATAAAGAAAGGGCATGACAAGGACAATGAAGACATAAAGATTGTTAAAATTTCACTGTTCCGTTCTTGTGCCCCAAGTACAATAGGGTTATTTCCTCAAAATAATGTTATTAATAATTTTCAGTTTAGCCTGGGTATTGATGAGTTCATAAATTCTTATTAGACCTAAGGGAAATGAATGTGGAATGTTGCTATTTTACAATGTGGAAATACACAAAAATGCATTCTTGATATCTGCTGAGTTAGTACATTAGCACTGACCATCTTCTAAGAGGTTAATGGTTATTACTAAGTGAGAGTAATAAATTTATTCAGTGATTCAGCAAAGAAAATGTGTGGTAAAAAGCTTCCTCCTTTTTGATGTGAATTTATTTACTACACATAATTATTCTCACTGAAAAGAAAATACTTTTATTTACAAAAACATAATTGAAAGCTAGCTATCAAATATCATCACTGTTATTAAATATTTTAGGAAGTTCTTGTAAATGTAATAAAAAAGAAAATTGAAATACTGAAAAAGAAAAGACAACATTGCTTCCATCTGCAGCTAATATGATTGTGAATCCCTAAGAAACCCCAAGGAACTCTAGCAAAAACTATATTAGTAGGCTTTGAGTGAAGACAGACTATAAATAAATATGTACAAATTCATATTCACTATGCTAGCAATAACCAGCTATGCATGTTATAAAAATCCCTTTTAAATTACTTTAAAAGAAACTAGAAAAAAGTTTAACAAAAATAAGATTCATATGAGGAAAATTATAGCCATAGAAATTTAACCCTATTTTCCACCCAAGAGCAATGGTTCAGCATTTGCAAAGTCATTGTTCAAAGTGACTTTATAGAACATAACTACCCTGAATAATGAGTCAACTATATATAAAAAACACAGCAAGTAAAATAAAATGCTTTTTAAAATTTTTTATTGAGTTTATTGGTACAATCTAGGTATATAATACAGTTACATTCATCACTGGGATCCTGTACTTTTACATAAAAGGTCTTGATTCTCATTTTTTCCCCTTGTCCCTGTCCTCCCTTCACCCCCTCCTCCCCTCCCCATTTACAAACACTTTATTTCCATTTTTTCAGTTTCTCACATTTTTTCCTCCCCTTTATGACCTTTCCCCCACCCTTACCACTTTCCCTACACCTTTAGCCCTTTACTTCCTATTTCACATTAGTACTTTTACATAAAAGGTCTTGATTCTCATTTTTTCCCCTTGTCCCTGTCCTCCCTTCACCCCCTCCTCCCCTCCCCATTTACAAACACTTTATTTCCATTTTTTCAGTTTCTCACATTTTTTCCTCCCCTTTATGACCTTTCCCCCACCCTTACCACTTTCCCTACACCTTTAGCCCTTTACTTCCTATTTCACATTATTAATTATCTCATTAGGATCCTCTGTGTACTATCTTATCTTATTCTTTTTTTTCATTATTTAGAGAATACTTCATTAGTTTCTGTAATCAAACCCACGTAGATATGACCTTACATATTTAGTACAATGAGTTACCCCTGTACAAATGGAAAAATAAAAATAAAAAAAATTAACATTTTTCAACCAATATGGCTATCCATTTCTGTACAATGTCAACTTAACACAGTAAATTGGGATAACTTTTTCCAAAGTTGACAGCATGGTTAAAGTTTCCCAAAATTCAATATATATATATTTATATGTATATAAAAAGACTAATAATAGCAGTATATTATGCATTGATAGCAACGGCAGCTTTTCTAGGTTCTGCAGTCATCTGAACAAAATTATAGACATTCAGCACATTCCATTAAACAAAACAAACAAACAAACAAACAAAAAAAAACAAAGAAAAGAATAATATCCAGAAA
>NW_022900928.1:107188133-107201522 GCF_012274545.1 Fukomys damarensis | reverse complement strand
ATTTTTTCTATTAGCCTCTTAATCATCATCTGGAAAGAGCATTCTAGAGTAATATCATTAAATATAGCTCTGAAAAAGCACTGTCACTACTATCTATCATAAAGCAGGTACTAGATATTTTATATTCACAAAGGTATGATACGGTACCATCCTACATCAATAATACTAGAATCAGTTTTGGTTTGAAATTTTCTTTGTCTGCAAATAAGATTGCTACCCCTGTTTTTTTCTGGGCTCCTGTCACATGGAGAATTGTTTTTCTATCCTTTCACTTTCAGTCTATGGGCTTCTTTTTGCACTAGGTGTGTTTCTTGTATACAACATATCGTTGGATTTTGCTTCTTATTCCATTCTGCCAGTCTATTTCTCTTGACTGGTGAGTTGAGGCCATTGACATTGATGGTTATAACTGATATGTACTGACTTATTATTGACATGTTATTGGCCTTTTGTTGACTCTTTTTACTTTTTCACCTTCTCCTTTTAGTTTCTTGCCTTGCCTATTTGATTTGCTCTGTTGGGCCTCATGGTGTTGTTGCCTTCATTGTCTTTTTCTAGGATCTTGTTTAGAATTGCTTGTAGTGCTGGTTTGGTATTCATGTAGTTTCTCAGGTGTTCTTTGTCGTGGAAGTGTCTTATTTCCCCATCCATTTTGAAAGAGAGTTTTGCAGGATACATCAGTCTAGGTTGGAGGTTGTTCTCTTTTAGTACTTGAAATATCTCATTCCAGGCTCTCCTTGCCCAAGGGTTTGTGTTGAAAAGTCTGCTATGATTCTGATGGGCTTTCCTTTGTATGTGATTTGTTTCTTTTCTCTTACTGCTTGTAGTATTTTGTTCTTTTGTTGGGTTTCTGGGATCTTGATTATTATATGTCTAGGTGTAGATTTTTTTTGATTGTGGCTAGTTGGGGTCCTATATGCCTCACTTATCTGGATGTCAAATTCTTCCCTTCTGTTTGGGAAGTTTTCTGTGATTAATTCTGTGAACAGCTTTTTTAAGTCATTTGCATTTTCTCCTGCTACTGCATGTATTCCTGTCAGTCTTATGTTATTCTTCTTTGCATCATCTAGGAGTTGTTGGATCGATTTCTCATGATCCCTTACTGTTTTTAAGAGACCTCTATTTTCATGGTCACTGACTGCAATCTTATCTTCTATATCTGAGAGTCTATCTTCACATTCTTTTATTCTGTTGTGTATACTTTCAATGGTGTGTTTAATCTCCTGGATATCTGTTTGAATCTGTTTTATGGATTCCATTTCTTTCCTATGTTGGACGTTTATTTTTTCCATTTCTTTCTTATGCTGGGCCTTCGTGGCTTCTATCATCGTCCTGAACTCATCTATTTTTTTTGTCAGTTTCTGCTCTAGAGTCTCAAATCATGACTTCCATTTTGCTCACTATCTCTATGGTTATCTGGGAAATTATTTCTATTTTGAATTTTTCTAGAGCCAGATTGATCTGTTTTGTTACTTCCTGTGCTTTGAGTTCAGAGTGTCCTGGTGGTTCATTATCAGCCTTTTCATCCTCATTTGCCCTACTGTTTGCCATTGGTGAACTGGAAGTCTGTCTTTGTGTCTTGCTTAAGTGTTTTCTCATTTTTACTTTTGTTGTCGGACTGTCCTTGGTTTAATCTCTGGATTATCACCCAAATCTTCCTGATATAGTTGCGCCCTAGTTTCTGTGTTTCTAATGACCTACAGACATTCTCATCTTCATAACATCAGAGAAAACAGCTCATCACATCAACCACAATCCTTTATCCCAACTGATACAATCAGCAACACATTAAGATCAAGCACAACTTGGAAACTGACCACCTGTGGTAGTCACTAGTCTATCACCCTTAAACCATTTGAATTAAATTGAAATCAAGAAGCAGTCCAAAACTTGTCTGCAGTGAACAAAATTTCAATATAGTGTATTTACCATTTAATGGCTCAGACAGAGTGAGGACGCAAGACCCCTGATCTCAGTTAGCTAATGGCTGAACTCCATGATGCAGACTGACCTCGGGCTGCAAGGCCCAGATTGAGTTCCCCAACCTTATGAATGGTTGAACTGCACACCGTTCTACTACTTAACCCTTTCTTTAAAGATGTTCAAAGTTGGGAACTCAGAAAAATACCCTTGATGCCCACCTCTGCCTCTGCAGAGTGGGTCCAAAGACTGGCACAGTCAGGAGGTCTGAGAGTGCATGGGGGGGTAAGGGGAGTTATGGGGGTACCTTCCTGGCACTGGAGTGATGGCAGCTGGAACAGGAGAAGGCGTGGCTCTCCTTCCAAGGTGGATCGGGGCCCAGGCTACCTCCCAGGTGCTGGAGCAAATGCTTTTTGAATAGGATAACAGAATTTAAAAGATAAGTTGGAAGAATAAATATGCAAAAATAGTCAAACTTATAAGTGGGCAGAGATATTCTTCAGCACATATACATACTTACTATAGAAATACTAATATCAAACAGTATCGTAGAAAAGGGAATGGATCTTAGGATGATATTGTATAATTTAATAATTGGTCCCAGAGCACATGGAAACCTAACACGTGATAAAGGTGCTGTTTTAATTCAATAGAAAAGAACTCATAATTCTGAAATTCATGAGGTAATTCAAAATCCTTCTGAAGGAAAAAATTAGCCCTTATTTTGCCCTATGTGCCAGAATAAATTCCAAATTGAATGAAATGTAAATATGAAAATAATTTTTTACAACCCTAGAAATGCAATGGGGAAAGGCTTTCCTAAGCAAGACAAAAAAAAAAAAAATCATGAGGGAATAGGCAAGCAGATGTGTGTAACAGCATTTAACAAACTTAAATATTTTCCTACGACAAATAATATCACAAACATAATCCAGAGATGAGCCTCAGACTCAGAAAGATATTCTCAGCAATAAGACAAATTAGGTTATTCCAAAGCTCGCTGATAACAAAAACTCAAGAAGAAAATAAAGAAGAGTAGAAAAATACACCAAATATGTATATAGGTTATCCTGGAAGAAGAAATCTAAATGGCTGTTAAACTCACAAAAAAATGTCAGCCCAGCTAGTAGTTAGAGAAGTGCATATTAGAACAGCAAAGGGAGAATGCAACACAGATCCTTTGCTGGAAAAGATGGCAGAAAACAGACACCCTTAGGCTGGGGATTTAGCTCAGTAGTGCTGACACCTGCCTTGCAAGCACAAGGGCCCCAGTTCTATCCCTGATACAAAAACAAAAACAAAAACAAAACAACAACAAAAACAACAACAACAAAAAACAGCTCTGATAAAACAGACACCCTTAGAGGGTTGGAATTTAGCTCAGTGGTTCCGCTGCCTACCTCCCATAGAGCAAGGTCCCAAGTTCAATCCCTGCTACCAAAAATTAAAAAAAAAAAAGAAAACAGTTACCCCTGAAATTTGGCAGAAGTACAGATGGCTGTAGATCTTTGAGAAAATATCTGAAAAGCATTTGATTTATTTATTCCATAAATGATTAATTAAAAGTTTTTATTTAAATAGTAAATACCTAACTTTGTTCTGAGCATTTGGAATATATCAGTGGACAGAGACAAAGATCTCTACTTTCATGGCACTTTCATCCTTTTTTCTTTATACATTATTTTTGCATTTTAATAATTTTTATTTAATTTATTTCAAGTAGATATTAATAAAGAAAATGTAAAATCTATTCCTTAAAAATAATTTTTCATAATATAAATTATTAGAGAATAACCATAGTAAATACACTATGTATCATGTAAAAAGAATATATCATTTGCTAATCTGTCTCTTGACTCATTTCCTATAATACTATACGTTTTTGCATAAAACATTTTAAATATTGACAAAGTATCTCACATTCTGTATAATTTTGAACCATTTCTTCCTATTTCACAATATCTGTTATTCTTTTTGGTGCTTATTTTCACTTTCAATTTCTCATACCAGAAAGACAATGTGATATTTACACATATGTATTCCACTTATTTCACTTAAAAGTATATTCTCAAGGTAAATCCATTTACCTTGAAATATCTCAAGTTTGACCTTTTTTAATAGATGAATAATATTCCATTATATTTTTTATTTGTTTTGGGTGGGGTGGGTACTAGGGATCGAACTCAGGTGCTTGGGCTTGCGAGGCAGGTGGTGGAACCACTGAGCTAAATTCCTGGCCCTCCATTACATTTTTTAAAAAACACATTTTTTTTTTATCCATTCATCAGTTGGTGGTCATTTGAGTTGTTTCTAAGATTTATTATTACAAATTGTGCCATTATAAACATGGATGAGCATATATTGGTATGATGCTTTTAATTCTTTTGGGAAGATATCCAGAAGGGGAATACTGGGTCAAATAGAACCTTTAATTGCAGATTTTGAGGAATCTCCACTGATTTCTACAGCAGTCTCACTAGTCTACACTCCCACTAACAGTGGAGAATAGTATCTTTTTTCCCACAGTCCCACCAGCATTTGCTGTGGGCCTCTTGATAATAGCCATTCTTTCTGGAGTGAGATGAAATCTCAGAGTCGTTTTGATCTACATCTCTCAAATGACCAGCGATGTTGAACACATTTTGATGTATTTACTGTCTCTACCTCTTCATCTGAGAAATGTGTTCATCTCAGATGCCCGTTTTTGGATTGAGTCTTTAAATTTGGGTGGGCTGTTTTTCTTCAGTTCTTTGTATGGTCTAGATATTAGTCCTTTGTCTGAGGAACTGCTGGCTAAAAATTTTCCCATGCTGTGGATTGTCTTTTCACTCTGGTGGTGATTTCTTTTGCTGTGCAAAACCTTTTTAATAAGATGAAGTCCCAGTTGTTGGTTCTTTGTAGTATTTCCCGTGTGACCTGGGATTTATTCATGAAGTCTTTGCCTATTTCTACATCCTCAGACATTCTACCTCTTCTCTCTTTCAGCAGATTTAGTGTTTTTGTTTTAATATTTAGATCTTTGATCCATTTTGATTTTAGTTTAATGCATGATGAGAGATAAAGGTCTACTTTTAGTCTTTGGGGTATAGAAAGCCAGTTCTTCCAGTGCCATTTATTAAAGAATGGAACTTTCTTCCTAATGGAGAGGTCAGACAAAGAAAAATAAGTTCCTAAGTGAAATAGATAGTACATTCAAAACTGTTAAGTGCTAAAGGAAAAGGAATCAAGAGAAATCAGGACTTGGAGGGAGAGCTGGTGGCAAATTTAAAGAAGGTGATCACAGAGAGCCGCAGTGAATGGTGACATTTGAAAAAGTCCTGGAAGAAGGGCAGACTTCATACAGATATCTGAGAAAAGTGTGTTTTCACTTGAGAGTGAGCCCATGCAAGATGGCGTGAGTTTGGCAGGTCCAAAGGAAGTGAGGAGGCCAGGGTGATTGAGCACAATGTGGAAAGAGAGTAATAAAAGAACAGAGGAGAGAAGGAAGCAGGGGCAGATATTAGAGGGGCTGGTGTGTAGGCCAATGGAAGGACTTAGGGCTTTTGCCTTGAGAAAAACTGGCAGGGTTCAAGGAGAGGATCTAACTTAAGTTTTAAAACTGTCAGTCTCAATAATAGAGTATTTGCCTAATCTGTGCAAGGCAGATTGTTCCCTGCCTTCTTGTTCCCAACACTTACAAAAACTAAAATAAAATTGTCAGTCAGACTGCTCTTTGAGAATAGATTAAGGGGCGAAGAGTTGGAAACAAGGTCGTATAAACAATTTCTTAAATTTTCTCCTAATGTTTTTATTTAGAATTAATTTAAAATTTAGACCATTTAGAATGTAGTACACCTTGACTTTTCTTTTAATCCAATAGGCAGTCAATTGTGAAATATTTTTCCTGCTGAATTGATATTCCAACTTTGTCACCTATTAGCTTCTCTCATGTGCTTGGATCAATGAATAGAATTTCTATTCTCAGATCTGTGTGCCTTTTCTTGTATTTGTACTAAACACTACAGTCATAGTGACCCTAAAATAGAAGGATAAAGTACCATCATCTAGAATCAGAGACTGTTGGTGGAGAAGTTTTCTGAGGGAAAATCAGGAGTTTGGGTCGGGACAGTTGACTACTGAAGAGGCTCTTAGACATCCATGTGGAGATACTGAGTAAGTTTTTGGCTATTCCTGCTTGGAATTTGGGGGAAATGTGTGCACCAGAGACACAAATGCGGGGGCTTTGGTGTTCTATTTTTTAAAGCCACAGATATGCTAACATATCTGTGAGAAATTGTTCGCCACAGAGAAGACAAGGCAATCACAAATTGAGCCTTGTAGCATCCTTCTTTACAAAGGAAAGGAGGGAAAACCACCCAGGGAGACTGAGACAGATTGGAGAATGAGATGGGATGAAACTCCAGAGAGTGAGGGATCCTGGAAGATGAGTGAAGAAAGTATTTATTGTAGAAGAGGGTGTGATGGTCTACTGGGTCAAATGACACTGCTAGTTCAAGCAAGAATTGCCTTGAGTGTGATCATTGAGGACTTTGAAAAAGAACATTGTAGGACAGTGGTAGCAGAAAAGAAATCAGACTCCAGATTTGTAGTGAGTGATGAAAGAATGGGAGTTGAGAAATTAAAGCTATGCAATAAGAAAATCCCAGAATACCTGACTGGGGAGGAAGTATAAAGATAGTGTAGGTAGTAGAGTGATGAGAGTCGAGAGTGTTTTGTTGTGAAGGGGAAAATAATAGTATGGATACATATTGAAAGAAATGAGTAAAGAGGAAAACATTGATGATTTGGTGAGAGGAGAGTATGGTTGCCATAAGCAAGTAAGGAGAGATACAATGAGTGAGGTTTGGCTTTAAAATAGTAAGATTTACTAAGCCATAAAACAAACACAAAATTTGGTCAGTGATCCATTCTTGGAACTCTGCCCTGTTGGAATGCAAGCAGCACTAGGCAATAAATGAACACGCTTATTGTAGCATAGATGGTCAGGGCAATAAAACAGAAACAACTTCAGATCCCTTGGCAGAAAAATGATGAAATAATATACCTAATACAATAGAATATCAGGAATGTGCTTAAGGGAACAAGTTTTAGTTCCTATCTCTTATATTAAAGAACATTTACCATCAAACACAATGAGAAAAAAATCAAGCATCAGAATAACGTGTAGAGCACGATTCCTTTTTTTGTTTCAAAAACAAATTCAGTATGTGCTTAGATATTTGTGAATGTTTACATGAGTACAGAACATGGTGTGTGTGACAGTGCTGGCACTCTGACTCAAGGCTTTCATCCTCTAGGACTTTGAGAAAATAAATGTCTATTATTTAAACTACCCAGGCTATGACCTTTTGGAATAGCAGCCCAAATGGACTAAGATGAAATGGAACAAACTCAAGGCAATAGAATTATCTCAGATGGGGTAGGAACAGAGTGTGTCACTCAGAAGATGCCTTACAAAGAAGTTATGGGCTACTCTTTTCTTCTACCCAAATACTTGTGTCTTAACAGCATAACTAAGTGTACCACCAAATAATCATTTCTTTCCTATGCTCTCATTGTGTCCTGTAGAACGTATCACATTATGTCGGAAGGGATTGTATATTCATCTGTTTGTTAGATGTGAACTGTCTGTGAACAGGGAGTTCTTTGCTGTTTCGTTGTCATGTCTTTATTTGCAATAACTCAAGATGGCCTGATGCTTTAAAATGATTTGAAGAAAGGAATACAACTAAACACAACTATATAAAATTGAATGTGCCTGACCTTAAACGGGTGTGTTCCGTGTTCTTTCAGCTATGGCATGCTAAACACACACCTATATTTTAGAACACTCAGTATCTGACCTGAACATGCTGACCTGGGAGATATTTCTGCAGTCATTACAGAAATTCTTTGTATTGGCATGTCTAGATTGTAGTGAAGAAGGGAAAATAAAATTTTCATCCCTTTTACTGGATAATTGTCTATCAACTAAGCAGTCTGACTGAAAACAAGCACAGAAAAAGATGTTGGACTATTTGGTTGCTGTTCAGGGCTTAGCTATTGACTTCAGTATCTGATCTCACAAATTTTGAAAAAGCTTTCCTCAGTGTCATATCTACAACTCTCCTTAGTCTCTGCTTTCTCATAGGCTCCCCATTCAGTACAGTAGTTCTAAACTATCTGTGCATGTAAGGCCAAAGCAACCCATGGAGGCAGCAGCCACAAAAGCCTCCAGCAGTGTTCATCAGAGATTATCTTAGACTCAATGAATGAAACACAATGGCCCACATTGCCAGGTAAGTCCAAAATACAATGTTGCAGTATTGATGCACAGCAATCTGGATCCGTTTGTAAGAGTGTAGTCAGGTTTCGTAAATCATTAACTAGTTTATAGCTTGCAAGATGTCAACGTGATTAATGGAAAATCTAGAAACATATTTTTAAACAAGATTTTTAACCCCAATTAGGAAGGGCTACATATTTATTACTGGAAATTTGAAAAAGCCAGAAAAGAACAAAGAATACATTTAAAAATATAAGTGGTCCATTATATGTGCACCATAAATATGTTGATATATGAGGTGTATTGAGGGCTGCGTGACCCCCTGACTCCTGACTGAGGGTACAGTGAGAATAAGAAGAAGATGAGAAAAAAGTTTGACTGCTTTAATGGAGGTCCAGGATAGTTAGAGCTCTTATCAGGCTAAGACCCCGAGGTTTGGACTTTCCGCTATTTATTGACCACACAACATCACAAGGGTACATATACAGAAGAGCAGGGCTAAGGCACTGATGTGAACTAAGCTTGTGAAAGGAGGAACAATGAATTCCTGTGAAAGAGAGGTCATAATTAACAAGTAGTCCATGTTTTCTTTAGCTAACATTTGTTCTGGGAGAATGGCTGCATAAGAGTTATAATGTCCTCACATGTATAAATACCGAATAGTTTCTCTGGTGTGAAAACCTATAATGGTACATAAGATCCTAATGACATAATTGACCATGTGAAATAGGAAGAAAAGGGATAAAGGTTTAGGGGGGGGAAGTGGGAAGGGTAGGGGAAAGGAAATAAGGAAAAAGAAAAAAATATGAGAAAATGAAAAAATGGAAATAGTGTATTTGTAAATAGGGAAGGGAGGAGGGGGTGAAGGGAGGACAGGGATAAGGGGGAAAAATGAGAACCAAGACCTGTCATATAAAGGTTCAAAATCCCAGTGATGACTGTAAAAGTGCTGTATACCTAAAATGTACCAATAAACTCAATGAGAAAAAAAAAAAAAAAGAGTCATAACATCCTCAGCTGCAGTGTTGTCTTAGTATCAGAGGCCCCACCATGTCAATGACCTTTGAGGCCTCAACAGTGATCTTTGGCATAGGGAGTTCTACTTCCACACGGCAGTCAAAGGCTCACCTAGCAAGTCACATAGGAGTAGGACAGACTCACAATTTAATCTATTGCTAATTCATAAGCTTATTCAATACTATTTTATGGCCTGCTCACAAGAGTATCAAGCTGGTCTCCTGGAGAGGTGTGATTTTGAAAAAAGCAGTGAATATTTATCTTTTAAAAAATTATTACAGTGAAAGACACCCTGCGATTAGTCCACCCTCAAAATACTTTCCCTAACTTTGAACACACTTACCCAGTCATTCCTGCCATTTTCTGAAAGCAGTTCTGAAAGTCTTCTTTCATGAATATCTTTAGTAGCATTGTCCTTACTGCCTCAATGTCCTAAATTGATTCAAAACACTTACCTTTTATAGTCATTTTGACTTTGAGGAAGAGGCAGAAGTTGCCTGGTGCCAGACCCAGTGGATAAGGAGGGTGGGACATGCTATAATATTTTTATTTGACAGACATTGCTGTAAACTTTTTGAATGGATTCAAGACATCAAGGCAGCCATGAAAGGACATGCACAAAAGAGCACTTCCAGAAGTGCTTCAGAAAGTGGCAAGCATGATGGGAAATACATGTGTTTGAAAGGAGGAGGAGTAACTCAGGGAGATTAAGGGCAGCGTGTCTTTTACAGAAATAGTTTCAAATTTTTTATTTAAGCATTTGCCATGTTTCTTCATACCTTATATGTAGTATATTTCTTTTTATTTAAAATACTTTAAATTATACAAATAAGACATGGATCTGTCTTATGAGAAGTTAGATTATGTTAAGCTAAATCCTTCTCAGCCATAAATCCTAACCCAGATCCAATATTTAGTTCCTCAGAGGTAATCGTTTTCAGACAGAGGGGACAAAGGAGTATTATATATTAAGCTGAAAACTTGAGAACTTTGCACATGTGCACAAAAATGTAATTCTATTCATTGCATCGTTTTTAATTTTGAAAAATTGTAAGCAGCCTAATTTTGAGAATAATTCAATAAACTTTGATATTTATTCTCTGAATATAACAAGGTAAATCCATATCACAAACATGGCATGCTTCTTGGTTACAGAAAAATGCACCATATGATAATACTGCATATTTTTACATTAAAATAAACATTGGTTGAAAGCTATGCTGAGCATGTGGAAACTGTTTCTGTACTGCTTAAATTAAAAGGTAGGACAGTGCACTGAGAGAGGCCACAAAGGGCACCTGCTAACTAGAACATGTGACTTTTTGTGGGGGGGCACCAGGGATCAAATCCAGGTCCTTGTGCTTGCGAGGCAGGAGGCAGAACCACTGAGCTAAATCTCCAGCCCTAGAATATGTGACTTTTAGTTTGTGTGCTGCTGAGTATCTCCTTCATGCCATTCTGCTTTCTCTTTGGCACCATTCCTATGGACTAGTACTGCGAAGGTGGCCAGCTTCTCTGCAGATCACCTGTAATCAGGAGAGGAGGCTGCAGAGTACAGTCACAGCTGCTTATGAATGTTGAGTCATGAGATCCACTCTCCCACCCAGACATGTGAGAGCCAATGGCTGGGGCACTGTGCCCTAGAAGCCTGGGTCAGGCTGGGTCAGGTCGGTACAAGCCCTTGGGTGGCCATGTAGGGAGCTGAGTTTGATGTGATAGGAAATCCCAAATGAGAGCCATCCCAACCACCATTAATTTGGTCAATTCAAAGAGAAGGATGGGCCCCCAAGTATTCATCTAAGTAGGAAGCAGTGCAAAGAAAATAAAGTAGAAGGTGGATGAAAGTAAGTGAAAGACTCCTTAAGCCAAGGGAAAGAAAGAAACCCAGTTGCTTTTAGTAGATGCTTTTAGGGAAGAAGATGTTCAGGGCAGCAACCTAACTTGGGTAAAAGACTATTTTGGCTTTTTTTTTTGTTGTTTTTTTTTGTTACCGGAGTTCGAATTCAGGTCCTTGTGCTTGCGAGGCAGGCGCCAGAACCACTGAGCTAAATCCCCAGTCCTTGGCTTATTTTTTAAATATGAAACTGCTGTGTTTTAACTTCCTTTGTATAAATAAATTATATACATACTGCATAACTGTTCATGGACATAAACAAAAGCATCAGCTACTTTTTTGAAATACACTGCATTTTTCCAAGAAATGTCATTATCATGTTCTGGTGGTAGATTTTTAGAAATTTGAGTAAAGTTTAAACCAAAAATGCATTTTCCCCATTTCTTGCTTCTCTAGAGCATGATTAGCATTAAGAATGAATTGTGGAGGACTCGTGCATCCATTAATGCTCTCCAGAGAGAAAGAAGATAATAATGATACACAAATATTGCCAGCAGAAACAAATCAGGAGCTCTTCCTTTAGCTTTCATAGAAAAATTTTCTATGAAAATTTTGCTTTTTTTTTAATTTGGAAGAAATTCTTCAATCAGAAAAGTCTATGCTTCCATTATTAAGGTAAATGAGTAATTTGACTCTACTTGAGTAGGTCAGCATAATTAAAAATCGTGTCACTAGTTATAGTAAGATTTACTTTTGATTACCTGAATTTATTTCTTGAAAGCTGGTTAAGCATTTTCAGTAATGTTTTGATTCTTCTATATGTGGACCTAAGCATAAAAATAGGCATGTATATATATTTTGCCTACTTCTACAAAAATCGATATACCTTTAGCTCAGTGATGCCTCTGCCTGCCTCAGAAGAGCAAGGTTCAGAGTTCGATCCCTGGCGCGCACACACACACACACACACACACACAATCAATCAATCAATCAATATACTTTCTCCAGTAGCATCTAACTTTGTACCAGGCTTATTTGGTTGTCTGCAAGCTCTACCATCTTTTATGTCTCAGGGAACAGAGCATTCCTTGAGTCTGTGTCTCCTCTTGTCCTTTCTTTAGAACACACAATTCCTAGGTCTCAAATAGAAGATTTTCCTCTGAGAAGACCTGTGTGTTCAGGCACAATGCTTAATATCTGGTAGAGGCTCAATAAATTAATGATTCTGTATGTGTATATATGAAAAGATACACTTCATAATCTAAATGAATGAAAGGAAGTATTTTTAAAATTCTATAACTTTTGAAAAGCTGATCAATAATACTTTTAAAGTATCAAAATAACTTATATATTAAAAGTAAGTTTAATCATTTTCATGAAGTAAGGAGAAGAAATTAAAACCAAACTTAAAGAAAGTGGTATGAAAAAGCAATTTTGAAACTTAAAGTGTAGAAATACAAAGGAAATTTTGCATTGTACTATTTAAAACCAATTCCTGGGGCTGAGGATTTAGCTCAGTGGCATCGTGCCTACTTCTAAAGTGCAAGGTCCTGAGATGATCCCTGGTACCAAAAAAAAAAAAAAAAAAAAAAAAAAAAAAACCCAAACCCAATTCCTTCAAAGTAAATTACTCCCTTTCATATAATCCATATCTACCACATACATCATTGGTATTCTAGGAAAGTGTTTATTATTACAAAATTTTACAAGGTGTGAGGCTGATTAGTAAATGAAACACAAACTGAAGAAATCATCCCTAGGCATGGCTACACTATCATTTTTATCAATCTTAGAAAAATTTGTAGAGGGAATGTCCTCTCAAATCTGTGCGAGACACGACACAAAAAGGTACAGCTGACAAGCTGAATAACAATTTGGGGTCAGCAAGATTTCATACAGTGGGATGATTAATAAAGATAAAAATTTAAGACATTACAAAGAAGTCCTACAGTTGTAGGTCCAGAGTAGGGTGAGAAACACCTAAGATATATAGTTAACTGCCAAGTTCAGTAACAGCCATCACTGTGTCACTGATTATTTTAAAAAAACAACATAGTCTCAGACAATATTGACAAAAAGCATATCATTCAGTTACCAGTTGCCTAATTATGATTCTGTGCTGCACTTGGGACTCCCAAGGGAAGTCATGTTTCACTGCACTGTGCTTGATTAACTTGCCTTGGGGATATCTGGATTCCTTTAAAAAGCCTATGGTGATTCAAGTTGCTTAGCTCCAGAAGGCTGAAATACTTAAAAAAATCTGAAAGTTTGGAAAGCAGATTTCAGGTCATCTGGGAGAAATTATTGCGCAGATAATATGAGGTTTTTTTTTTTTTTTTTTTTTTTTTTTTTT
>NW_022900928.1:107089960-107188077 GCF_012274545.1 Fukomys damarensis | reverse complement strand
GTTGGTCTCGCTCACAGTGATACTCCTGCCTCAGCCTCCTGAGTGCTGGGATTACAGGTGTGCACCACCATGCCCAGCCTGAGCTATTTATTAATAGTAAATATTTTCCTGGTCTCCCAGGTGCTGGAAATATTTGTATCAAATGAGTTGTGTTTACTAGAAACACTCCATGAGAATCTCTCCTTTACAAATGAAAAGAGTGTTCTTATAAAGAAAGAAAGGATTAAGCCACATAGAATTAGCCTGAAATAATACCAATGGTCTAGGTGCTGGAGCCAAAGATTAGTCCTCAGGTCTGAAGGCCAGTTGAGCCATGTGATTCATTTGAGGGGCTCCTAGACTGTATTACTGTATTCTGCCACATTAACTATTCAGTGGTAGGAAGTTACCAGGATAAAGACTTGTAAGAAAGTTTACAGATAAAAAGTTCTCTGTTTTGGACTTTTGGTTTGCCATCTGCAATGTAGCACAACCCAAAAGTGGGTTGAACTATACAATTATAACGACTTGGAAAAAGCTGCTGCTAGGGTTTGTTTTATATTGTTTACCTCTTTAGTTTCTTGCTCTCCTGTTTTTCGTGTGTCTGCTATATTTGGCTAATGATGACTTGAATATATTGGTAACTACCAAAGTTCTTCCTTCATAGAGTTGAATTTGAACATCTTGGTACCTGACAGTCTTCCTTGGAGGACTCTAATAGTATTTGTTTAAATGGCTAAAAGGACTATTGAAGTTTTAAAATGTGGGTTTTTTAATCAGAGTAAGAAAGAATCAAATTTTCTGATTCTACATACTTTATTTTGGAGTGTAGAAGGGTGGGTACCTGTCTTCTTCGCTGTTCAAGCCTGGTGGATGGGCCAAAGAGCAAAGCATGTGGGTGATATACAACATGGGAGAAAGAGAGAGACTGTCATTGTTAGTGGTCAAAGGAAGCTGGGCTGGGGATTTAGCTCAGTGTTTCCACTACCTGTCTCACAAGCAGAAGGACCCACGTTCAATCCCCAGTATAAAATAAAACAAAACACAGTATTTTAGGTACAGAGAGCACTGTCACTAGTGACACATGAGAATGTTTACTTATTGTCGGTTATATAAAACCCTTGGGCTGACTCTTTTCTGTAAAACCCATCAACACTGCAATTACAATTAAATATGTTAGGGTTGGATTCCTGCTTCACCTGAGTGATCAGAAGTTTGAAGACTATCTTTCAGAGATCCTGCCTTGGATAGGAGCCCCAACTATATTCCAAGACTTCTCCCAGCATTATAGCAATTGAGAAATTCAAGGGCGTTAACATTGAGAAATACTGCATTTCACACCAAAAAAGTCTCTTTACACAAATTGCACAAAAATACTATCAGCATGGATTAAAGAATAAAGACTACATTCAGATAATTTAAATTGTATGCAACAAGACAACAGAATTGGTACCATTTAGAAGCAACAGATCTGGGGCAAAGCAGTTTGTACAGTGCTGGTTCTTAAACCTCTTGATCTCGGGATTCTTTATGTTTTTTAAAATGTGGGGGGACCCCAAGGAGCTTTTGTTTCTGTGGGTTATATCTGTTGTTATTTACCATACTCAAAATTAAAACTGCCAAGTGTTTAACCTATATTTATTAACTAATTGAAAAATAAAAACAAACTCATCAGACAGGTAATATTTTAAAACAAGTATATTTTTAAAACTCTAGGTGACATTATTTTACATTTTTTATAAATCTCTTTAACATGTGGCTTAATAAAAAAATCACTGAATTTACGGATTGCTTTAGTAATCAATCTATTGTAAGATTTTTTGGTTTAAGGTATGAAATAGGGGCCCATTTAGATTAGCAGTTGAAAAAAAATAAGTGCATTATCATAGCCTTTCAGATAACTGGGGATACTTCTCTTTGATACTACATACAAGCATAATAAAAAATAATTCCTTAAAAGACAGTTGTGATATAGAATATGAACCCATATCTGTTTCATTCTGTTTCATTAAAATGCAATTTTCTAGTATGTTTTAATAAAATGGATTTACCTATGCGTGATTTTTATTAAACAACATACATTAAACATTTAGAAAATACTGGTTCACTGAGCTATGCTGTGCTTCCTAGTGCTTCCTCATTTCATCACACTGATTCAAAGGAAATTCATGTTCATTAATATCACACTGATTTCATCAGAAAAGTGTTCAAGAATTGGAAAGCTATCAAGCTCCTGGTGGTAGATGCAAGTTTTCCAAAATTCGAATTTTTGCTTGAAAGCTTAAGTGTTTATAATTGACGAAAAATGTAGTTCATTGTTTTCCTTGCAGTGACATTCTTGATTTGTTCAGTTTTGAGAAAATATTTGCCAGATGTGCAAATATGCATAATCATAATCCGTCAGTCTTCCTTTGGCACAGGAGGCAATGTTTGCACTGCAGTGCATATCCAAAGTGTTTTATGCATGCATCCCTTTTCGTTACACATAATATTTAAAAGGCATGACATATTCTCAAGAAAATTAAGAACTTTTGCTATTCCATCAAAGACATCTTTACGTGGAGCTGCCTTTTTCTGACTTGGTAATGAATGATGGCGAGCTGCCACTGCTTTGATCCCTTGCTAAGGCACCCATAGCCACACTTATTGTTGGTTTTATACCACCACTGCAAATGTCAGTGCACTGAACTGTCAAATATAACAATGAATCATTTTGCAAATAATTTCATTTCACCAGTCCCTAAAGGGATCTCAGGAATTCCAAGGACTGGGGATCAAACTTTGAGAACTGTTCTTAACATGGACCACATACTAGATTTTATACCTTTGGCTTATTATAAAACCTCTAACAGTACACCTACCAGACCAATTTTTATGAACATTTTATTGTGATCATTTTTGTCTGTCATCCAACATGTACTTATGTTTTCAGAAATTCCTTAGAACATTTTTAGAACCTGGGCTTTTTCGAACTTAATTTTTTTTTCCAATTTTCTTGTAATTGTACCCTATGATACTTTATAACCCAAGTGTTCCAATCCTTTAGAGAGTTTTAGATTTATATTGAGTTAACAGCATAAAATAAAATGAATACTATATTTAGAGGAAAAGGAAACATTAGCATCTCCTGTTGGAATGTTAAAATTTAATGCATTTGTGAAAAAGGTAAACATTAATTTTTCATTAATAAGATTTTCTTTGACCAGGCAATGTTGCAGCCAGTCACTCCATCCTTCATCTTCCTGTCAACCTATGGCGTCCAAGGTTGATCATTGATCAGCTGCTAGGTTTTGGAAGGAAGGAGATTCTTCTCAGACCAAGAATGTCACTGAAAATGGTCCAGGATGGAAAGCCTGCTCTTGTTAATAGAAGACAAGTAAATGCAGAGCATGCTCCACCCGATTTAGAATCACCAGTAACCATGGTGCAAGCTATGAGGGTACAAAGCTACTCCCAAAAGATACCAAAGAAAATCCTCAGCTTCCTGCCCAGTGGTCAGCAGGAACTGCTGCAGGACAAGCCCAAGATTTCTCCTTCTGAAATGACCAGCACTACTTGGGTATCTGCAGGAAGGAAAGAGATAGTAACATCACAGAGAGAAAGGATGAGCTGGAAGAAAAGGAATTGCAAGAACTATTGTCAAAACTCATGGATGCATTCAGTCTACAAATGCCATCAGGTAAGGTTTTCAGTCAGGACAGAAAGTGATGGCCAGGAATTTGGGCTGCCTTTTAAAAACCTCTTTTGTAATATTGGCCCAATGGCTATAGTTTATAGTAGATGAGAGTTCTGAATCTTTGGGATATCAGTAGCATCTCTGAACTTGATTACCAATATTGACTTAAATATAGAATTACTTTGAGCATTAGAGATGATAAATCATGCAAGTCTTTAGTTTAGTATGTGGCACATATTAATCATTATATAATTACTTATAATTGAAATTATTATTTTCAGGTACCTTAAATCATATAGAACTGGGCAGCCCAATGTCACCATTTAAAAGTAGAGTCAATGATGCTGCTCTCTTTCTAAAGGAGAATTGATTTAGGTTTCTATATTATAAGTAACATCATCATGTTTAGAAGCTTATTGTTGAACTTATCATTCAGAATTCATTCCCCATTTTGCAAGAGCTTTTTAAAAATTCTTTACAATGGTTGTTTCTAATATTGTGAAGTGACATTGCCTTATTTCTAGCTAGAATATATTTATATCCTTTGGAGAAAATTAAAGGTTACTAATGCTGGAGACTTGTGAGTTATCTAGATATTTGCGATACAGTGAAGAATAACATTCTCTTGTGCATCTGCATTCTCAGAGGAGACCTGAAAATATTCCTGAGTTGTTACATTTAGTTTTCCAGGGCTGCCATAACAAAGTACCATAGACTAAGAGACCTAAACTCAACCCCCCAAAAAAAGCACTAGGAAGAGGAATAGGAGGGAAGGGGAAGTCGAGGAAGGGGACCTGATGATAGCTACATTCTACCTTTGCCTTTATAAGGTCTTCCTTCTGTGTACATCTTTGTCCCCATGTCTTTTTCTTTCCAGTCGTATTGAAATAGTCCATCCTAATAAATTCATTTTAAGTTAGTTGTCTCTTTGAAAATATTCACTCCAAATACAGCCACATTCAGAGGCTAAGACTTCAGTGTACAAGTTGAAGGGGGACATGATTCAGGCTATCACAACTGGCGAACTATGAATTGGGCACATAATAATGTCAGTTATGCAGAACTTAGCAGAGCCAAATCAATGAAATCATTTATTTAGTTATTCTAAAAATCTCTACAGTAAATGAAATTGGAGTTATAATCTCAATTATCAGAAGAAACAAGTTCACAAAGATGTCAGAAGCACACTCAAATGGCTGGACACAGAGGATGAGAGCTCCTTGTTCCTGATTCTTAAACTAACATAAGATTTCATCCACTGTACTTCCATCTAAACATCCTTGGGACCTTGATGAGTATTCAAAGCTAAGTCAATATCCACTTGACTTTTTAAAGAAAATTTCACATAAAAAGCGGGCATTATGGGAAAGTTTCTTAGTCTTTGATGTCTTTATCTTGCTTTTATTTTTTTGTTTTTGCAAATGACTTGAAAGCTTCTAATTTCTCAAACTGTGTTGGGCCATCCCGTATCAATGTAGTCATAATAATTTACTTTTCAAGTTCCTAATAAATTTGAATCCATTACTCCTATTTGGAACACAATACCACATTTGTCCAGTTTAACACCTAAAGGTAAAAGATTCAGGTGTATTTTAAGTGACTTAATCAAGTTTTGTGTATATGAATATATCTATATCCACTTATACATACATCATTATTCCATTAAAAGGAAAATCATAACAGAGGAAAGTGTATTTCTAAATTCAGATGATGTGAGGGCCTGGGATTTAGCTCAGCGGTTCCGCTGCCTGCCTTGCAAGGACCCGAGTACAATCCCCAGTACCAAAAAAAAAAAAAAAAAATTCAGATGTGAGTTTCGAAAAGTATAATGAATAATATACATTAAAGTATAAATAGGCTAGTGGTATTAGTTGTACAGTTTTAAAACATATCCCTCAAAAATTCATGTTTCCATTTGTAATCTCAGTTAAATCACTGAGTTGCTTTAGTATGCATTATTATGTAAACATGTTTCTGATATTAGCAAGAAGATACTTATTTCCCCTTTTTGTTATTATAGCAATCTTTATTTTGTAATAAGATTTAAATTTTACAGTATTTTTTATGTTAGCTCTCTTTATTCTAGGCTTTTAATCATAAGAAATAAGAATTTAAGTTAATCTTCATAGCTGCTATTTGAATTCTCTATCACTTGTCATTCAAATATTTCTAATTAAATTTAGGTCCTTTATCATTTTTGTATTGATGATCCCATTTTCAAACTACACTTAGCCAATGATAATATAGATTAGAAAAATATATTCCATAATTTATACACAGTCTATACATGCTTACCAAAATACACCAGATTTAGTAATAGACAGAAGTATTATAACCACACAGATGAAGATATGGAAAGAAAACAAGTTAAAATAAGGTCCATTATTTTTGTTTACTTCTGTCTCTGTTGTGGAAGATAATAATAATAGATAATAATAAGCGGTTTTTGATCACTTTACAGTTTCAGATATTTTTTAATTTTAAGATTGTTGGGAAAATTAGAAATATCTGTTTTTTGTAATATGTTAAAATGTACTCAGACAGAGTGTCAACATATCAGCCCAGCATGGTGATTATCCTAGGAGTTGACTGCCCTTTTGGATTGTGCTTTGCTAAGACGCCTCCACATTTTGGAAATTAAGATGACCTTTATGTTACTTAAAGGCTTAACTGTATTAAAACAGCAAATCTGATTATCATTTTTGGGCAGTTCTTGACATCAATTGAATAGAATTACTCAGAATCAAGATCTAAGATAATGGGATTTCAAGAGACTATGAGAGTTTAATGGAAAAGACAAAGTTATGTATAAAAAGTTCCCCAAAACTTTCAATTCTAAATGTTAGACTGAAAATCAGTATCAAACAATGTGATCAAAACTTGCGGTAAAAAAAATCAAATTTGAAAATGTATTTAATACTCTTTGCTCCTGGGGTTAAAAGAAAAATTCCTGTGGTTTTCGTGTCTTGGTAAATTGTTCACTTTCCATTTGATACTGAAATTTCCTATGTATGTCTCCCAAATTATTTTCCTCAGCTTTTCTCCTCTGGGGGACCTAGCCACGAGTGAATGATTAAATTGTGGGACAAAAGCACATAGGCTCTATGCGGAGTGAATGGTTAAATATGGGGAAAAAGCACACAGGGTCTGTGAGGAGTAAATGATTAAACTATGGGGCAAAAGCACATAGGCTTGTTAGAATCCAATGGTTAAACAAGAAGTTTGGGTAAGAATAGCATGTTGTGTTTGGCCATTGTCTTTTCCCTTTTCCCAAGAAAATTTGCCTAGCCTAGAAACAGTGCTTGCCCAAACTACTTTTTCTCCTGCTTTTTTCCCTTACACTGATATTCTGAATAAAATCCACAGCGTTCTCAGTGTCAGGGCTTTTTAAATAGCCCCTGTGGGCTTCTCAGTGGATTGAACTAAATCTCCTCTCCAAGTAATCTTTTTCATCCTCCAGGCCACCCGCAATCACTCACTGCAACATTCTCCTTTTCCTTTTTGGTATCCATTTGCCAAGGTATGTTTCAGTGATGAGAAGGGAAGATGGGAGGAGGGTGGCAAAATTAGTACAGCACTGCATGAGAACAAAGACGGACTGGACCAGCATGAAAGCACTCACCACAGCTCCTCCCCTAGGATCGTGCGGAGCTTACATAGGAATAAACCCCAAATCCCAGCTTCCCAGGAAGGAAAATAGATGGACTATGTATCCCCAACTCATCTCCTCAGAGTTCTGTCCAAAATACTGGCTTGTGCATACCAGCTCAGAGTACTAATAGGACGCATCATACTCCAGTTGCCTAAGGGCTACAAAAAACAAAGATGGCAGTAGGGATAACATGAAGCTTGAGAGGCTCTCAAAATATCTGACCAGACTGAAGTTCTTCTTCTGCATGGCAAGACATAGAGCACACACTAGGAGAGTGTGTGAAGATGAAGAGAGGCAGCTATTTTTTCTAGTATGTATAGACCAGCAAAAAGAGTAAAGAAAAATGAAGAAGGGACACAGGGCCCAAACAAAGGAATAAAAGAGGGATTCAGAAATGGACCCCTGTGGAAATCAGGCATATGAATAACCTGACTGAGAATTTAAAATAACTATCATGAAGAGTCTCAGTGAGGTCAGGAGAACAATCCTGAAAAACAAGTGAAAATTTCAACAAACAGAAAACTTTTAATGGAACCAAACGGAAATCTTGGAGCCAAAAACACAATAATTGAAAGGAAGATTTCAATAGAAAAATTCAACAACAAACTAGAATTAAGCAGAAGAAAGAATCCATAAACAATTTCCAGTGAGTTTATTTAATTCATGATTAGCTAGCTTTGAGGCAGAAATGAGAGTGGAACAGCCTGGCTGAGGATAGCTGCTTATGCCAGAGCAACCAGAAAGCAGAGAGAGAAGGGAGCAGCCACGGACAAGAATACACCCTCCCTTCTCTGTGCCCAGTAACCTACCTCTTTCCACAAGGCCTGACTTCCTAGCAGCACAAACAGCTATGAATTGATGAGTAAGTACAGTGCCCATGAGGTCTAATCGCCTCCCAAATGTTGGAGACTTCTAGAAGACATTTTAGATCTAACCTGTAACAGTAATATTGATCATGGTAAGTATTAGCCACCTTATTTTACCAACTAGTTTAGAGGAAAGGCATTGTTCTTGGGAACTGAGGAAAGAAGAGTTCTTTGTGCAACACCTTTGTCCAGATCAACCTACAAGTGCCCTTCTCTGAAGTGGTCTTCCATTTGTTGACAGCAGATTCCCAGTCTTCAGTGAACATGGATCTGTATGGTGAAGCTGAGGGGGTTTGCAGGGCTTTCTCAGCTCTTGTAGATCAAATCACCTCGCCCAGCTTGAAGTGAAAAGGAGTGCAGGCTGAAAGACCCCTTGGAATGGTGATAAATACACTTTCAAAATCTGAATCAAAAGAACTAAGCCTCCCCCGTCTCCCTCTCCCTATCTCCCCTCCCCCCCCATTGGTGTGAATTGTGAAGGTTTTTTGAAAATTTCCTTACTTATGCACCTTAGTTCTTCAGTTCAGAGTACAGTCTCAAGAGTGAGGGGTAGAGGAGCAGCATACTGCATAGAGGTGCTTGCTTAGTTTCAAGTAGAAGAACTTTGTTCTCACTTTGAACATTGTGATAGTAATATTCAAGTGTGTGATCTACATGAATGCGCAGCCTCCTTGGGGTATCCTTTAAATTTCTGAGATGATGACCTAATTTTATATCTGGATACTTTGACTGGAGAATAGGCTTGGCAAAGAACTAAATATATGTCAATATGTGTGCACTTACACACACTTGTGTGCACTCATGCACACACAAAGAGTGTATGTGGAGCTGATGAAATCTGGATTGCACTAATGTCAGACCCTTCACTGTGGTTTTGTATTATAGTTATGTAGAATGTTCTTGTTGGGGGAAATTGGATAAAGGGTATGCAGATGTGCCTATATTACCTCTTATAATTAGTATCTCAAAACATTTTTTAACATATCAATATTTTTCTCTAAAATTTCACATCTAATGAATTTCACAAAAACACCTCTGCGTTTCCTTTCTCTATATGTTGGATCAGGTTATAGTCATTCAAAGTAGCAGCTAAAACTTTTTTGACTACTAGAACGTTTAGTTTAAAGCACCTTATATGTACTATGTATGTTGTTCAGTCCTCACAACAGATCTAGAAAGCATTTTATTTTATAAGAAAAGTGAGGCACAAAGACGTTTAGCAACTCATTTAAAATCAGTTGGTTGGAATTTAAAATTAGAATTCAAACCTAGCTCTGGAGCCTATACTCTTATCACTACTTTGTAATTTTCATCAATAGTATTGTTGATTTCACTATTTAAAGTTATTGATTTTTACTTAAATAATCTATAATTCATATGCTATTTACAGAATGAAATAATATCCTGTTGGATAGTATTAGGACTACGTTATCCCTGCATAATCTAATCCTATTTTTTTGGTACCGGGGATCGAACTTGGGTCCTTGTGCTTGCTAGGCAGAGCAGGTGGCAGAACTACTGAGCTAAATACCAGCCTCTCATCCTGATATTTTTTAATTTGCTTTTTTATTTTGGTTTTCCCATTTAAGATATTCACTCTTCTTACTTCATGCCAGAGTGTTCTGTAAGTCTGATAAGCATGCCCTAGAACATGGGTCTGCAAACCACAATCATGTGGACCAAATCTTCCCCACTGCTTGAGTACAAGGCATGAGTTAAGAGTGGCTGTTACATTGGACCAAATCTTCCCCACTGCTTGAGTACAAGGCATGAGTTAAGAGTGGCTGTTACATTTTTTATTGCTCAAAAGGATATCTCATGACACCTGAAAATTATATGGATTCGAACTCAACGTTCACAAAGAAAGTTTTATTGAAACTCAATCATGACCTTGGATGTATATATTTTTATAATTTATTCTGTTTACCAAAGCTGACAGAATAAGTTGCAGCAGAGACGGGAGCCCACAAAGGCAGGCTGATTATATTTACTACCCAATCCTTGGCAGAAACACTGGCAATCTATTCTCCAAGTGTGGTGTCTTCTCAATAATGTACAAGAGGTAATGAGTTCATCAGATGGTTTTGAAGAGTATGATGAAGATATTAGGGAAAATACCATGAAAGAAAAGCCATGAGTTATGTAGAAAAGGTAGCCAAAGGATGGTAGCTTTTCAAAAGCTGTCATTCACTTAGTCAACCAAAATATGATGTTAGGTCTCCCCAGCTCTTTTTCCAGGCTTTCTTTACCTATGGTAATGATTTGGTTAATCCTCTAATGAAACTGTCTTTTGACAATAACTCTTTAGATAAGATTTCTTCCTTCAGGAGGAGCCCAAATCTTCAGTGAAACATTAATTGAAGCTTTTTTTTTAACTGGTAAGAAGTAAGAGAATTGCTAACATTTCTGAAGTCCAAATTGGCTGTCAGTACCTCAGACAAAGGACTATTATCAAGGATATATAAAGAACTCAAAACAATCAGTCCCCCCAAATATAAAGACCCGATCCAAAAATGGGCATCCGAAATGAACAGACATTTCTCATACAAAGAAGTGAAAGCAGCAAGAAAATATATGAAAAAATGTTCCACATCACTGGTCATTCGAGAGATGTAGATGAAAACAACACTAAGATTCCACCTCCCCCCACAAAGAATGGCTGCTATCAAGAAATCACACAATAACAAATGTTGGCGGGGTTGCGGGGAGAAAGGAACCCTCCTCCATTGTTGGTGGGAGTGCAGACTAGTGCAACCACTATGGAAATCAATATGGAGATCCCTCAAAGAGCTTGGACTGGAGGTTCCATTTGACCCAGCCATCCCTCTGTTGGGTATCTTTCCAAGAGAACTGAAAGAATCATATCACAGAGAAGTATGTGCACCCATGTTTATAGCGGCACAGTTTGTAATAGCTAAATCTTGGAAACAACCTATTTGCCCATCCGTTGGAAACTGGATAAAGAAGTTGTGGTTTTTCTATAAAATGGAATATTACTCAGCCATAAAGAGCGAGAGAATAGATTCATTCATAGGAAAATGGATACATATTGAAGATGTACTCCTAAGTGAAATAAATAAGTCATACATGTGTAAATACCGAATAGTTTCCCTGGTGTGAATATTCTGCAACAATGCATAAGATTCTAATAAGATTACTGACATTTAGAAATGGGAGGAAAGGAGCTAAAGATGTAGGGAAGGTGTGATACGTAGGGGAAGAACAAAAAGGGAAAAGAAAAAAATGTGAGAGAATGAAAAGATGAAAATAAAGTGTTTGTAGATGGGGAGGGGAGGAGGGGGTGAAGGGAGGGCAGAGGTAAGGGGAAAAAAATGAGAATCAAGACTTGCTATGTAAAGGTACATGATCCCAACAATGAATGTAACTGTACTGTATCCCTAAATGTACCAATAAACTCAATAAAAAAAAAAAAAGAGAATGATTAGAGGCGTGGAAATAATTAGAGATAAAAATAACATTGTGTCTGGAGTTCAAATAAATTTGCTAATTGAACATCATTGCAATGCCTCTCATTCAGGCCTGGTTATTTTTCAGGGAAAAAATATTTATTGGTTCTTCTCTTATAATGTTGTTCGTTTTAATTTTATTCTGCTTTTAAATGCAAAATATAACTACAATTGAGTTTTAATATTTAATCAAACAAATGTGTGACTGGGAGATAATTTATATTCATGCTACTTTATTAGAGTTTGGACATCATTAGTGGTAACATTAAATATTGAAATAAAGAAACTCCAATAACATTAATTGGGGTCCAGAACATTTATTAATTTTATTTCTTTTAAATGAATGTCTTATTCCCCAGATTTTTATTTTGTTTTATTTGTTTATTTATTTTATTTTGTTTATTTGTTGCTTTATTCAATATTCAAAAATATTCTCTCAAACAAGATTTAGCTTCACAGGTTATCAGCAACAGGTGTTAATATATACAGCCCCTTATATGCTACTGCATAAGTAATCCAAGTGTTAATAGCTTGAAATTCATGCAGCATTTTCAATGCATTAAATGTATTGTCCTCTGCTTCATTAATTATGTCAAGATTCCCATATATTATCAAATGAATATCAAGAATTGGGGTCTTCCAATCCTTAAGTGATCTTTAGAAGTTACTTAATCCATTTAGACAGTGGGATGGTCTAGTAGTAGTCACCATTGGAAAGAACATGCTAGTAGCCTAAAAGAATGAAGCTTTAAATAAATATTCTTTGAGAATTTTGCTTAATATTTATCTCTGGACATTTCCACATTTAAAGTAAATAAGTAAATATCAATAGTTAAGTAAAAATATTTATGTGCCTATAGTATATGCATATATTTAATTCCAAGGCATGAGTTAGTTCAGAGGTTAGATTTATTTTCTCCTTATTTCCAGGTTCACTTTTCCAACAAACCTAGACCCACTCTTGCGTACATGCAGACTTATCAACTCTTCAATGAACTCCTTCTTCTTTAGGAAAGGGGTTCTTAGGAGCTGAGAATATGCACCTGAAAGTAGAGAAAAGGAACTTCATAAGCTCATTTTCAGATTAATTAAATATCAGTAAAATTTTAAAAAGAAACATTGCTGTTTCTGTTCTCAACTATCAAAATTCTATAGTATATTGTAGGATTATGTATGTGAATTTGTAGTCACAATACAATTTTCCAGAGATAACCTTAACTTATACACAAGCTTCACACCATGATTTATTTAACCATTACCTACTGTGGGGCACTTAAATTATTTCTAGGTTTTTTCATTTCTGTAAATGAGATTACAATGAACTGTTTTATAGTATTGATTGGCTGCACCTCCAAATGTTTCCTTAGAACAAGTTTCTAGATGGATAATTGCTAATTATATTGCTTAGGAAATGTATTAGAAAAAAATAAAGTAGAAAATCAAGCATTTGTGGTCAACTTATTAAAAAATAAGCAGCCAGTTAGGTGCCAACTGCAAACATCATCAGATTATAAATCTAAATTATAATTTTTTTCACTACAGAGAAGAGATTCACAATTTTTCTAGAATATAATCTTCCAGGCCCAGTAAGACAGATTTTTCTGACCTTCTCAGTGTCAAAGCAAAGAAGCTATCATTTTTTTGCACAAGCCAGGTTGTATTTTAAAATTTCTTCATTTACATAGAAGCCTCTACTAGCCTCTGAGTTAACCTTCTTTCATTTTTTCTTTAGGTTTCTCTCTCTCTCTCTGTCTCTCTCTTTCTCTCTTCTCTCTCCATAATGCATCAGAATTTACCGATTAAGTACAGGAACTTTGTCTTTACATCTTCCTCCACATACTTTAATACTCAGCCAGAAGACTATAAGTGAGTGCCTTTCCGGACTAAGTAACAATAATCTTCAGCCCTCATCTCCAGCCCTTATAATTTCTGGAATTCTCATTTCCTGACCAACTCTGTTCCTGCTTTTCATTGTAAAAACAACCATGGTGTCCAAGGTATCACCCAGCTATCTTTGGCATAAAAGCCTTTCGGATTCTATGTAGAGTTAAGTGCCTTTCATATATTCTTCTTTTTACAGAAACACAGAAAATTAAAAGAGAGAACAAGAAGGACTTTATAAGTCATCTATTTTTTTCCATATTCTTTTTTTTTCCTGGATGAAAACTAAATATGCAAATTAATTTGCCCAACGCTACATGACTATCTGATATCTCTTGTTCTCATATTTGTTTATGTATACTCAAGTATGATATAGTCATATAAAAAATTATGAGTTATGTGTCTTAGCAAAGCAAGACTCATAGTAAGATCTTGTAAGTAAATTTAAAATATTTGAATGAAAGATAGCAAAGCAACAAGAAGCTTTTTATATATTACAAAGAAACTTATTTTAGTTTTTCTTCCTTTCTGTCTTGATGATACAATTTTCCCCAATAACTATAGGGACAAATCAAACCCTCACCTTATCCAAATCTGGTAGCATATTGTCCCCCAGAGGCAAAAGAAAAAAAATTATCAACACTCCATACAGGTACATCTAGAGCCCAGTAGAGCCACTAGAGATTTAATTGAGCCTCTTGAAAGGAAATCTCAATGTTCTGTAACTAGTTAATCTTTGGAAACCCATCCATCTCTTTGGGTTTCTTTGACCCAAGAAACTCTTTGTGATGACTTCAACCAAACAGAAATTCTTCTTTCCTGATCTGCAAACAATTGTTTGTGCTAAGCATTAAAATAACTTCAATAGAACGAAATGTCCACTTCTACCTTGGGTACTTGCAAAGCAATTCTTACTAACATCGGAGACTGGCTGAGAAAACAGCAACTGTGTAGTGAGTTTTAGGATGTGGCTTCCAAAGCTGAAGTTGTCTTGGAGAAATGTTATATATATTATTCTCATGTTCAGCTGAACAAAAACAGTATTTTTCATTTATTCTCTAGATATTTTTCTGAGGTACTCAAAGTGAGCACAAGATAAAAAAAATGGTGATGATTTGAGTACAACAGCTAAATATGTCAAGAATGGAAGAAAAAGCCCTACAGACCACCATCAGCAGTACAGAAGAAAATATACGGTCCTTAGTAATCTGCTGCCCAGAAAACTTCTATTCAAACTGTTTTTAAAATATTGTTAACCAACATTTAAAGATACTCATTCTGTATTTCTACCTCAGTACCAAAGCTATTGAGATAAATTTTTCTCTAAAAAATGAAATCAGTGTATATAACAATTATGCCTACCAAAATAAATTTACCTTTAAATAGTAGCAGTGAGTTATCTAGTTTTGTGGGCCAACAAATCATTAGGATATTTAGTTGCCGAGGTTGAAACAAATTATATACGTAAGGTGTGATCTAAAAGGACTGGGTGTTTAATTTTTTTTAATTACAACAAAAGAAGCATTGCCATTAATCCCTCACAAAACACTCCCCCTTTGCTTAGCATGCATTTATCCCACCACTCCTTCCACCTCCTGAAGCAGTTCTGGAAGTCCTCTTTTGCATCTTCAGTTGATCAATCATAGTTGCCTTGAGATCCTGCTTCAATCAGTAGTGTTAATTTTTTTAATAGTCTCTTAGACTTTTGGGATGAGCCAGATGTTGCACAATACCAGACCCAGTGAATACAGTAGATGAGGACGCAAAAAGATTTTACAAGGTTGCTTTTCCTTTGGATGACATTCTGTAACAGGATTCACTGCTCTTTTTTTTTTTTAATCACACCTCCTAAAAACCCCCATGACAGAAAACTTCCAAAACTGCTTCAGAAAACGACAAGAATGATGGCCTGTTCAAAGAAAGGAGAAGTATTTTTAAGGGGAATTAATGACAGTGAATCTTTTACTGTAATGACTTTTTAAAATTTAAGTTCACTGTATTCTTCAGTCATCTCTTGTGTATAAGCACTACCCAGAAGCTCATTGGTTAAAATGACATCCAAAAAAGTAACAAAAACAATATGAATATGACTCAGAAATCTCTGCTTACCTACAAGGGTTTGCTGGACCTCAGTCTAATTTTATAGAGAATATTTTTATACCCCTAGACAAGACTATATTTGATTATAGTATTTTATTCAGTGAGAACCTGTAAATGTTTAGGAAGCTTCAACTTACTAAAACTTAGTGGCCCAAAGTTAGTTACTTCAAAAAGAAACAAAAAGTGAAGGTGATGCCAGCAGATTTTTTCACTCTATTTCATCAACTAAGTACCTTTCACAGAGATTCTCCTCTGGTACAAATGCAATGGTTTTTCAACATAAAAATATTTTTGTGTGTGCTGCAAATATTTCCCAGGTTTATACTGAAGTCCTCCCAATCTCACAGCAGGTAAACACCTGGTTATAACTGCAAATGTTCAAGTGTGTCGGACAAGAGAATACCTTTATATCACATTTGGAAATCATGCTTCTCCCTTTTTCCCTTTGACTTCACTTTCCTGCTATTCACATGAAGTGTGAGAACAAGAATGGTATATTGATATAAATAGCTACTATAAAATGCAAATGATTTCAGAAGCTACTATGATGTAATATCTATCTTTTCTATCACTTTTGTGTTCTTAGGTTCATCCTTTGAGAGGAATATATGAGATATTGGATTTTCTTGAATTGTGTCCTTTTCCCCACACACAGCATGTCTGTACATGACTAACCCTTTCAAAAGACATGAGAAATTGTGTTGAGCACCTTGTTTACTCCCTGCATGCTGTGGCTGAGCTGATGAGATTTTTTCTCCCTCTCCAGCCAGTTGTCTTCTTCCTAAGCCATGGTTCCTTGAGAGGACACAGTCCACATAGATGTCCCAGAAAAGCTGAGCCAGATCCCAGAACAGGGCCCCATGCTTCAAGTTCTCAGATGACTTTAGGTAAATCATAAAATTCCAGAAGCCGGAAACAGTGTTGGAAATGCGAGGCTTTTGCATTTCCAGGAGCAGTACTGAGGAGGATTCCCAGCACTGAGGATCAGCTTGGTCGAGAGCCAGAAGATCTGTCTGGCTATGACAGAGGAAAGGAGACACACAGCACATTCCCAAAATGAGCAGAGAGCAGGTGAGGCTCCAGGGACAACGGATCCCTCTTCTGTTTCCAGGATCATCCATGACCCTGAAAGATCACAGGATGGAAATATATCAGTCCTCCATTTTGTTCCACTCAGGAAAGAAAACAAGTACACTCTGCAGAAACTTAGACCAGGCATAGAGGACACACCATGGCCACTAAATAGGAAAATATCTTATCCTATCTCCCATACCAGAAGCCTAATTTTTTCTAAAGTGATTCATTATCAGGCCAGTGTAAAACCAAGATACTTAGTTTAAGATCTATTCGGAAGTGTGTTTGTTTGCAAGATTAATGACTTAAACCTTTTTCCTGGCACAAAGAATATAGTTTTGAAAAATCTTAAACCTAACCCAATATCTTCATCAAGAATCTATAAAATTTAAAACTTCAATATATTTTAACCTTGTATGCTTTCCTTATATGGCTTTTATTTTTTAAAAAGAGATAAGTATTATAAAATATTATAATAAAAATAAACAGAAGATAAGTTTTTTGTTTGTTTGTTTGTTTGTACCAGGGATCAAACTCAGGACCTTGTGCCTGCGAGGCAGGCAGCAGAACCACTGAGCTAAATTCCAGGTCCCTGAAGTTAGGTCCTAAAAGTATGGATAATTATATTTTGGAGTTGAAGAATATATATTCAACCCATTAGAATAGAGTCAATAGATATTTTACAAACACCCAAAATATTCCTTGATTCTGATATAACTATAATAAATATTTTCTAATTTTTCTCTTCTCTCTATGAATTTCAAGGACTGTAAAGAAAATGATTACTCTCTTATTCAACTTCCCTAGCTCTCAATGTGTACTGCAGTAGAATCAGAAAAGCCATATGTCACTTTGAAAACATTATTATGTTACCACTTCTGACAAGCGCAATGGGAGAATTCTGCTCTGAAAGCAAGTTAAATTTTTCCCAGGGGGGGAAAAAAGCTTATCTGACTACTTACAGACTATTAAAAAATGTGTTTGACACATTAAAACTTCAGTGTACAGAAGAAACAGGAAAGGAACACACAGCTCACCTTCAGTTTATGTTTCCTCAGCTTTCAAATGGTAATATGAAAAAGGCAAGAAAGAGAGATTCTATAGGAATACTTATGGGAATATTTATGTACCATAATATTGAATGACGACACCACAAATAAAATCTCTTCTGCATAGCAGCAGGACATATTAAGATAACATCAAACAAGTATTTCAGAAAGTCTTTGAACATGCCTATTTTGAAAGGGAATATTCGAGATACAAATTATTCCAAAACAGTGTTCTATATCATATTTTCATATCTTGTACATGTCAGCTCTATTTGAAAAAGTATTTGTCGTACTCTTTCAGAAAATATCAAAGTCGAGATCCCCAAAGGCTGACTTTATAAGAGGTAGATCTAAACCGGTAGAGTTAAGTTTCCAGAACACAAAGGGCGGGGCGCTGTCCGTGGTTCTGAAGTTGGCGCTGTCCGGGGCTCCTCCTGAGCTGAGGCCAGCGTTCACGTTTATTCTTTAGATTCCTTTAGGAAAGGGTTCTCTGAAGCTAGAGGGATGTTTTTCTGAGTTCTTTTTCCCTGGGCTCCTCCGCGCTCCGAGTTACAAGCCTCGAGCTGTATTAGGCGCGTCCTGGTCCTGCACCTGCTTTCCTAGCTTCACCCGGGAACCGCGGGACCCGAACTCGAACTCACTCTTGGGCTCCTCACCTTATCCGCAGGGCTATCCCCAGGACGCCCCTCAAACTCACCGGCCTTGCTCTCTCGTATTCCCTCGAGCTCAGGGAGAGGACGCGCTCCGTCTGCTCCCTTGGCGAGCAACTGACTGTCCCCAGCGTCCGAGTCCTGAATGCCACCGCGCCTCTTCTTAAGTAGTGGGAGCGCTCGGCCCCTCTTCAAGTCTACGTCAAAGCGCCTGGAAACTGCTGCCACCTCTCGCCTCCAAGTCCATTTCCGGCACCGTGCTCTTCCCTTCCTCCCTGAGGGTTTCCTTTCAAGAAGCAAGGCAGGCTTGGTCACCCACACCTTCCCTGATGCTGACCCATTCCCACCCTCCTCCTGGTGGAGTGAGCTTTGGTGTGCTTTGATGACTACTATCTGCCTCTGATGTGCAATCCTGCAAGCAGGAAATGGAAGGTTGGGGCCCAGCTCTTTGTCCATGTAGAGGAGAGCACAAGGTCGCCAGAGCCCTACTTTCTGCATGTCTCATCTGAGCATAAAAGGAACAGGAGGAAAGACTGAAATTGAGGGGTTGGAAAAATGACATGGGCAACCTCATGGATGCCAGTAAGGGCTCCAAGGAACTAAGGTGATTCCCGGGTTATTCTGGAAGTGAATTTCTCTTGCCTGAGTGAAGTCCTCGACTGGGTGGAGAAAATCCGCTCTAGGGCAAAAAAAAAAGGATTGGCATAGCGGGAAACTCTCCCGACTGGGGACAGTAAGCTCAGTAAGTCCAGCCTAGGTTTTTGCTGGCATCGTTTTCTCAACTTTCTGCTCCTGGTGTTACAGTGTGGGCCCTACTTTCCAAGAAAAGGAAGAGCCTGATATTCTTTTCATTCTTACCTAACATCTAGTTTTACCTTGGTCCCAATTCAAGGGTCCCTCCCCAGGTGACAGAAAGGAACTCTGAAAGGGCATTCTGAAGGCTCCAGGCTCTGAAATTCATGTTGTGTACCTCAATTTTGCCATCATTGACCAGACAGGTGGATGTCACTTCTATTTACCCTCCTGGAGTGTGGGAAAAGATAAGGATAATGTCTTAGTCTTGCCTCCTCAACTTGAAGGAACTCACAGTCTTTTGGAGAAAGTTATCAGAAGAATAGGGCATTTTAGCCCAGTGTGTGGCCACAGAGTTAAGAGACTGATGAGAGAGAACCAAGGAAGACCATGAAACTGATCAGATTCTTAATATATTTTGATGGTACAAAGGACAGGCATTGTGGAATGCAAGAGAAAGAGATATTGAAGATATCAAGTTTTGGAAGCTTAGGAATTGAGGTTTGGGATTATCATCAGCTGAAAGGTAAAAGGAAAAAAATCTGGAAAGAAAAATAAAGATTTTGGTTTTGTACATATTAAGTGAGACAAGAGTGGCATCCAAATGGAGAGACTGCCAGGCATGGTGGTGCATGCCTGTAATCCCAGCACTTGTGAGGCTGAGGCAGGAAGATCGCTGTGAGTTCAAGACTAGCCTGGGCTACATAGTGAGTTCCAGGTCAGTCTCAATTACATAGTGAGACCCTGTCTCAAAAAAATGGAGATACTATGTAGGCAGAGAAGGGTGAAAATGGAGAGAAAACATTTGAGACACTAGGCTAGAAAGAAATCTAGCTTTGGGATTTTTAACAACATGTAGAGTATAGTTTAAAACATTAGAAATTGTGGAAAGAGGGAAAGTAGGATAGAGTTTAAGACAAACCAACACATAAGTGATTTAGGAACAGAAATAAGAACCAAGAAATTGGAGTACCTGGGAAGTCAATGAGATAGAATTTTTCACAGGGAAGGAAGAAATCAATCACATGACACAGATTCAATAAAGGATGTCAAAAATGAAGAGGAAGAATTTTCTACTGAATCTACAAAAATAGAAGAGCTTATTTATTTGTTTGTTTTTGTACTGGGGGTCAAACTTGGGACCTTGCACTTGCAAAGCAGGCAGTGGAACCACTGAGCAAAATCCCTGGCCCTAGAAGAACTGATTAAAAGCAATTTCCATTGAACACTGGGGAGAAGTAACTGAAGCAGAAATGGAAAGGAAGAAAAGGAAGGCAGCACTTGGGGAGGATTTTCTACACAGTTTTAATAAAACAAGGGGAAAGATTGGAGCAGGAGAGAAAGTGGGTCTTGGTCATATTTATAGCCTGGAGAAAAGAAACCAAGAGAGAGGGAGAAGTTCAAGATCATGAAAGAATGGTAAGCAATAACCTTAGAGGAAGCAGAGATAGTGAAGATAAGCAAATGACGAAGAGTTGGCATCTTACAGAACAAGAGCTAGCTTGCCTTCTGAAACTGAGGATAGAAAGAAGATGACCTTTAAAGATGGATCTGTTCATAGACAGTATGGTGAGTAATGGAGCAGGAGTTGGGAGAAGTGGTAACTGATAACTCCAATTTTCTCAGTGAAAAGAATGATTATTCTACAAAAGCAAGGAAGAAATGTGATCAAAGATCTAAATAATAAAACAGAGATGCTTTCTCTGCTGGGAGATAAAATAGGTAAAACTTGAAGTCATAGGTGTAGGCAGGGACTTTCTGAAAAGAACTCCAATTGCACAATAAATAAGTCAACAAGTAGTATTATATCAAATTAAAAAGCTTTTGCATGGTAAAAAAAATAATAAAGCAAAGAGAACTTATAGAATGGGAAGAAATTTTTCATCAGTTACACCTTGGACAGAGGACTAATGTTTAGAATACATAAAGAGCTAAAAGTAATAAGATCCCACAAAATAAAAGACCCAATAAAAAAGTAACAACTAAAATGAATAGACATATCTCAAAAGAAATACAAATGGCTCACAAATACATGAAAACAATTCAACATCAATTACCATTAAAGAAATACAAATTAAAACAACACTAAGACTTCATTTTACTCAAGCAAGAATGGCTATCATCAAGAAATCAAATAATAACAAATGCTGGTAAGGCTCTGGTGAACAAGGAACCTTCTACATTGTTGGTGGGAAGGTAAACTAGTACAACCATTATGAAAATCAATATGGAGATTCCTCAAAAACTAAAACTACAAATTTCATTTGACCCAAGTATTCCCCCACTAGGCATCTTCCCCAAAGAATTAAAGACATCATATTACAGTGATATGCATGTATCAATGTTAATAGCAGCACAATTCTTAATAAACAGCCTCTGTGTCCATACACAGAAGAATACTGGAATGTGGTATTTATACATAATGGAATACTACCTTGCTATTAAAAAGGACAAATTTGAGTCATTTGTAGGAAAATAGGTGCACCTTGAAAACATAATTTTAAGCAAAATAAATCAGTGACACATGTTTAAATCCAGAAGGTTTCTCTCATATGAGAAACCCAATGTATAAATAAATAGCAAACTAAAAGGTAGATAAAAGGAATCAGGAAGATAGATCTTTAGCAAATGGGAAAAGGACCAGAAGGTGGAAGAAAAGGGGAAGAGGGGAGGGGAAAGGATTTTTAAAAAGATTTAATGTGTGTCATGTACATGTACCAAATATCAACAAGGAAAGTATTCATTATATATCACACACATGTAATAATAAAGACATTTTCAGAAACACTTTAATG
Organism: Fukomys damarensis; assembly: GCF_012274545.1. NCBI lineage: Eukaryota > Metazoa > Chordata > Mammalia > Rodentia > Bathyergidae > Fukomys > Fukomys damarensis. The sequence continues at coordinate 107,166,096 of NW_022900928.1, read as the reverse complement.
AGTGCATAAAATTTTCTTGAGTGAATAATTCAACCATTTCTCTCTTAAAGACATTTCGATTATTTTCAAGAATTAGCTGTAAACGACAAGTCATTTTGGGACTAGAACCATAAAAATTTTTGTGTACGAAAAGAGTTGAAGAAGCATCAGAATGATCATTGAAGGGCAGAAGGATGAGCAGTGAGAAAACTGGAACCTAAAGAAAAGGATTGAAACTCGCGTGATGTTGAGACCAACTGTGAGGTTACAATATTCTATTCCTTGTGTTTGCACAACTTCTAGGAGGCAGCACAGTATAATTATAAACACTGATGTGCTCTGGGTCCCAATTGCTTTGGTCTACACCATGTGTCCCTCATCTTATGTCACTGATTTTTAGCTGATTTTTTTTTTTTTTTTTTTTAATGTTTAGCCCTGCTGAAATCAGACTGTATCTAATGGCACCTTGTAATTGGATTTGCAGCATTTTCTTTTATTTTTAAAAATAAAGAGAGGCCTACAATTGATGGTATCATTCAGAAATTTAATTAACCTCCATAAAACCATTTTCTTGGCTGTAAAATGGACAAAAATCTCCCTTATGGTTGTTTAATCAGAATAAAAGGAGATCCTGTAAAGAAAACACCTAAGATGGTGCTATGAGAACAAAGTATGTGATAAATATTAGGAACAGTTGTGTTTAAGTGACTGGTGAAAGAGTGGATATTATACCATTGAATCAGTGTTAAAGTTTTGTTAAGCAGGTGCTGGTGATAATAAGGATACAAGAAAATCAAAGATTTGAACAGGATAGAAAAAAAAAGAAAAGACTGACACTGAAGAGGAAAATGACTGAGGAGAAATGAAGAAAACTGGAGATTTCATTGGGCAGGGAAACAGGTAGCAGAGGGATAAAGAAAGAGGATGCTGAAATTCAGGGAGTTTACAGTCAGAGGGAGATTAAGACTCAGATTTCAGAAGTGCATCAGATGTTCTAATCCTTTTATGCTCTGCATCCTGAGCATAGCCGCCAAATTCATAGACTGAGACAAGCAAAGGCAAGGGCTACCTCAGTCAAGCCCCACCTTTCCTGCAACAAAGTCTGGAGAACCTGAGGATGTGACACATGGCTCTTCCAAGCAGAAGGCTCACAGCAAGGCCTCCCAATGGAAGTTCAGTGGGTTTTGTTTGTTTGTTTTGTTTTGTTTTGTTAAGTGAAAGCATAAAGTCTACTCAAATGCTTTGTTTTCATTTTCAATACAATTACTTGAGACTGGAAGTTTTGACTTTCAATAAAATTTTTTGTACTGGCATACTAAAATATGATGTCCCAATTAAACATCTCTCACAAATACAATTTACCAGTGTCCACTTGAAATGTAAGTAATCACATGTTTAAATGTTTTTATTTAGAAAAAGATCCTAACCACTACATACTCTTGTTGTAACAAACTTTCTATATTCTTCGATTATCAGGGTAGTTCGGAAAGATTTTTGTGAATTTGAACATGATTATTTTTTTAAATCCTAAACTGCAACAACAGCTTAAAAATTGTACAAATAAAATGGCATACCAGTTCTTGCACTTAGATAAAAAGAAATCCATCCCAAACCATGTGAGTGAATACTTTGTATTCTGTTGAACACATGAGGGTGCTTAGTTTGATGTCTCTATGGTTTCATTTTCAGACTAGACTCTCTAGAACAATAACATATGGCCAGCACCTCCAACATACAAAACATTATTTATATACATATGATCTCACAGAATCCTAAGGAAAACACCATTTTGATCTTGCCTTTTCCCCATTTTAAAAACTAAATTAAGGGATCTTCCTTGATTCACTTAACTGATCACTGGTAAGAGAGTGCAGTTCAATTTCCAACATTTGTCTTTATTTATTGTCACTTATCTGTTCTAAATAGTGTGCTCATAGAGTTACATGTACAGGTACCCTATTCTCTTCAGTGTATAGTTTGTCCATATTTCCCCACTTGCTCCCCAACACAACCAGAAAGGAGCTTATGGTGGGTCCAATATATAGAGGAAATAACTTTAACAAGTTATATATGGGCTCACTTCATCACATGATCAACCTGAATGGTTTAAAAATATTCAGGAAACCAATTGGTCCTTTAAAATCATATGATACTAAACTAATTTGACTGGAGTTTGTCATCTAGAGTTGTTTCAGTTTTATGCAGTTGTAGCCTAGGGCTAAAGCATGACTAGTTGAGAAGTAAATTGCAATTAGCTAAATGTGCCCCATGGGTAGATTTTCTGATTTTTGCCACTTGAAGCAATTCTCAAAGACATTAAAAGGGACTTCCAATTCACTCTAATGAAATTCAAGAGCAGTTATACAGATAGCTTGCATCTTCCCCAGAACATTAAATTTGTAAATGATGAGGACAGCCTTTAAGAATATGGTGCATCTTTAACATTTAGGATCAAATAGTAAAAATAATTATGTTTTCTCTCATCATTTTGTGCTTTTTCATCATTTGAAAATAGCAATAAACAAGAGCAATTTCCTGGAATGCTCATTGAGGTAAGTGGATGAGTCACTCTTTAAGTGTCCTCAGATTCATAAGGACAAGTTGTAGGGAAGTGGTCAAATAGTATTGAACATTGATTCCAAAATGTGTAGGAAAAGAAAATTACTCAGGGATACAGGAATAGTCTGTTCCTCTGTTTCCTGTTCAACCAGTTGAAGCTATTGTAATTGTAATAATAGATGTAGTGGTGGTCTCTTTGCCAACTACTTCTCAAGGTGCTTCTAGTCGTTATCCATTCTTTTTAGAACATTGCAAAACCCATAGAGAGTCCTATGGCTTTGTCAAGATTTGGGTTTATATCTTGCAATTACTCCTGCTGTTCAAGAGTAACCATTATAGGTCTTTGCCTTCAGAATTGTCCTGTTTTTGGCTTACTCAATATTCAAAGAAAGTTAGAATTTAAGGGATTGGATACTCAGGTATCAGTGATGATGGCTTAAGGAGTTTTCAGTAGTAAATTTATTTTTCCTAAGTTTCTACTTATTATGGAATAATAAAACACAATATCTGGAGGAAAGATAGCCTCTTTAATAAATGGCGCTGGAAAAATTGGATTTTAGCTTGCTGAAGATGAAAACTAGACCTATATCTCTCACCAGGCACTAAAATAAAATAAAAAATGGATCAAAGATCTAAATATTAAAACAGAAACAGTAAACCAGCTGGAATATAGGATAGGTAGAACTCTTGAAGACATTGGCATAGGAAAAGACTTCATCAACAAAACCTCACTTCCACATGAACTAGCACAAAGAATCAAATCTGGGATCTTATCTTATTAAAAAGCTTCTGCACAGCAAGAGAAACCAACATCAGAGTGAAGAGACAACCCATAATGTGGGAAAAAATCTTTATCAGCTGTTCCTCAGACAAAGGTCTACTATCTAGAATGTGAGTTAAAAGAATCATAACACAGTGATATATGTGCACCCATGTTTATAGTGGCACAGTTTGTAATAGGTAAAACTTGGAAAAAGCCCAATTGCCCATCAACTGGAAATTAGATAAAGATGTGGAGTTTTTTTCTTACAAAATGGGTACTACTCAGCCACAAAGAATGAGAAACTAGAGATATTTATAGCTAAATGGATGCACATTGAGGCCATACTGTTAAGAGAAATAAATAGGACACATATGTGTAAATACCAAATAGTTTCTCTGGTGTGAAAAACTAAAAGTGTAAATAAGAATCAAAATGTATAATTGATATTGTGAAATGGGGAGAAAATGTCTAAAGTAGTAGGGAAAATAAGGGGGTAGGGGAAAGGAAAGAAGGGATAAGAAAAATTATGAGAAATGGAAAAACATAGAAACAAAGTCTTTGAAAATAGGGAAAGGTGGAGGGGGTGAAGGGAGGGCAGGAGGATGGGAAAAAATAAGAACCAAGATACATCATGTAAAGGTACAAGACCCTAATGATGATGTAACTGTACTGTACACCTAAAAAGTACCAATAAACTTAACGATTAAAAGAAAGAAATCAACCAATAACAAATACTGGCAGGAATAGTGGGGAAGAAAGAACCCTTCTCCATTGTTGGTGGAAGTGTAGAAAATCAGTATGGAGATATCTCAAAAAACTAGGATTAGAGGTCCCATTTGACCCAGCTATTCCCCTGCTGGGTTTCTTCCCAAAATAATTAAAAGCATCATACCACAGTGATATATGCTCACCCACGCTAAAACTTGGAAACATTCCAATTGTCCATCAACTGGTGACTGGATAAAGAAGATGTGGTACTACTCAGCCATAAAGAATGAGAAGCTAGAGACATTTATAGCTAAACGGATGCACATTGAGGCCACACTCTTAAGTGAAATAAATAGGACACACATGCATATATACTGAGTAGTTTCTCTGTTGTGGGAAACAAAGTGTAAATGAGGCTTAAAATAGATGTGAAATAGGAAGAAAAGTCCCAAAGGGGAAGAAGTAGGAGGGGTAGGGGAAAGGAATAAATATAAGAAAAGGAAAAAATGCAAACAAAGTCTTTGTAAATAAGGAGGGGTGGAGGGGTTGAAGGGGAGGGCATAGGAATGGGAAAAAAATAAGAATCAAGTTATATCATGTAGAGGTACAAATTCCCAATGATGAATGTCATCATACTATATACCTAAAACGTATTGGTAAACTTAATAAAAAAATCTCTGCCTCGATGTTGTGTAGGTGGAGCAGGAGATTCACAACCCAGAAAGCCAGGGGTCCAGTGAGAATCACAGACTGTGGCCAAGAAAAGACATGCATGTGAAAGGACAAATGAGGATGTAGAGCCCTGTGCTGACTGTGTGAGAATGTCTTGTCGCAGGAGCAGGACTCCTGGAAGGAACAATTTTCCCCCAATTCATGTGTGCCTAAGGATGGTAGCTCTGCTCTGCTCTAGACTCCCAGATAAATGCTTCCATACTTTATCTACTGTACTCTAATATAGTGGACCCTTGACTTACGAACTCAATTGTTTCCCAAGAGCTGGTTGTAACTCAGGTTTGTTGCAAAGCAATACAGCTGAAATCTGGATGATTACCTGGGTACTCACTAAGGAAAACAAGAGGCAGATGAATCTTCCATTAAGCTGATTAACCCCAGTTTTTGTATTGTCAAGCCGGTCAAAATTTGAGGGTCCACTGTACATGCCTGTCTCTCCTCACCTTCCTCCTCCCATTCCAACCAGACTGTGAGCCCCTCTTCTCAATCTTAGTGTCAAACATACATATAATAATTTCTTAATTAATGGTAGCTGACTTCATTTGTGAGAATAGTGCCACTCTGAACTTGAAACCAGAGTAGTGAAAATCATTAATCAACTTTGATGAATTTTATTTCATGTGTCTATACGAAGGAGTAAAACATGTCAGTCAATTTAGTTTTCTTTTTACTTCATCCACTGTCAAAAATTGTAAATATGGTTTTGTTGTGATTATGGGCACATCTGCTGAAATGGGGTTTTGGGTTGAAAGATTATAATCTTAAAAATAGATGACAAAGGGCCGGGGATTTAGCTCAGTGGTTCCGCTGCCTGCCTTGTAATCGCAAGGTCCCGAGTTCAATCTCCAGCACCAGAAAACAAACAAACAAACACAAAACACAGGAAATAAACACAGCTTCTTAAAAAAAAATAGACGACAAGTATGAAGTATACAACTCTTTTCTGAAAAAAAAAAGATTTCTTATTCAATAGCAGGATTTGCAATTTTAGTCACTGGAAAATGAGAAACATTTTTTAAAAATAATTTTTGTTGTTGCTGCTTTTCCATCCTAGGAATCGAACTCAGGACCTTGCACTTGCCAGGCGGGTGCAATGCCACTGAACTACATCCCCATCCCACACTTTTAATCTAGGTTAATAATTTTTGTAATGTGGTCTATCACACAGGAATGCATTAAGCTGAAAATCTCAGAAAATCTGACAATAGTGGCATATGCAGAAAGGGATTTATTCCTTTTTTTTTTTTTTTTTGGTTCTGGGGGTCAAATTCAGGACCTTTTTGGCAATTAGCCCCACCAAACAGTGTGAGCTAATGAGAGATTATTCATCAAATACATTCAAGGTTAACTTTAAATTGAAATAAGTCCTTATCTTAAAATGGAAGCTTAATCAGCATTCACAAAATGTTATATTTTTGAGAAATAGAAGATGTTATTTAGGAATGTATCTGAAAACCCACTGTTTCTAGAATGCTAAGCAAGTCACTTCATCTCTATTGCATTAATGTTCTCCTCTGTAAATTGAGCAGTTTTGATTAGACAATGTCAAATTTATTTCTTTTTTATCAATTTATTATTCCATGATTTGTGGCATTAATCCATAAATTAAATGCCTAGAAATCCTGAGGTTTAGCAAATTATTAAAATTAAAAGCTAGACATCATACATAGAAGAAAGAATTAAATATTGTTAGGCTCCAGCAATAAGCAATTACACTGCTTGATATAAACACTAGAGAAATTTTCACCCTTGTGCACTAAGAAATCCATACAAGAATGTTCACAGGAGCACTATTCATAAGAAAGTACTAGAAAGAACTCAAATGCCCAGAGAGTAGGGAGGGAATTAATGCGTTTTTACCATAGACTATTTCACATCTGTTAAAATTACTGAACTACAGCTACTTAGAAAACCATAAATGAATTCTAGAAATATAACACTGAGAAGGAAACGTAAATTCCAAAAGATTATATACACAATGTCAGAATCTTTTTATAAATTCAAACCAACTAAAGTAAATAATATACATGTTAAGAATATATTAAAGAATATATGCATATTTCCAAAGGTCAGTATAATAATTATGATAAGAACTGGGTGGCAATTACTTAGGGGAGAGGAGACCAATGGGCACAATAGAGGAGATACATGCACCATGTTAAGAACTGTCCTTTTCTGACTATCTTGTTGAATAGCAGATTCATGGATGTATATTATATGATTTTTTTGGTACTGGAGACCAAACTCAGGAACTTGTTCTTGCAAGGCAAACAGCAGAACCACTGAGCTAAGTCCCTGGCCCTTGATTTTAACTAAATAAACAGGCAATTAAATATATATGTGTGTATACATACAAAAGACTAATGGATAATGATTGGTTTGATAAGAATCAAGGATTATGATTGATCTCATTTTGTGTACCTCAACTTCAAGTGAAAAGAAGTAGGAGTAAATACTATCTTCAGAAGATCTTCCATCCTCAAATAATGCTCTTCATTTCTCATGTAAAACAAATGATACAAAATGATTCATTCACAAAAAATGTCAGAATTTTCTTGGGTATTTAAGATGTCTTTCATTACAGCATGTAGTCATTTAAATAGTGATAATGAAACAAGGAAAGAAAATAAATGCATAGCACTTTCCTGGACACTAGTCCTTCTTGGGATGACAAAAGTCACTATTTCCCGTGACCACTGGTATCTCCCTGGTTTCTTCTCTGCAAGAGGTCAGGACAGTGTGGTAGGAAGTCCATCCACAGTGCCTTAGTATGTAAGAGATCATCAAAATCACAGAATACTTCCAGTTCAACACACACTCTCTATGAGGTGCCAAAAGGTCATCAAGGTAGTTTTTGAACCACTGATGAGTTCGCCAGCTTTTGGGACCACAGCCAACAAAAACAGCCGAAGAGCAAGGTACAAAATGAAACGACACAAATCCAAACCAAAGTGATTTATTTGTTCATTATGATACATGTATATAAACACAATATGCTTGCTATTCACTGTTGTAAACAGGAGGGAATATTGTCAATGAACAAGATGCACAAAGCCTTTGTTCTCATTACAGTCTACTACAGAAAGCAAACAATATTTATGTAAACAAAAACTTTTAAAGAGCAAAAGTGAAATGAAATAAAATTGTGTACTGTATTATGATAGAGATCAAGGGGAAAAACACTGCTGTAAAAGCAAAAGCAACCTGAGTTCTTCTAACTTTTTTAGATCTTCAATTCCTCCAAGCTTTGAAATTGCATCAGCACTCACTTGAACAAAATCACAGCCCTTTATTCATATAAAATTGACTTGTATCAACCAGATTCAAGTGTCATTAGGCAAACACATCTGAAGCCACTGAAACCTACTCACTGTGTAGGTGGAAAGATAAGTCCCTCCACCATTCCACTACTCTGCAACCAGGCTCCTGTCCAGCAGCAACCTTACTTCCTTAAAAACGCTTATGTACAGAGGTGACTCAGATTTCCCATTATGGACAGCGGCTTCTAAAGAAGAGTACATTTCCACTAACAGGACTCTGCTTCTGATATTTCTGAGGGTTAGAACTGCAAGTTGCTTATTTGAATATAGGTATGACATAATTCATATAATATATAACTAATATAGTCCTTCTAAGATATAATCTCCATCCAATCTAGCCATCTCATATTCAGGTTAAGTTTCATAGTTAACACCCATCTTGAGGTACTCATCCATAAATTGCATTAATTTAATAGCAAAATACAAAAAAAACTTTTTAAATTTTTATTTTTATCAGTACCTGTTTTCATGTGTTTCACAAAACACATCTCAATTCCTTTTATGTCTCCTTTTCCCTCCTTTTTCTCTCCCCTCTCTCCAACGTTTAGATTCTAACAGAGTTGTGACATTAACTAGGACAATAGTTAGAGCTTAGTGAAACGTGTACCATTTCCTATATATAAATTTAGTATATTTTTATTTTTTAAAATTATGAACCTGATCTATAGTTGATATCAGAATATCTACCACCTCAGGGAATGCTCATTCTATTTTATGAAATGAAGAGTTATCTGATTCTAAAAAATCCTGTATAAACAAAACCAACTAAGATATAGAAGGACAACGAAGAAGGAAGGAAGGAAAGAATGAAGGAAGGAAGGAAGGAAGGAAGGAAGGAAGGAAGGAAGGAAGGAAGGAAGGAAGGAAGGAAAGAAGGAAGGAAGGAAATAAGGAAGGAAAAGATAAAGGAAAGTTAGCTACCTCTGCTCTCAAACACAACATCTGCATTTGATACCCAACCGAACTTATCACCCCAGCAGAAAAAGAAATTTGATTTTGGAGTACATTTCTTCAGGTTTTGGTTCAGGGTCACTTCCTAATTAGGTAAAAGATACTAGCAAAAGAATTGCCCATGAGATCTATTACAGAACCTCTGCACTGATGCATTTTTGAACCAGAAAGATGCCAGGCAACATCTCACACTACATTTACATGAAACATTTCCTCAAATTCCTGGCAGATTGTGATGAGCTATTGGTTGCAAAGACTACTAAATCCTCTTTACCTTCCCTGGTTGTAAACATTTCAGATATAAAACCCTAGAATAGAGGAAGAAATAAAAAAAGCCAAAATAAAGTTAAAGCCAAGTTTATCTGTTAGTAGACACAAGCCCATTTTCTTTAACATTTTCTAAAAGGTTGTGTTTACAAGTATGACCGACCTCATTTATCACTGTTGTTCAAACACCCTGTATTCAGAGCCATGGCCCCTAGACCCTACACTTTTCCCTTTCTCTGACACGGGTTGGATAAGGACCAGGCCCATACTACATTCTAAACGCCAGCCTCACTCACAGTGGGATTATTCAGGAAGGAATGTGTCCTAGGTTTAATTTTTTTTTATTATGGGGGAAAAACCTATTGTTTCAAAGCAAGATTTCAGGGCTGGGGATTTAGCTCAGAGGTTCCAACACCTGCCTCACAAGCACAAGGACCTGAGTTCGATCCCCAGTATAAAAAAAATTTTTTTTCCACCATAATTTTGAGCTATTAGTCACTTGTGTGTGGAGTTTAGCTTTAGATGTAGATCACATTTTATGCAAAGAATTCAAAATTGCTCTTTCACAGTGTTAAAACTAAAAATATACAAAACTTTTCAAGCAAAAAAAAAAAATGTAAAGCTACTTAGCTAACTATCAAAAGGATGGCCTAATTTGAAATGAACACACATTTCTCAGACAAACAAGTAAAAGCAGCAAAAAATATATATATGAAAAAAGGCTCAACATCACTGATAATTCAAGAGTTGCAGATGAAAACAATACTGAGATTCCACCTCACCCCAAAAAGAATGGCTGCTATCAAGAAATCAACCAATAACAAATACTGGCGGGGTTGTGGGGAGAAAGGAATGCTCTTCATTGTTGGTGGGAGTGCAGACTGGTGCAACCACTGTGGAAATCAATATGGAGATACCTTAAGCAACTAGGATTAGAAGTCCCATTTGATTCAACTGTTCCCCTGTTGGATATCTTCCCAAAGGAATGAAAAGAATCATACCACAGGGATATATGCTCAACCATATTAATAGCAGCACAGTTTGTAACAGCTAAAACTTGGAAACAGTCCAATTGCCCATCACCTGGAGACTAGATAAAGATGATGTGCTTTTTTCCATAAAATGGAGTACTACTCAGCCATAAATGAGAAACTAGAGACATTTATAGCTAAATGGATGCATGTTGAGGCAATACCTTTAGGTGAAATAAACAGGGCACACGTGTAAATACCAAATAGTTCCTCTGGTGTGAAAAACTAAAAGTGTAAATAAGGATCAAATTGTATAACTGATAATGCAAAATAGGAAGAAAAGGTCTAGGGGAAGTGGGAGGGGTAGGGGAAAGGAAAAAAGGGAAAAGAAAAAATATAAGAAAAGGAAAAAATGGAAACAAAGTCTTTGTAAATAGGGGAGGGGTTGAAGGGAGGGCAGGGGAATGGGGCAAAGATAAGAACCAAGATACATCACATAAAGGTTCAAGATCCCAATGGTGAATGTAACTGCACTGTATACCTAAAAAGTACCAATAAATTTAATGAAAAAAAAGAGTGGTCTAAGGGTGCAGCCCAGTGGTAGAGTGTTTGCCTAGCCTTTGTGAAGATGCCGAGGTTTGATTTTTATCACTTGTGTTGCAAAAGTTTTGTAATATTCCATTACTATAATTGATATGACATTTGTGGATATATGAATTGTTTGCCTTTCCTGGTAACTAGAAATTGTATAGATGTAGGTAGTTATACGACTTCTTCCAGGGATGATAATCTGGAATTCATTCATCTGTAAGAAGCTAAAGTTCTTATTCCATATGGGCAACTATATTGGTATATAACCTGAGAACAAAGCAAAAATGTATTCAATGGACATTTCCCTTTGTTCATCTGAGTGTATGATCTCATACAAATATTTGAGTACAAGACCTTCTCGGATTTAACAAAGAAAAACATTTCTAACCATAGCAAATTGAATATGGCTTAATTTATCGCTTACTGCATCAGCAAGAAAGGAGAATCTAACCAACTTTCTGAGAAAATGCAATGTAACCAGAGCCCTGACCTTGTGCCAGACTTTTCTACTTGTGTTGTCTCCTTTCATTTTTTTATCTTCAGCTCACTTTTCTGAAAACACTGAGTGCCTGACTAAATGTCTTAAGCATCTCACCTCTTCTTTGTGTGACATCAAAAATGTAATTTGGAGATTCAAGAACAGTTACAACTTTTTTTGTGTTCCACCCTATTCTACCTTCCTGCTTGTGTGTCATAGTGACCTGAGTAATATTTTCCCCCCTGTGGGGAGCTATTGTGCTGTTATTGATAAACAGACAATCTGCTGATAAATCTAAATTGGCTTCTAATAAGGATAAGAATATCATTCTAATCTCTTGTTTCTGGAATGCCAGAATGCTATAATTTCAGGTTAAGCCTCAAAAAAGCAGCATAGTAATGGAAGTAAATGCTTCTTTTTTGTAAATCATTCTTTTGTTACACTGAGATGTTGTCAAAAATTTCAAGTGTGAACATTCCAGTTCTCCACAAAAAAAATTTCAGATTTCTCAGTAAAGTCAGCCTGTGTTTTACCAATGCAATTGAGTGCTGTCTTTTGTGGAGTGCCACTATAAATTCCTCATGGAATTATGACAATAGGAAGTCCTGACTCACTTCTCTAGCTAAATTCCTTCTTGGAACCAACAAAATTCAGTTCTGCTGTCAGTAAGATTTTAATACTCAATGAGCATGGGGGAAATGGCTTCTTCCTGCATTTATTCTCTATTTTCTCCCAATCTCTTCAACTTTCTCTTTCCATCTCTCCCTCACTTGGAAATTGCTTCTTAAGTTTTTATGGCTTACATTATGATTTAAATATTTATGTTACATTATGATTTAAATATTATATCTTAAATTATGACACAAAATTTTACATCCATAGATAGTTCTCAAGTAAATATCTCTATACTAACCCTGATGATAAGTTCCATATCCTCATTTCAGTAGTCTGCTATATTTCCTTTAGCTCCGCAACTTCAACAGATTCCTTCCTAAATCAGAATCTCCTCCAGGTCCTCCCAGTCACCAGCTATCAAACCTGGCCTTCACATCTTCTCTTGCCTTCCCTTGCTTAGCACAATTAACTCTTCAATCTGTTAGTTCTGCTTAGTCTCTTCTCCACTTTCCATTGCCAGAGCCTTGGGTCAGTTGTTCATTATCTTGGATCTGTGGTATGGTCTTGGTATCCTAGTCCAAAGTCCATCTTGGATATTACTAGAAGATGGCTTCCATTACTCTGATCCACAGAAACCTGCTCACAACTGCATGAAGAATCAAATCCACACATGACAATTCAGGATCCCTACAATCTTTCTGAGGCTACAGTTCATTCCTTACTTTCTTCCTTTCCCCTTTGTATAATCTATTTCCTGATTTTAAAAAAATTAGATTGGTTAGATGATTGTTGCAGATGGAGTTTTTCAAGGAGTAGTCTGTGGGACAGACAGTAGCTGACAGTAGGTTTATTAGACAGCGATTTTTCTACAGCTGTGAAAGGTGAGGAAAGACAAATTGGATAGAGAGATAGTCTTCCATACAGGCCCGAGCTCCTCTGGTGCTGGAACGACTTTCCAGAGCTCACCTGAGTTGGGGTGACAGGAGAGGCCCTTGGTAGCCCCATGTTGACCTCTGGATGAAGACCATTTTGAGGAAGGCTGTTTTCTTCACCAGAAGCAGCTCGCCTCAAAAGGTTAGCAGCTGATGTTCATCTTCCCATGGCACTCCCAGCAGGTCAAGGAGTACCTCAAAAGCAAACCTAAGAAACTCTCATGGCACCCATCAGTGACTTCACCTCCACCATCCCTCAAGGGGCATAGGAATCTTCACTGTAGCCTGAGCATGTCCCCCAAAAGTTCATGTGTTGGGAAGCTTAATTTTTTTAATGTGACAGTGTAGAGAGGAGGGGCCTAGTGATAGGTACTTAGATCACAGGGGAGGGGCCCTCATGAATGGATTAATGCTTGTGATGGTTGAGCTTGATTATGTCAACCTGACCGGCTTGTGAGCGACCCATAGAATCAGTGGAGCACACTTGTGGGTAAATGTGGGTACTTTCTCTGGTCCCTGGACCCTTTCTCTCTAGCCCTGTTCCCCTGCTCTGCTTCATGGCCAACATGAACTAATCATGTTTCCTCAGTCATATCCTTTCACCATATCTCTGCCTCGGAGTCAGCCAACCATAGGCTGGATCCCCCAAAACTGTGAGCCCAATTAACCCCTCCTCCTCTAAATTGTGGGTGTCAGGTATTGAATCTTAGGGATGGGAAAGCTGTCTAATACAATCTTGAGTGAGTTCTCTCTTGCAGGACTGGATTCATTACATAGAGAGCAAGTTGCTAATTGAATGTCCAGCCCTTATGTTTTGCCTTTTTCACAAGTTTTGTACACTTGCTCTTCACTCTCTGCCATGAGTTGAAGCAGCACAAGACTCGCTATTTGTAACCATTTGATCTTGGACTTTCTACCCTTCAGCACTGTCAGAAAAATAAACCTCTTTTATTCTGGTATAGCAACAGAAAATGAACTAAGACAGACTGCTAGCCATCACTCAGTACCCCTTTCTAATCTTTCTTTAGTAATAACTGATTACATTTTCTCACTTCCTTTGCAACTAGCGTGCTTGGGTGACTAAGTTCCGACCAATACATGTGAGCAAAAGTGATTGGTATCTACAGGCCCTCCCTTCCTTTCTCTCCTGCTTCTTGGAAGGCAGCCAGGGTAGTGGGATATGGGACAGCTTGTGTTTTCCCATGAGATGGAAGTTGGTGCTATGATTGCACAGTAGGAACATGGAACAGGTGTTGAGCCACCATACCTGCTGTGCAAGCCAGTAAAACTGTGTTGTCAAGTCCTTGGCATTGTTGACATAGTCACTTCAGTCGAACCTGAATATCCTTCCTGGAGTATTCAAGTTCAGTTGGAGAAGAAACTTTATTCTCAACTCCCAGATGTTCATAGCTCCCCAGTCATTCAGGTGCAAACTTAAATGCTAACTACTTCACAGAAGTGTGCTGATCTGCGCCCCCATGCCCCTCGGGCAGGGACTGTATGCCTCTGCGGAAGTTCCACTATTCGTCTATATTTTCCTGAGTATGGCATTTCCATCATAAATGGGATTCTTTCCCAATTTCTGAGCTACTCTACCAATATACAGTATCTGGTAAGGCAACACCTGAGAATAATTCTGACCCACATTGCCCACCAAAGAGTCTTTTACTTAGTAGATATTTGCATTATGTGTTGCTCAATGAAGTTCTTCTTAATATGGAATTAAAAGTAGCATTTCCACACCCTCCCCTGCCGGTGGCGTTGCCACCATCTCCAGCGCCAGAGGGCCTGCTCGGTCGTGCCCTACCCTGCCAGTGCTGCTGCAGCCATTTTCAGGGCCAGAAAGGTAGCCACACAGGCACCCCTGAACGCCCCCAAACCCCCCTTGAGTTTTCAGACCTCCTGATTGTGCCAGTCTTTAGACCTACTCTGTAGAGGCAGAGGTGGTCATAAAGGGTATTTTCTGGAGCTCTCAACTTTGAACATCTTTAAAGAAGGGGTGAGGGAAACCTGTAGTAGAACTGAGTGGAGTTCAACCCTTCAGGAGGTCGGGGAACTCGGTCTGGGCCTTGCAGCCCAAGGTCAGTCTGCATCGTGGGGTTCTGCCACCAGCTAGCTGAGATCAGGGGACTTGGCTCTGAACATGGCAGTACATATTGTATATTATGACAGTAGTGATATAGTCTGAAAGAGGCCTTTCAAACTCATTTTTTTTCTCTTTATTCCACTCTGCAAATTCTTTTTTTTTTCTGTCCTGTCTCCAACTCAGTCTCTTGCTCCACTATATTATTATCCCTCATCTCTCTTTTTTTTTGTTTCTGCTCCTGTCCTAACTCAGATTTCTTCTATTTTTTTTCTCTTTTCTTTATGTTCTTTTCTTATGTCATTCTACCTCACTCAAGGGTTATTATACTTCTACTCTGTTTATCCCTTTTGAATCTGTTTTCTGACAATTGTGTGGTCCTTTTACATCTTCTGGCTTCATGTGAAACCTTCTCTAATTCTTTTACTTATCTACTCCTCTTGTCCTAACTCTGTCTTAAGCCCCCATCCTAAATGGTAAATATCCTTATTGAAAAGCTTATTCACTGCAAACATATTTTGGATTGCTTCTTGATTTTAATTTAATTCACATGGTTTGAAGGTGATAGATTGATGACTACAACAATGGGTCAATTTGCAAGTTGTGCTTGATCATATTGTGGTGTTGATTGCATCAATTAGGATAAATAATCGTGATTAATTGAATGAACTGTTTTCTTTGGTACTATGAAAATGAGAATGTCTATGAGTCATTAGAGACCCATGGGCTGAAGCCCAACTATATCAGGAAGATTTAAGTAATAACCTAAAGGTTAAACTAAGGACAACCCAACTACAATAGTAAAAATGAGAAAACGCTTAAGCAAGATACAGGGACAGACTTCCAGTTCACAAATGGCAAACAGTGAGATGAATGAAGACGAAATGTCTGACAGTGAACCATCAGGACACCCTGAACTCAAAGCACAGCAAGTAACAAAACTGATCAATCAGGCTCTAGAGGAATTTAAAACAGAAGTAATTTCCCAGATAATCATAGAGATGATGAGCAAAATGAAAGTTATAATTCGAGACTCTAGAACAGAAACTGAGAAGAAAATAGATGAGCTCAGGATGATGATAGCAGCCATGAATGCCCAGAATAAGAAAGAATTGGAAACAATAAATGCCCAATATAAAAAAGAAATGGAATCCACAGGTCAGACTCGAGTAGATAGCCAGGAGATCAAAAACTCCTTTGAGAGCGTTTGCAACAGAATAAAAGAGTCCGAAGATAGAATCTCAGATATAGAAGATAAAATTGCAGTCTGTGACTGTGAAAAGAGAGGTCTCTTAAAAACAGTATGGGATCATGAGAAATTGATCCAATAACTCTTAGATGATTCAAAGAAGAATAACATAAGACTGATAGGAATCCAAAAAGTAGCAGGAGAAAATGCAAATGACTTTAAAAAGCTGTTCACAGAATTAATTATAGAAAACTTCCCAAACACAGGGGAAAAATTTGACATACAGAAAAGTGAGGCAGCCATGATAAAAAAAAAAACTACACCTAGACATATAATAATCAAGATCCCAGAAACCCAACAGAAGAACAAAATACTACAAGCAGTAAGAGATAAGAAACAAATCACATGCAAAGGAAAGACCATCAGAATCACAGCAGACTTTTCAACACAAACCCTTAGTTAAGGAGAGCCTGGAATGAGACATTTCAAGTACTAAGAGAAAACAACCTCCAACCTAGACTGATGTGTCCTGCAAAACTTTCTTTCAGAATGGATGGGAAAATAAGATACTTCCATGACAAAGAACACTTGAGAAACTTCATGAATACCAAACCAGCACTACAAGGAATTCTAAACAATATCCTAGAAAAAGACAATGAAGGCAACAACACAATGAGGCCCAACAGAACAAATCAAATAGACAAGGTAAGAAACTAAAAGAAGGTGACAAAAAATGACAATAACAAGTTAGTACACATAAGTTATAACCATCAATATCAATGGCCTCAATTCACCAATCAAGAGAAATAGACTGGCAGAACGGATTAAGAAGCAAAATCCAATAATATATTGTATACAAGACACACATAGTGCAAAAAGAAGCCCATAGACTGAAAGCGAAAGGACAGAAAACTTCTTCATGCAACAGGAGCCCAGAAAAAATCTGGTGTAGCAATCTTATTCACAAAGTAAATTTCAAACCTAAACTGATTGAAAGAGACAAAGAAGGTCACTACATCCTTATGAAGGGAACAATTCAAGAGAAAGAGATAATTTATTTTATATCTACTGAGTATGTTAAAAAACACATATGCTCCTTTTATCTTTTCTTCTTTTTTTCTTTTTTCTTTTTCTTTCCCTGGTGTTGGGGATTAAACTCAGCACATTGTTCTGGCTAGGCAGGTGCGACACTACTGAGCTAAATCTCAGGCTTTATATTTCATATTTTAAAAAATTTTCAATACATTAATCTTTGTCTTTATATGTTGCTCTACCAAATTGATGAGTTATTTTGGTTCTCATTTTCTTTGCTTTTTTATTTGATAATTTATGAAATCTGTATATTTTAGTAGTATGATAACTATTAAGGTCCATCTCTCATTCTCTTTCATCTCTGCTTCTGCAAACTTCCTTTTCTGTCACTACAGCTTGTTTGGTTGGAAATTTGTTAAGACAAATTTTGTTATGTTATCGATATATCTTTGTACCTATTTTCTACTGATAACAAATATTAATTTTTAAGTAAATTTTATCATAACTATACTTAAATAAATGGATAATAAATCATTAATATTATTTAGTATCTGGTACATATTACAAATTCTCCAACTGCCTCAAGGATATTTGTTTTTCTCAAATCACACAAATCACCAACATTCCACACATCACTGCACTGTTTTATTATACCAAAGTATATATTGTACTGTAGAAAACATGCATTGTGTATATGTGTGGGGGTATGTTTTTACACATATGTGAGCACTATTAAATGAGAAACATGGTCATGAATGTGGTAGGATTTTGCATATTTGGCATATTGATAGTTTCTCTGCCAACCTTATGATTTCTCTAAATTACATGCTTGATTTAATTCATAGTCATTTGTTTGGGAAGAATATTATATATGTATTGGTGTTAAATTCTATCATTATGCTTATAAAAATATAATAAAAATAAGTATGGGATATAATAAAACAGAAAGAGAAAAATCTGATCTTAAAAATGTGAACTCTTTTAGTTGCTTTTGGATTTCAAATATACTTCTTTTTTGTGGGAAGTTTTGTTAGAAAATGTAAGTGATATAATCAACAAGCATATGATATTTATCAAATAATAATAACCAAGGAGTTTATAAATCATAAAATTTTGAGGACAGTTTCTCAACTATAATATGTAACTTTTTTTTATTTGTAAATACATTATTTCAAAAATATTATACAAAGAAAATGAGAAAGAACATATAATGTTTGAAGATCATATCAAACTAATAATGTATTTGGATTATCAGTCTGTGTTGCAAAAATTTTTATTTCATAACCTTTTTTTGCTGTCATATATATGTATGTTTGAAATTTTTATTTAGTATCTTCATTTATTGCTGTCATGTATGTTTGCAATCTTTAATAAAAAAAAGTAGCATTCCTAGTTTCACTCATCAGAGATATGAGAAAAAGCCCATTACTTTTTGTTCTTATCTCATTATATCTCATTCTTATCCTTGCAGATCTTTGGTTCCTTTTTAGGTACAGTGATTTAGGCATTAACTTTCAATCTTCCTTGGGGACTTGCTACCCCCCCATTCCAATAAAAGGTGAGATTTTACATATATAAAATGAGGTGTTTACAAAACACAACTGTACCATTCCCTCCCTCTCCTGGTGGTTGGCAAGGAGTAATGGCTCCAGCAGTCACCCACCAAGTATTCTCTCTGAGGATCTTCTGTTGCCACCTCCAGCTCATTTTTTTTTTCATATATGCTATGTTCCATGTTTTCCTGAGTCCAGAAAAGGACTCAGAATTGGCCCTGCTACACCCTAGAATGGTGGTCTCAAGGAGCTGCTAAGCCTCTCCAACTGTGAGCTATACCAATTATCAAGTGGAAATAAAAGAAGGGCAATCAAGTGATGTGAACAGAGAGCATGGGCTCTGGAACCTAAAATACCAAAGGCTTCATCCCAGCTCTGCCACTAAGTGGAGTTCCTGCACTTTCAGTACATAGAATATTATGGACAATTCAGAAAATGTGATGAAAAGGTAACACTTGAGGTGGTACCCAAATGCATTTGATGGGGTTGTGGGAAGGAGAGGAAGGTTTTTCTTACCCTAAAGATGCTGCCTCATCCTTTTCTGAAAGGAAAACATGGAACACAGGGAGACACACACACACACACACACACACACACACACGCACAGTGAGCAGGGAATGGAAATACAGACTCCTTGAGGGAATCACTGGCTACCTAGCTTTTTAGATGGTTTCTGTGATTGTGGGAAAAAACAAGAAATTAGAGTGGTTGAAGACATTAACAAAATATTGAGATTACCTTGTAAGTCTTAAAATGATATAACTTTACTTCTTTAAAATTGTTTTCCAATTGTCTCCTGATTTTCTACATATACAATCAGAAAATAATACTTAAAATAGTTGTTCTTTCCTGTTGTGCTTTTCAGCTTCTGCATTTCTTTGTTCAAGTATCCTTTTATTTTCCTGGATTGACTGATTAATCCCTTTATATAACTGACCATCAGAGTTAAATTAGAAAGAGTGTCTTATGATTTATTTGGATATAGTCAGGTACTTCTGGTTGCCAGGAGGAGATATCCACAATCAACTACAGCACTCTGTCCAACTGATGGTTGATGGCTCAGGATTTAGGCAGCCACAAAGATGACTTAGTGGGCATTAATATAGAGCTTTACCAAGTGTTCAGCAAGAAGCAGTGACAAAGCCTCTTTGCTAATGCAGGGTTAGATCATTTCCCACAAATGAATAATGTGGGTGCACAGAACACCACCCAAATGAAATATCTCTGGCAGGTGCTCCTTGATATTCTGTGGCTTTCAGTAGCTGCTCCTTAGCCACATTAAGCAACTGTAAATCAACACTGAAAGTGGCAGGCTCAAGGGACTACCTGCATGACTCTTCAAATGGCACCCTGTTTCCATAACTGGAAGCAAGGCCCTGCCAGGATGCATACTCATTAGAGCTATCTGATGATTTCTGGTTCTTCACATGAGAATTTCCTATTATTTCAGGCAGTAGTTACATACTTGGGGCCAATAGGCTCAATCCTATGTGAAGACAGGTTCCCTTTGCACCATCTTGATCCACACAGTATTTTGAAAGGATTATGGGCTTTGCCATTTAAAATATTAATACTTTCACATAAACATCTGGATTTTTAGCTTCTCTAGAAAAATAAATGGAATGGACATTTAAAGGTATAACTTTAAACCATACAGTATAGTGACAATTGCTGGAACTGAGTAGAAGCTGCTCACCTCAGGACAGTGCATGCTCTTGGGCAAACCCTCAACTTGCTTGTCCCATGTACTGCCACCTCTGTTCACCTTGGGAACTGACTCTCTAGAAAACCTTGGGGTTTTGTGACTCTTGCATTGTGGCCCCTTAAATAGGTAGTAAAAGCAATTTAAACCTACTGTGCATGCCATTCACTATCTCTACTGGAGCTACAGTGGCTCTTCAAGGCTCTGTTTCTTGCTACTAAACACTGGCTGCCCTGATGTCATTTACAATCCAAATTACCTTTTTCTCTCTTCATCCTGAGACCAGGTCCTACTCTGCTGCAAGCTCATTTACCTCCTGAAGGCTGGAAGCTATTTCAAGCTCCAGAGAGATCTGAAGAACTCTCCATCACTCAGGATGAAGATTTTTCATCTTGTTTTGCCTCTTTTTTTTTTTGGTAGGGCCAATTGATTTACTGAGCCAATTTGGCTATTGATAACTTCCAGTATTGAAAGTCCTAGAAATGACCAATTAGAGTCAGACTAATGTTTTTCTAAGGCCGGGGATTTAGCTCAGTGGTTCAACCAGTAAGGACCTGAGTTCAAACTATCGTACCAAAAAAAAAAAAAAAGAAAGAAAGGAAGGAAGGAAGGAAGGAAGGAAGGAAGGAAGGAAGGAAATGTTCTTCTAAAGATGGACTCTGATGGGTCACATGTAACATCAGGTGCAGTCAGCTGGAAGGGATGCATCAACAGGTTCCAGCAGGACAGGTACTTCTGTGTGATGAGGGACCATGTCATTTTTTCTCTCTAGAAGTCAGACATCTGACCAAGAACTTATTCTAGTCAGAGGAGCCAGACCTGCAAATAGGCTTCTGCAAAGGCTGAGGAATGGTAACTTCCCCTCCAAGGCATTACAGATAAATAAACCCTAACTTTGGTGGATTGGAAGTGTGCCTACACTTGGAAAATGATTTCCACCCTTCATTAATGAAGCCTTACTAAGTGATGCTTTGAAAGCATTTATGGTTCTTATCCACCCTCTCACCCCAGAATGAGATTAGCCAGGAATATTTATGCTAAGAAAATATTAGACATTTGTAAATCAGATCAAGCTCTCTTTGTCATTAATGATAGCCTCAGGCATTGGAGACTGACTCACAATGAGCATAGTAGTGGGAAAACAACTAAAAATATAAGGTTCTTAGATCATAATCTTGACACAAAAAAGATACTTAGATATCTGGAGTAAATAATTAGACACGAATATTACCAGTTGTTCTACTTCCAAGCCATTCATGAATACCCTCCCTCCAAACTGAGTGAGCCCTGGCTGAACACAAGGGATTCTGATTTTGGTCCAATTGCACAGGCACAGCCTTTTGCGCAAATATCACCTCTCAGAGCCCCCCTGATTCCAAGATCAAAGTGGAAAGTTTTTCCTCTCGTTTTCTGAAAATACCTAATACATCTATTAGGGCACTAATCATATTGCATTTGAGCATTGCTAACAAGACTGGGGGCTCATCAATGAGTCACTGGAGCCCGGCATAGAACTACTGTAGGATTCTTACTGATCAAGTGTTTGTGAAAGGTAGGCAGGAAAAATGGAAAAGGGAGGCAGAGAAAGTGAAAGAAAACAGGCTGAGTAGATCTGACATGTAACTCTACTTACCCCCAACGTCTGGCTCCTCCTGCCAGGTCTTGGTACAAGTTGCTTCTTGTGCGTTGAGTATGCTTTTATTCTATGACAGTGGGGGAACTCTTGTCATTGTTCAAGGTAGTTTGAAACTCACTTGTTTCAGAAAGCCTTTCTGTATCCTCTCTTGTCTGCCTGTCAGTTCTTTCTCTTTACTCCCCATTCTCATTCTTTGTTTTCTTATGACTTTGGGATCAGAAATTTTTCTTTTAAAACAATATATATCTACATAATCTTGTCGCTAAACTGACAGCAATTTTATGATAAGGATTTTCTTTTGTTTCTTCAATTTCCTGGAAGGCTTAAGGAGTTTCTAGAAGGCTTAATAAATATTTGTTGAATGAATAAATTATTGAGAAGTCCCTAACCTTGGCACATTAACCTTAAGGGCACCTGCTTTAAATGTTATTTAGGAATCCCATTTTGAACACACAGATTATCTACCTAATTATTCACACCAAATTTTTAACTCTGAGGCCGCTCTTCTATTATCTAGAGAGTTTCTGGTTTCTGTGTCAACTTTTTCAATCAGTTACCCAGGGAACACAGAGCAGACTCATTTCAATGGCAACCTCAAAAAACAGAGTGACTTGAAGGGCAATAAGCAAAAACAGCAGATCACTCGGTCAAAGTCAAATATAAATGGCACTCTAATATGCTTTTTAAAATATAACATTCATACTATTTACAAATGTTTCTGTATTTCCTTTATTACATGAAATGACATAGAAACAAATGAATTATGGGTAATAAATTATGGGCCTAGAGTTGAAAGATTATTCAGACTTGGGTAAGGGGAACTTTAAGTAGCTAAGAAAGAATGAGTCAGTGAAGCTAGAAAAATCAATGGGGGTGAGGTCATAAAGGCAGGCAGAACAGTAAGCCACATTACAAAGTCTGGAATGTATCCTATCGGAAATGAAGAGTCCTGCAAGACTTTTCTAGAAGGAATATGTCAGCAATTAGCATCTGTGTGTCATTGTGGCAGCTCAATTTTATATAACATACAGGTGATGCTAAAGGCCAAACTGAGGGATAGAAGTGACAAGAAATTCATGAAGAATATAACACAGTGATCAGATTCAGTTGAAGCCTAAGGAAGTACCTTCTGTTTTGAATATTTTGATAATGTAATGTGCATAATCAGTTTTTTCTATTTTTAATAGGTTTTTAATAGCTTAGTTATAAATGTGATAGGAAGCAAAATGTGGCTCTTATTACTAAGTATCTACCTTTTAAACTCAGAAGAGAAACTTAAAAATTTTTAAATAATAAATAATTCAAAAATTAATAATCATATGCTTTCTCATTTATAAAAAGCAATGAATTTGCAATGAATCAAGTAAAACTAATTCCTAATGAGGACTCTATTTATCATTAATCAAAGATTTTATTTTGCTCATTGATTGCTTAAATTATCAGTGAGCCTTTGAGACTGGTGCTAAAACTCTGATGATATCAGGCACATAGCCATTTAACCAACAATGCAGGAAAACAGAGAAAAGGGACTGAAGGAAAAAATGATCAAAGCATAAAGCTACACATTCTACATTAACCCAAGTTTTAATACAGACTAAAAGATGCATACAATGACTAGTGACTCTCCATTCATAGGCAGCCAACAAGATATAAATGAATTTATTAACTTCAAACAAAACTTCAGGTTGTACGCTTAAAAAATTACAAACCATTTAAAAATAAAAATTAACCATGAAAGCAACAATGACTATAAAACATGATGGGATGACAAAAAAAAGCATTCAAGTATTGTTTGCAAAGTTCTTCAAACATCAGTCTTGAAAAGTGTGTGCATTTCCCACCTTTGCATAGTTAAAAACAAAAACAAAAATCCCCACACACATCACTTGGTAAAACTCCACAGCTCTTTGTGACTTGTTTCGTGACATGCACCTATGTGTACTGCTCATTTGTCTAGCAGGAGTAGCTCTAATTCAGTGGGCTCATGCACTATCCCAGGTGAGCAATGAAATTAGCGTACGTCTCCTCATCCAAGTGCCATTAATCATCACAGCAAAAGTACAGCAGGTGAAATGGGAATCTGATCATCACTTACCACTCTTGTTGGGTAACATTAAACAGTGATATGCTTGTGCTTTGAGCTCAAATTAATAAAAAGGAGCATCTATACCACAAAAATTGGCAAATGAATGTCACATGCAAGAGAAAATGCAGCAAAGAGTTTGAAACTACATAATCCAATACCACCAAAAATAATGTTAATCCACTGTTTAACAATATGGTTGTATTACCGTTCATATTCACACACAACGCTTAAAGCTTGTGTATTTTACATATACACACAAATAATTTAACATTGGAGCATAGGTTTGGTTACCTATGGAACTGCCAGCATAATGAAAAGTTACACTGACATTTGTCATATGTACATAATATTTGGGGACCACTGTGGTCTGATTTAAAACATAACATCGCACATTTACAATGTTGTTTGTGAAATGCTCAAAAGTTAATAATAGAAACCTACTTTGTAACCACCATTGTTTTATGTCTATTAAATCAACATGGTGCCTCTGGAATTGTAATGAATTGTGCATGGTGCAGTTAGCAGCAGCTCTGTATCTCCCAGTGAAGAAGACTCCACTAAGCAATGCCAGGCAGGGAGAGATATCAAGTCATCTGAGTTTCCTCCAGCCTTCCTCTGAGCTGAAAAAAGCCATCACTACTCAGTAAAGGGATACAACCTGTGTCTTATGAAACCAAGAGTAAGGCTGATGAACCTTATAGATAGCCCTGTTGTTATGATATAAACAGAGAACAAGTTCTAGAGAAAAACTGCATACCTGTGTAGCACCTATTACTCAGAAGCAATAATAGGATTAAGATGTTAAGTTATGGTCTATGGTTGCTTATAGAAATTAAGTCTCTGATCTATGATCGTGACAGTCTTAGAGTTAAGAATTCCTTGGAAGCGGAAAATACCACTGGTTTAATCAGTATGTTTCACAACATCACCCTTTCCAAAGTCAAAGAAAAAGTTGTAAAAGTGCTGTTATGAACCTTGCTTTTTTCAGCAACTGATTTATACCAAGAGTAGCACAACTGCATGTCTTATGCCTAAAAAGAGGACACTGGTGAAGTTGGGGGGGTGCATATGGAGCTCTCTAAGACCTTTAGTTAAACTCATCTCTGGGTGGCTGCTTATTAAAGTGACTTTGTAGAAGTCTGTACATTCAAGACAAAGCTAGGACAAAATTTCTTTGTTAACTTGTTCACTTGACACTTGAATGGAAGCTCTCTTTACCATAAATCAAAGAAATTAGTGAAAGTGAAGGAAACTCAGAGGGACTTGGGAATCCCAAGATTACATCTGCAAATCTGCCTGGAGGGAAAAGAATGCACATTGCCCACAGTGGAATCCCTTTCTAATCCAGCACAACATTCCAGGGTCCACAGAGTAAGGTGGGTCACTCAAGGTTTCCTGGAAACACCACATACCAAATTATAGCCTCTTCTCGCAATGCTGAGAACCAGGCTAATTGCTGCTTCTGTCCCCATTACCACCTTTACAATGGGGTTCTACCATATAGATTTGAGGCAGGAAAATGAAGCATGAATGAAATATTGATGATATGAATAAAATGGAAAGCTTAATTTTTTCCAAGCTTTCAACATGTAAAAATTATTATTTTTTTTTAATTTAAGGCTTTAAGTTAATCTTCCTTTCACATTAAAGACAAGGAAAGAAAATTGTCACAACCAAAAATTAAAATCATGAGCTTGGCACTTCTGTGATTAATTTGAGAGGGTGTGTACTTTCTTACAGTATATACATGTCTATGACATTAAAAATTTTAGAGACTTGTGAGTAACGTATATTTTCATTTACATAATTTTTGTTTTTGATATGGGTTAATTTGTTGTTTGTGTCCCCCATTTGTTTATTTTGGTTTCAAACATACTAACATTAAGTTGCACCTGTTTCGTGCCCAAACTCCCTGCATCTGTGGCTACAGCTGTCTTTTTAAGATAGACCAACAATCAGACATGTTACGATAGAGGACAGAGACAAAGAAGGAAAGAAAGAAGAACAAGAGGAAAGAAATAAAAAGATCGGGGGCAAGCAACAAACAAATTTATAGAGAATCTTTACAAGAAAAAGATTTCAATTCAGACAAGTGAAAATGATGTGTCAAAATCTCTTATTTCCATATTTACATTTATAAAACAACTATACAGTAGGATCATGGTTCAAATTCCAGCTCCCATTTCCAAAGATGCTTGGTCCAGGAAGAAAAAAACAATGGGGGAAATGAATGAACAAGAGCACGGTCCGCGGAGTTCTGCCATGGGCTGGTCCAGAATGGAGAGTGGGGCTCTCAGAGTGCAGGCAAGGGGTTGCGGGTAGGGCTGCAGGAGGGGTCCGTTAAGCCCAGGCAGCTTCTTTAAGTTCATCTGTCACCTTCCCCTAACGAATTCCACTGTAGGTTTTGCGGAGGCTTGCTAGCTGGTTGGTATAAATATGCCATGCAGTTTTTACCCTTTCGAAAATTGGATCTTCATGCCACTGGAGTTTGTCGTTGTTAATAAAAGAAAAAAAATCATGCCAAATCATTTTGAAGACACAAGTGCCAGCAGGCTGAGGGGAAAAATCACTTGCTGTTTTAATGGGTCTTTTATTGCACTTAATTTTTTTGTTCCTTTCTCCTTTAGTTAGGAAAAAAAAAGATTCTGAACAGTTCTTTTTATAACATGATCTTTTAAACTCCCCCCCTTGTATTGACAGATGGTGGGAGGGGTTCTTTCAAATTATTTCAAAAGAGGGACAGTTTTCTTTTACTCCCATCTTTGTCACCCCGACTTTAACTCTGTAGTCATGACCACCCAAAGTTCTGGTTTAAAGACTTAACAGTTCTGCTAACACTGCTGCCAGTATATCATACCCAGAACCCAACAGTGCAAGGTGGTTTGCGTCCAGTGCAGTTGATTCAGATGGGGCCTTGCTGAGTAGGATCAAATCTCCTCTTCTTGACATTTCTTCCAGAGTGCGTCAAAAGAAGATGTAAGCAGAGGGGAGAGAAATCCACAATATTAATCAGATGATGATGAGAGAAAGTGATGATAATGACAATAATGCTAGTTTCAGAGCAAAGTAATCAACTCACACAGAGGCAGTCTCCAAAATAACTGGAAACACAAAGACCCTAATGCTTTTAAATGTCTTTACCCCTCCCGACTAGACTATGCAGTTTTGTGAAGATCAAAAGAAATTTCACATTGCTCATTTTCAATCACAATGAAATTCCAAAGCCCATTTTGTCTTATTTCAGAAGTAAATGACATCATCTATTCACTAGATGAAAGTGATTACAAGGAGGCCCCTTCCACGTAAGAGCTTCACGGGAGGGGCTGAGAAGAATTCTGAAGGTCTTGTAGTTGCTTCCCTCCAATCCCGAGCTCTGTCCCAGTGGGCTGACCTTTGCCAGTGTGGCAAAAAAGGCCTTGCTCTACTCAGTTTTCTTCTGCCTTGGGTGTGTGAGCTCTTACTCCTCTATGCAACAAGCATTTTCAAACTAGAAAGTTGATAAACAGAGTGCACAGTTAGACGGTACACTCAAAGGAGCATGGACACAGGTTTGGGTTAGTTAAGCAATGCAGCAATTTAGCACGGTTGAAAATAAGCAAGTTAAAATGCCTTGCTCACAGTGTCCAGTCTCCTAACAAGTGGTTCCTATGTTTGAAAAGAGAAAAGAAAGAACCAGCAAGACACTACAAGGCAACACTAAAAGTTGTCTGTAACCTCCCCATGATCTGGTTTCATGTGGGGCATCAAGCAAGGGGCTCATGCATTGGTCTGCATACTGGCGAGTGCAACGCTCTGCCACTGAGGTATCATGCAATGCTGGAGACTGAGGTGTCCCCAGATCCCTCCTTCCCTTGCCCCTCACTCAGGGCCTAAAAACAAAAACCTTCAAGATAGAGTCCTCCTCCCCCACCAGTAGTTTAAAATAAACACAACACCAAAGCTCAAATATGCAGAAAGGCATCCTGCATTCTTCTTGTTCCCAAAATGACCACTTTGATGCTTCTCTTTTGAACTAGCAAACATAAATATTTTTAAATAAAACTTCTGTTCCCTTAAAAGTTTTCATTAAAACACTTTCAGGTATGGTCTAAGTAGTCTGTGGTATGTTGACCTACTGAGTAATTCACTGCAGCAAATACTATTTGAAACAGAGCTACTTGTTTTGCTTCACAATAGCCACCATGTCTTCTTTTGAGTCAGTATTCTTAAAAGCAAGCAACGGTGATACTTGCTGCCCAGGAAATAAGGTGGTTAAATGGGAAGCCTCCTGCAATTTACCTACATTGAGTCAGTTAGCTGTGAGTCAGTTAGCTGTGGTGCACAGATCTGTGTCTGCTGCCCTAGACCCGCTGCCCTGACGTAGATTTTGAGGGCCATGTTTCGCTGCTGTGAGTCAGACGCAAAAGACACCAACTACCCGGACTTGAGAAATGACCCTCAGGGACCAGGGGTTCCTAATGAGTTAGCTATGCATTGTTAGAACTCAGGAGAAATGTTAAACTAGTATCTCTTCAATTCATCTGAATGCAGAAGAGCAAACTAACCTTGCACTGCGCATGTAGATTATACTGCCTGATCTAAATTTTGTAATCTAAATGCAGGAAAAGTCAGACAAGCTGCCATGTCCAAGGTGATTTTTCAATGAAGATATGAAATTCCACTTTAGCCTGACATAACACCCAAGCAACCTCTCATATGCAAAGGTGTATGAACCTTTTAAAAGGCTTGTGAAGCTTAGACTGCATTTCTTTATAGAGCAATGTTCTACTGGTGACTAGGTTCCTGTAAGGCCAGGGAAGCAAACTACCCTGCAGAAACATGTGCTTTCACTGCAAAATATGCATCCCTGGGAGGGGGGAATGCAGGACCTTTATTCTTCCACTGCTGCTCATGTCAGGGAAAGATATGCTGGCAGTCCAGGACAGAAGAAACAAGTGACAAGAACAGAAAGGGACACCCTGCAGTAAGGAGACCGTCAAGTCTCCCACTTAAAACTGTAAAACCCACGATGGGCCACTGTCTGTTGAGAATGGCCTGTTCTGAATTTTTTGTTTGTTCAATTTTAATGTGAAACCACAACTATTGTGGGTAGGCCCCTGCTGTCTCCTACTGCTTCTTCTGAATACTCTTTGCTCAGTGGAATTCCAAAGGCAATTAACTTTTTTATAACCCACGAGATATTTCTGGGTCATTATAAAATATTAACATACTCTATAAACCTCACAATGACATGGTTTTCATCATTTTTTGCTACTTCCGATATATCTGGATTTCTGTCTCTAACATATATATATTACTCACATGCACATCTACACAAATTTAAAATTCTAGGTATTAATAGCCATCCCAGAGCTATAAAGCTTCCAGTTCTCCTATTCTTGTCTATTGCTATCACAGTCTCATTTTTTCTATGCTGAATCCCCCTGACCACTCCCAAGGACGCCTCACCAAATCCCTCATAGGCCACCTTAGACTGAGTTCTTGTCCAAGGGTGGCTGTGTCAAGGAAATGCACTGCATCTTCCTGGGCAACCTAACACCAACACCACCTGGTAAAAAGTGCCTAGACCAGGAGCAACAGGGAACATGGTTCCTTATTTTGCACTGGAGTACGGTTATGGAACTTAAAAAAAACAGCAGTCTACTTATCTTCTTTACAGAGAAACTAGATAAAATTTATTCCATTTTCTAATTCTATAAAAATAAAACATCCTCTCTTTCCCTCCAAAGGCATAGTATATATAATTAGCAAGACTGAATTACTTTCTTAGGTACAACCCTTTAAATTTCATTTTATAGCTAAGCACACAGACCATCTTTTCTTCAGCATGTCTAACAAAATGGAGCATAGGTCAAAGAGAATCTCTTAAGAGCCAAAGTCAGGCTCAGTATGAACTTGGAGCCTTAGTGACTTCTCAGAGAGAGAAGGGAAATCACATATTACTCATGAATTTACAATAATTATTCATGTAGTAAATGAAGATGTTGACTCTCAGGAGCTGCTCTGGGAGGCAAGCACGGCCACTGTTGGCAGTGATGGACACCCACTTTGCCACTGGACCCCACAGAGAACAGCAGTGGGACAGAGGGAGATGTGGTCGGGCTCCACAGAGCAAGATGTTATAATATGGTGGCAAAGCTCAATATGTAGCCTGGAATCTGTGTGACCTGAACTGCCGACAAACTGTGACACTGTTAATCTTTATGTTCCTTTCTTAGCATCAAGAGTTTCTCTTTTCCTATTACCATCAACTATGTTGTTGATAAATATTGTGTGCATAAAAATAACCACAGTGCTCATGTCTAAATGCCTGTATGTAAATTTGGGAATGTCAGATATGTAGCCTTGCCCAAAGTAATAATATAATCCTGTTCATTTTTAAATGCATATATGAAATTCTCATTTTATTTTTCCTAAGCAAGCTTTGAGGAAGATAATACTAAAATTATCTATCATCTGCTTGATTTGTTCTAATATCCAGCAAAATCAATGGGTTTAACAGTTTGATCAAGAGCATTATCATCTAGCATTAAGGTGGGCATCAAGTGCTTCCATGAGTCAACCAGGACAAGAGGTTAAGAATCTTCTGTGTCACAGATTCATAAATGTATGCTCTGTGTAGGTGATGAAGAGAAAAAGGAGCTTATTGTGAACAAAAATAAAGGCAGATATAGGGGAAAGGTGGATAAACTGTGTGCCTCGTGCCTATTTTCATTTTCCAGGGATTTCCCAGGGGTAAATCTTAAGACCCTAAACACCTGGGAATCTGTAGACTAAATCATCCTTTAGTGTCCTCACACTTCTGGAATATGGAGGATGGGATTCACCAAGGTTACTAAACTATACCCACCACTTGACTCAACATGTCACAATATGTAAAATTTTAATAACCAACCAAATAAAGAATTTTTTATTTTTAAAAATTCTACAACCTTCCTGTGAAAGTCTTGTTTGCATTAACCAAAGTTTTAAGACTCTGCTATTTTTGTTGAAAAGAAGTAACCTAATTTTGTATTAATTTCAGATCACAATAATTGATAAATTATCATCATTTTACACACACGGGCATGCATTCATACATGTACCCACACACATATACTCATGCTTTCTGTCATGTATTTCTGTTCTAAAAATATGGTTTAAGAAAAGAGCTATAAAGAAAGGCAGGCAATGTCAGGGCTCACAGAATAGCTGTATTTCTATTTATACTTGTGTATTTGAGCAGACCACAGATGGATGATAAGCTACTTCTCCCACATCTCAGAGTATTATACCTAAGGAATGTCATATTAAGAAGAGTAGTTATCTTTCTGAGCAATTAATAAATTTTTCTTTATTCTAAAAGCTTACATGCATTCATATTCTTCAGGTGACTTTGCTCATTTCTAGTAATAAAAACACAATTCCAAGATGGATTCCCAATAGCAGTATTTAGAGCAATCTTTGTTACAAACTATATTCACTTTAGATCCTAAAGGAACCTTTGTTTTTTATTTACACGGAGCTTAAAGAAATGCGTAAATGCTTTCAGTTCAATTAGCAAAAAACTGTACTTCCTAATTGTCTGTAGATTAAAAGTCTCCAGAATTGCCCAAGAGGTGGGCAAACCTAAACACTATCATTCGGCAACAAAAGTCTCTTATTGCAAGGTAAAAGTAATTATTTAAGGCTTACAAACCACACAGCTACCATTAAAGTCTAAAGCAAATCAGGTAGCAATTAATACTCAGCATGAAGTGCAGCGGTTTCTCCACATTCAAATTCTAAAGTAGAGAATTATTCTTAGTCTTCATTTTTTTTGCTAGGGGGCATGAAAATATTTATTTCACATTTCTGTAGGCCTTTTTACAAAGTTTCCCTTAAGGTGATTATTAGAGTCAGAGGACAGGGACCTTGACTAAGCCAGATCTGTACCTACACAGCAATCCCCAAGAGGCAGGCAGCACAGGCTGGCTCTCACTTGGAGATATGACTGAGTGCCAGACCCCTGCCTTTTCTCCTACTCTTCTGGTGATTAGACTCCTATCTTGGGTAGAAGTCATCTGTACTGGGCCTAATCCACTTACATACACAGTGATAAAGGCTTCTCCATTTGTCCCCAAAGAAACATGCAATTCAAGCTGTGAGCTAGGCCAGGCCACCGTTTTGAGGTCCTGCTACAGAATCATGTGCTTTTATCTCCAAATGCCAAAATCGTCAATCTGGCCCTGCACATGGCTTTCTGGCAAGGATGCAGAGTGGACGGTTCTCCGAGATTCCAAGACTGAAGTTTCTTACTGTCAAGAAGTAACACACCTGGGTACACACACTTAGAAAAAGGGCAAGCGTGCTTTATAAAATCACAGAGAATGTTATAATGATAATGACATTAGTTATGGGACACTAAGAAAAGGTTTTGCTGGAATAAGGCCTGTCCGAACAAAACTACAATTTCTATGAGATGCCACACAAGTGACTATCTGGGCGACGTCTTGTTGAAGTCATGAGAAATCCAAACATCATTTGCCCATTGTGTGTGCATTTACAAACACACTGATGCCAAAACTACTATTTCACCAAACAAATTCAAATTTATAAATACGTCTGCAGAAAAGAAGTATCATTTGAAAACCGGGCATGGTGGCACATGCCTGTAATCCCAGCACTCTGGAGGCTGAGGCAGAAGGATCGCTGTGAGTTCGAGACCAGCCTAGGCCACGCAGTGAGTTCCAGGTCAGTCTCAATTACATAGTGAGACCCTGTCTCAAAAACAAAAACAAAAACAAGTATCATTTGATAATACCCTTCCAAGTTGAAGCCACTCAAAAACAGTACGCTTACTCATTAAATCTTAATACTATAACAAGTTGGCAGAAATTGTTGAATTTACTTAAAGCACTTTGGGGGGACTTTTTTTATAATCACTTTGATGGAGGGATGGGGGAAGGAGGTAAAAAAGAATTAAGATGGGTTATGTATATGTGCAACTCCCCACAATGAATGTAATCATTATGTACTGCAAATATCTATTTTATATATATAACTCTACATGTAGTATTAAAATACATTTTTATCTAGTTTAAATATATTGAATTCAGGATTCCAAAATAAAATAAAATAAAGTTCCTAATTTAGGACAATTATTCCATTATTTTAGGACAAAAGCTTCCTCAATTGTGTAACTGGATGGAGGCAAAGCGGGTTTTGAATGTGGCTACTGGTCCTATTCTCCACTTGTTTCAATGGATGTAGCTGAAAATTTATCACAGGGAATATTTGGCACAAAAGGGCTTACTAATAAATCATCATAATCAACTCAAAAAAGGTTCAAACAAGTGATTATTCAATGAATGAGGTACCTCCAAACTAGATAAACATTTTAAATTTTGATTGTTTAGCATAGTCTATTGAAGCAATCTCAGATGATCAGTGTGCAACCCAATCTAAAAGGTCACTATGAAAATACATGATACCTGTCAGCTGTGTGACCATTAGCAGTTAATTATAAAATATTAAGTGTCACAGAGCTAACGGTTTCAAATTCAAATTTTAAACCAACTCAGCTAGGGAACTAATGAAAATATTTTTTATAAATAATGAAGTTTTCAAATCACAATGTTGCATAATATATTACACGTGAAAAATAATGACCATGTTTACTGAAGTTGTGAAAATGTCAATGGAATATAAACTAGTTTTATATAGATATAAACACTTTATTTCCAATCTATATTCCCTTGTCTGTGTATAAATGAAAGGCTCTCAGAAGGCGAGCTCCAGTTGTGAGCTAAATAATTTCTGCTTTGTTTTCAAATAGCTGCCTATGAATTTCTTCTATTTTTCATGTTTTCCCACTTGCCTGATGATGACATTTCAGACTCCCAGTTTCTTCTTCTCTAACCCAGCTCTGAGTAAAAGTGTTTATTTGCAGTTTTACTGTTAAAATCTTGTAGCAGGAACTCAAAACTTGGTTATGTAAGCAGAAAAGAGAAGCGCCAGAACCACTGAGAAGACATGCGGCAGTGCTTACTTAAATCCCCAGCCTGTGCCCCCAAGGACAATAGCTGCTACCAGGATGGCACCAGCGATGGAGCCTATTATGAGATTGGTGGCACTAGGACCTGTGACAAAGGACCATGGGAAGAAAGTCATATGAGCCAACCACTTTGGATATCACAGGCAAAGGCAGTTAAGCAGTTTCAGGAAGTAAATACCCTGTTGTACAAGATCACTAAACATTTAAATCACCTTTATTTACTTAGCTTAATCACACTTCAGATGCCAGTCAGTGATTGCTTGTATCTATATCCCTTTAAATCTGAAATTTCTGCACCGTTGACAATCAAGTTCCATTTAATGCATCTTTTGCAGAATTTGAAGCGAATAGGCCCCACTGGCATTCCCTATGTGCCTTTTGTCTCTTCCTTCCCCTCCCCCAATATCATAAATCAAACAAGCAAATGCACATAAAGAACACAATTGCATTAGAATTCGCTCAATTTGACTGACAAATGGAACATGAAAAGAGGGAAAATTATTCTTCTAAAGTGCTCTTCCAAGCAACACAAAGTTGTCTGGATGCTTATTATTAGTATTATTATTCTACATTTGGGGACAGTTAAACTTCAGAAAGGGGGACCAATAAAGACCTGACTGGACCTTTGCTTTCAAATACTTCTCAGTTCTTAGTGTTAAACACCAAAATGGAATTCCAAAGGCAAGGTGTAAAAGAAATATACAATTAACTTGGGTAATTGTGAGGGGAAAAGAATGCCTTAGATTCAATGAGAAAAACCTTTTAAATTCTCATTTACTACTAAGAGAAAAATGAAGCTTGGTGATACCAAAAGGGGGGGCGTTAGAAAGACAGCACGAAAGAAAACACAGACAGATTTTCTGTCAGTTGCCAAATAAGAATTAATAAATTTCAGGAACTCTACTTCTCTCCCCCACTCAGCATTTTAAAATCTAAGGGCTGTTAAATGTATTACAAGACTTATATTAAATCTTACATCCTCTAGGACATTAATACATGGGTACAATGCCGCCTCACCACAAAATACTTTCAGTCCTAACTATATACATATATATAGTGTGTGTGTGTGTGTGTGTGTGTGTGTGTGTGTGTGTGTGTGTGTATATATATATATATATATATATATACATATATATATATAAGTTGTGACCCCAAAGACAGTGTTTACAGTAAAAAGATTCATTGCCATAAATCCTCCTCAAAATATTCTCTCTAGCTTGCACACTTATCCCATCATTTTTGCCATTTTCTGAGGCAGTTATGGAAGTCTTTTTTGTCTGTGAGAGCTTTTATTGCACTGTTATAGCTGCTTCGATGTCTTGAATCAATTCAAAATGTTACCTGTTATGGTCATTTTGACTGTGGGGAAAAGCCAGAGTTCACATGGTGTCAGATCTGGTGAACAAAGTGGATGGAGACAGTGTAATGTTTTTATGAGCCTGCTTTTCTGCTGAATGGCACTCAGTTACAGAATTCACCATGTATTTTATTTATTTATGTATTTATTTAGGTACCAGGGATTGAAATCAGGACCTTGTGCTTGCAAGGCAGGTGCTGGCACACCTTACAAACACACTCATGAAAGAGGACTTCCTGACATGCTTCAGAAAGTAGCAAGAATGGTGGGATAAGTGTGTTCAAACCAAGGGGGAGTATTTTGAGGGGCACTGATGGCACTGTGTCTTTTCTTGTAATAAACTTTTTTGTTTGTTTTTGTACCAGGGATGGAACTCAGGACCTTGCGCTTGTGAAGCAGGTGGTGGAACCACTGAGATAAATCCCTGTCCCTTGTAATAAATTTTTAAATTTATATATTCATTGTACATTTGGATCAGACCTTGTATCCCTGTTCCAGAAGTCACAAAGCCAATTATGCTAATTTTTCTAAAATCTTCAAGTTCATATATACTTCCCTTTCTGTGTAAAAAGTTCTCTTTTCTGCTCATATCAGTGCCCTCAACTGTCTACATAAATGGATGCCACTTTCAGCTGCACTAAAACTGTGTGCATGATGTTTATAACCAGACACTCGATGTGAGTGGGCAGGTGGAGGACAGCTGCAATGGTGGCTCTCTTCCAGTTCCTGGGCTCTGACATGGTTTTAAAACAGAGGTTCTACAGAACATGAGTCTCAGTGGCCTTTGGTGATCAAGCAATAATAGCAAATAATTATAATCAGAGCAATGAAAGCTATTATACAATTAAAACTATTGTACATCGAATGTTTACTATGTACCAGTGCAGTTCTGAGCATGTGCCATATTTTATAGCACTTGATTACCACAAAAACATATGAGGTAGGAATTATGAGTAAACCCATCCAACAGATGAAGGAACAGAGACTACTAGAAGTTAATAAGTGATAGAGACAAGATCTGAACAAGGACCTGTCTGATTCTAAAACTTAATTCTACAAAGCAAGGCTCAGCAAACTACAGCTAGCCAGATCTGCACTAACCACTTGTTCTTAAGGCATCTATTTGGAACACAGCCATTCTTATTCATTTACATATTGCTTATGGCTGCTGTTTTTCTATAACAGCAATGTTGGAAAGTTAGAGCAGACACCCCATAGTCTGAAAGCCAAAACTATTTACCATCTAGCCCTTATAAAAGCTTTGCTAATCCTTGCTCTGATGAAACTTTATGCCATTTACATGTATTTCCTTCCCACATTTCAACAGGGGATCAATTTTTGAATTAAAAAAAATTATATTACTATGTATATATACTTTGGACAACTATTTTTTTGTAGCTCAGAAAAGATGGATTGGGACTAGACTCACTACATAATCCATGAGAAATAATTCCTGATCTATAATTATAAACTGAAAAACAGATATAAAAAAATTAAATCTGTCCATGGAATCTGACACTATCCATTAAAGCAGAAGTGTTAAGACAATCAACAGTGTAGTATTTGAATTTTATTTTTTAAAAACTATATTAGCAATTATGAAAATGTGGAATTTGAATGAAAAATAAGTAAACTAGTAGGTTAAAAGGAGTCTATAAAACAAGAATGAAAATAATAAATCTTTCTTAGAAAAAATATTTATACACTTATACAAACTTACCTGAGACAACCAGAAATAGCAACAAACCAACAACAGCAAAAGAGGATGGATGGAAATGAATACTAGCAACAAGGACTATGTTATACAACATTTTTCATTTTGTTCATCTCTAAGGCTTAAAGGGAGGACTTTTAAAATTCATCCCTTCAATTAGCATATTGTGGGACACAAAAATTATGACCAACAAGCAATATATAAGCACATTGGGGTGGTTTTCAGAAAACTGCCTTTCTTTTTCTGAGGAATTTCATATAAATGTATGGGTAGAATTGTCCCATGGGAAGAAAAGTTGCTGTTTTAAATAATCTAGCCAAGAGCCTTAAGGTGAAATTTTATAGAACAAAGTTCTTGTTATTTCCAAATAATTTATCTCTATCACATACTTTATTCCTAAGCAATAAAAAGAATCAAAATCTCTTTTCCAGTATTTCTTCTGGGCTACTAGGTTTACAGTCCATTCTAATGGACAAGAGCTAAAAGATCCAAGGCTGATTAAAGTCTTCCCATCTACAGGAGGAAAGAATCATGCCATTTTCAGCACAAAGTGTGACCTGTCACCTGCTCCTTTCATAAGGCTAGCTTGGTGCCTGGATCTCCCAACTCCAAGAATGTAAGAAGAGCATCCGCGTGTTGTAATCAGTGACAACAAGCAGGACCATGTCCCAGGAAAGGGTATCTGATGATCCTTAAGACACCAGTACTTCATTTCTGGTCTACTGTGAATTTTACCACATCACTAGCAGAATAGATAGAGAAGAAGAGTGTGTGAAGGGCTACTTCTGCCCTTGTAAATGCTCTCTCTATAATTAGACCGGAAGAAATCCTGATAATCTTTTAGACTACAGTTAATACTACGTGTTAAGTAGTATCCCAGAGAATGGACAGCTACTCTGAGGATATGGATCGAGTTCAAGAGTCACCTGAATAAAGGCAGCAGACTTAATGGGCAAATGGCATTCAGTACCCTTATTTGTACACTGAATGTTTTTAACACAAACCGCTAGATGAACTGTAGCTATTCACTTGTGGTGCAGGTCCAAAAGAAATGTTTTGACTCTTAATGCTCCTTGCTCCAAAATATTTATTTAAACTTCAATCTGAAACAGTAATCCAATTTACAAGAAAAAACATAGGCAATATCCTAAATACCTTCTTTTAGAAAACTGAGCTGAAGACTCCTGTATCATTCTAAATAAATGGAGAAAAAATTAAATGGCTGTCATTCTTGTTATCTTTTAAAAGTGTTATAGCTGTTGATAACTCCTAATTGTATACATGGCTTTATTTGACCGGTGAAGAATAAATTCACTATAATAATCCAAGGAACACATTCATATAAAGCACATTTGCCAAAAAATAGGTTAAAATTTTTTAACGGTCTATAATTTTAATATCACTTTTACAAGTGGAGAAGCAATGGAAGTTTTGGACTATTGCCTTGAGACTAGAACAGAAGCACCCCAGTGTTGTTTTATGCCCCACATTGTTCCAGACAGGAGAAGGTTCTACATTGCACAAGAAAAACACAGGACACAAACACATCCAAACCACACCACAAATTGTACCAGCACAGGAAACACAGTCAACGTGACAAACCATGGAAGGGCTGGGTACCAAGCATCGCCTCGCACACCAGGCACCAAACAAAAACACTCTGAAACTCAGAAGGATGCTTACTCTATTCCCCACCCTGTGCCTCCAAAAATCACCCCCAGGGCCAGAATGGTGCCGGCCACCGCCCCTATGAGCCTGCTTGTGGCCATGTTCACTGTGTGGAGGGAAAATGAAGATTTTTTTTTTAACAGAGTAAAACAACACACTGATTTCACTGACATACAAAATACTCTCTGTAGGAAACGCTTTGAAAGTAAGTTAAATATGGAAATCTGTTTTCCAAGATTTGAAGTTAAGACTGACAGATACTTTAAAGATATTTGAGGATAAATTTGAATTTACCTTCAAACTCCACACAGCCTAAAACATAAAATCGTACAAATACTTTCAACACCAAAAATGATCCAATTGAGACATAGTTCCTACCAGGTATGCGATCAAAGTAAAATGAAATTTAAATTGCATAATAGCAAATCTACTTTAATGACAAAAAATGATGAACCATTGACATATTTTTCATAAAGTCCTAAAAGTACATAATTTACCTAAAAATCTTTTCAATATTCAGAATATCTGTTTTGTGAAAATCCTTAGAAATTTAAGAGAGTAGCTTTAAAATTAAGTGCATCTTATCTGTGATGTTATTCAAAAGTTCATTTCAACTACTACGCCAAGTTTTAGATTTCTGTCATAGAATGTGTATACTTAGTTCTTTGCTATAGCCATGCTTGCAGAGAATTTTGGGTCTCTGGAAAACTCCACCAGATGAGGAAACCAACAAGTAGTTTACTGCTGCATTACTTTTGTGTCAGAAAAGAGGCCATGAATGAGTAGCAGTCTTCGACGTTTTCTTTACACTGGTGACATGGAGTTTGGTTTTAAAGGAAGAAGGCAGATTATATAGGGCTGTGTGTGTGACTGCACAGATGTGTTGATGTATAGTCACTTATCTCCTACACAAATCAATAGTACTGCCTTCATTCACCTCATTAATGAAAACAGATTAGCTCCACACAAATCCTGTGCTATGAATCAGTGAAACAAAGCAAAGAACCAGAACAGAAACTCAAAGTTACAGTTTTTTACAATACAGCTTTGTATTGGACTCATTGACTTTTTTTCCTGCAGTACTGGGGACTGAACCCAGGCCCTTGAGCATGCAAGGCAAGTGCCCAATTATAGAGACATACATCCAGCCCTTAACAACCTTCTTAGCAGATCTTCTCCCTAAAGACAAGAGAGGACTTGGGTCTCTGACCCTGTTGAGCAACTGCACAATAACTGCATTTTATCAAAGAAAAATAATATGAATGAGAGGCTAGTATTATAAACGAGGCACAATTTGAGTTGCCCTAAAATCAAAACAAAAGATAGCAGACACAACAAAAAACAAAACAAGTCTATTGAACTTACTGAGGGGAAAAGGAAAAAGACCAACATATAGGGAGGGGTAATTTTTTCCAAACATGGCAATACATTATAATTCAAAACAATCCAAACTACAGTTCAGATTTTCAAATTATGAAGGCAAACACAGGGATGGAAAGGTACTCCAAATAAAAGTTTCATTATTTAAGACCTTAAAATTCACTGATTTCAGAATACTAAGTTAACTAATGTACATTATTTTACAACGTTTTCTTTCTGGTACTGGGGACTGAACTCAAGACCTTAAACTTGCGAGGCAGGCCTGTGCCACTGAGCTAAATCCCCAGCCCTATATTACAACTTCTTTAGCTGAAGTCATATGCATTAGCCTCAGAGCAGAAGCAGATGAAAGTCCTATTAACTCTTCAATTTTTATGTAAGCTATATCTGATAAATTATAGTAAAAAACATAAAATGGGATGCTAAATGGACGTCTGTTAATCTTTAAAAATTATAACTATGAAAGATGAAAAATACTTTTTAAAGGTTTTTGTATGTTCAATGGTATAATTTCTCACTTCGTGAACAAGACAATTAGGCAGCCCACCCTGCAAGTGTTAAGACTTTCAGTCAGGGAATGAGAAATTTATCTAGATACTTAAACAGATATAACCTGTAATCTGCACTGAGAAAGAATAATTACTTTCAAAGTCTTATCTGATAAGTACTCCTAACCAAGCAAGATAAAAGGAAGCTGAAAAATAGCTTTTTAAAAAATGCACTCTATCCTTCTGCTTTCCCTACCTCTTGCTACTTTTAGTTCTGCTACATTGAAAACCATGTAAAGCTCCCTCAGATTCTTTGTTATGATATTGAACAGTTATCTCTTTAAGTGCTGGCTAAACATGTGTTTAATTTGACTGATTTAATTGAGTGGTCTCTGGGTGGGCAGATTTTTAGAGCAGACATACTGGAGAATGGAGGTTGTAGCTGCTTTTCATAGCTACAAGCAATTTATCATGTCACTGAAAAAAAAATTTCTTGGACCTGTCACTTCAATATGTAGTTATTCTGCAATTATAGTTTTTCATTCATTCACTTACTCATTTATTCATTAGTAACTGGCTTTTTTTTGCCTCCAGGTATTAATTTGAGCTCATGATGATGTACCTTATTTTTCTTCTCATCCTACCAAGCCTGAAGATAGAGTTCTTAATGCTTCCAGATAACAACACAATCTTCATATTAGAAGTTTAACTTTGTGTTTTGACACAATCACCTTTTATTATAATGTGCCTTGTGGACCCTGAAAATTACCTAGCAGTGTTTTTGTGTTTATTTCAGTTATGGGTTTATAATTTTTACCCTTGGTCCCTGCTCCCCTAGAAAGTGGAATTTTTGATCAGCCTGTAATAGTAAAATATAAACTGTAAATTTTCTTTTTTGGTTTTTTGAGACAGGGTCTCACTATGTAGTTGAGACTGACCTGGAACTCACTATGTAGCCCAGGCTGGTCTTGAACTCATAGTGATCCTTCTGCTTCAGCCTCCCGAGTGCGCCACCATACCTGGCTGTAAATTTTCTCTTATCTAAGATTCTGTATTTTATATATAGAATTCCTCCATAGAGAAGTCATGATTCAGACAGTTAGAAATTGAGTTCCTTTGAAACTGAGTGGCTGTTTTCTTTGAGTTTATGAAACAAGATGGTGCACCATTTCATTCATGTGATTTTAATGGCCAAAAGTGGCTAAAATTCTGTGTCCCTTTATCTTTCATAGGCAAGAAGCAACAAAAGCCATCAATGGTCATAATAAACCAATATTCTTTCTGCAAGGATTTGTAATTTTACTAAACCTTAGGATGAAAAATAATACTAAATAAACTTATTATACTTCTTAGTGCAATACTGGCATCACAATCAGATATTTTATCTTGCTCCAAATTTCAATACATTAGACATATCTTTGATCTCCTTACTGCTTTCCATGAAATTAAAAAATCAAGTCCTTTTTTGATATACTGGGACAAATGTCTGAATGGATATACAATAAACTACTTCATTAAGAATATTATGTCAAGGGCTGGTGGTAGAGCTCAGTGTTAGAGCACTTGCCTAGCATACACCAGTATATTCACAAAAAAAGAATGTTATTTTTATTTATGTTTTCAATGAAAATAAAGAGTTTTTCTCAAACTCATAGTAACTAAAACATTTTAAAACTTGGCAATTTCTAAAGTTATTGATGAGACCATGATTAACAAGAAAAATGGCTAGGTAACAAATAATTATACACAGACAATCACATATAATAATAATAATACCTCATATCTAATAATGTGAATTATAAAATCAAAGATTTGTACACTCACAAAGAAAGTCATCAAAAGGACAGATGCAAAAGGTAAACACTAAATACTTGAATAATTATTAAAATGTAGAAAATATTATTTTCAAAATCCTAAATTGTAATAATTATTTAATTCCATATTAACCTTCAATTATGAATAATTGACCAGTTAATAAGCTTAATCATTGCCTGGTTTCACCCTTCCTACTTATCACTGTACCCAAAGAACTAGCAGAATAGCTTAATTCAGCTTTCAATGAGGTAATATGGAATACCAAAATAAAAAGTGTAGGGCTCAAGCTCAGGTGATTAAATTTTATTTTTGTCTTTATCACCAATTAGCTGCCAAGCCTGATAATTGAGTTAGTTTTCTAACTTATAAAACGATAGGGCTGTACTAAACTGCCTAGAGGGACCTCTTTATCTATGATTTGATGACTATGGTCTTGATTGAAGGGCCTGGCCCAGGCTTCCTAGGTATTATACATATATCTGAAAACATTTCATGTGATCCAGTTCCTTTCTTCCCTCATATGAAGATGCCATGATAAATTCAAATGAGATACATTCCACTGTATTCCACTATAATCACTGTGCAAAGATGTCTATAAATTATCAAAAATTAAGGACACTCTCCTTAGAGCAAGTGGAAATTCTTTTAAGCAGAGTTTAAATGCATTCTACCTTACAGACAATAATTTATTTCAGTGATTTTAGTGGAAACAAGTTGAGAAAAGAGGGACAAAAGAAATTTAATCTATGCAATAAATGACAATGTAGAAAAATGAAGGAAGTAATATGTAATAGAAAGTCTTTTTGAAAACCCTTACTCAGGAGCCTGGTGGGGTTGCTCAGAGCACTTGCCTGGCAAGATGGTAGGCCCTGAGTTCAATTCCCAGCACCACAAAAAAAAAAGAAAGAAAATCTTTATTTATGGTGTTTGTGCTTCAAGATCCTATTTCCTGTCTTCTGCTGATTCTTGTTTGAGAAGCTGGAGTGATATCCCAGGTGGGTCCACCATGAACAACCTTAGCAAGTGCAATGACTACAGTGGCAATGACTACATGGATATTCTGAGTCTCTACCCAGTTAGAGAAATGGAATTGCTTATTCTTTCAGGAACTTATAATTAAAAAGAAAGAAATAACCATTTCAGACATCCCCCAATCATAATGTAATAATCCAATAGAAAGGAAGTCACAGATTTCACATTTTTGCTGATGTGATCTTGAGCCAAAAGGCTACAGTTCTGTGCAACTGAATGCCAAGATTCATGATTCTGTTGTTTAAAGGAAGGAATATTTTCATTGTTTCTTCAGCTCTTCTGCATATCAAGAAAGTACATTAAATTAGAGTAAGTATTTTTAATACCCTCTCACTGCATCCGTACAGAGTATGTCTGTCTGTGGATATGACTAGCCAGTTCTGACGAGTGGCAAGCACCAGAGAGGGCCCAGATAATGTGCTGAATAAAGTAAGGCCCGCCAAACCAATTAGATATTGAGAAACAAGATACAGTGTGCAGTTATGTAGAAAAACTTGGGAGCTCAAACACTGCAGAATCTACAGTCAGAACCATACTGACCTCAACAATATTGTAAGCTTATTACCTGAAGTCAGCACAGCAACAGGTATGAATAAACTTCAAATCAGTATGAATATGCAGCACTTCATTTCTTTTACATATTCTCAAAATGAAGTAATGAAATGTTTACTGATAGTCCACTATGTGCCAAAGATGCACTCTCTTTGAAATTAGATCTAAACAGTCAATAAATGGAGAAAGATAAAAGCAAAGTGCATTCTCTTTGGATCTTCTGTTCACCAGAATATTAAAAATAAAATCCTAAAATTTATAATAAAGTTTTAAATGTTTGACTTCTGTTCTTTCCCATTTCACTAGTATATTAATAGATTTTTCTACAGGGATGAAAAGATATAATCATTGCTGATGAAACTATTGTTTAGTTATATTAAAATTGCTT
Source organism: Fukomys damarensis (assembly GCF_012274545.1). Taxonomy (NCBI): domain Eukaryota; kingdom Metazoa; phylum Chordata; class Mammalia; order Rodentia; family Bathyergidae; genus Fukomys; species Fukomys damarensis. The sequence goes on along the minus strand of NW_022900928.1, from coordinate 107,121,540 downwards.
GGTTTTTTGGGAAATCTAATGACTTACAAAAATATCCAATCTTCACTTCTATCTTAATGACTTCTTTTCAATTTAGTCAATATTATTAAAAATTCAGAAAAATTTTAGCAATATTGATACCAATGGAAGCTTTTACTATATGATTCACTGTCTACTTAGAATTAAAAAAACTTTCAACAGAAAAGAAATACATCAGCATGCCTATATTCATTACCTATGAGTTATGGAATTAAGGGTGATCATTATTGTTTGTTAAATCTTTTCTACATTTTCTATAATGAATATGTACTTTCCTTAAGTTTTTTATTACAGAAACTTTTCTACAACAAATATGTGCGCTTGAATAATCATAAAAAGTTTTCTTAAAGACAGTTTAGAATGCTACCATATTAAATAGAAGAAAACAGCTCAAAAGGCAGCTCTGAGCACCCTCTCCTCTAACACACAGTGTTTGCTTTATGTCCTCAAAGTTAACTTTTCTTGGGACAGGTGGGTGAAGGGAGGGGGGAACAGACAGACCTAGGCAATTAATATCCTCTCCTGTATCTAAAAAAGAGCAAAGGAAGTGCAGATCTGCGCTGGCACCTTTTTTTAGGAGGGGGTGTTACGAGGGATCGAACTCAGAACGGGCACTTGTGAGGCAGGTGGCGGAACCACTGAGCCAAATCCCTGGCCCTGCACTGACATCTTTATACATCACCAGAGGGACCTGCATCTAGATCTGTTGTTGCTGTTATTGCTGCTGCTGCTGCTTTTAAATCACAGACATGCTATGGAGAGAATAAACTGCTGCTTCTCTTATCAGAGCCTAAGTCTCCAAATCTAACTTCTCAAGGTGGATCCAAGAATGTTTTGTTCTAGCTTTAAAGCAACAAAAGACTAAATGTAAGATGGAATGGGTTCACTTTCAGAAATAAAAAAGAGCAGAAATAGACTGTGAAGCTATGATAATGATAATGATTCTTACACAGAATTTTAATATCCTGGATATATTAAGCAAATTCAAGAAATGTGTTTTGTCATACCTACTGTTATGGAACAATTCACTTGCATCCAAACCAGCTCAAATCTCTCCAGGTACTGCAGCTACCAAGCTATCTCTGCTTATGGGGTCATATTTTCCCATACAGATTACACTCAAGTGCAGAGTTTATTTAAATGAGCTTTTACTCAAAATAAGGCTGATCAACATGATACTTTTTCTACGTGTGCTTTTCTACCTGAAGGAGGAAAGCATGGCAGTTATTTAGAAACTACTGAGAGCAGTATCATGAAAGGGAAGCTGATGTACAATGTCATCACTGTATTTCAAAAACTGATTCTAGCTGGGCATGCTGGCACATACCTGTAACTCCAAGACTCTAGGATGCCGAAGCAGGAAAATCACAAGTTTTTAGCCCAGCCTAGTGACATAGCAAGACCTTCTCTCAAAAAGTATAATGAAAGGGGGCTGGGGATACAGCTCAGTGTGAAGGCCCAGGGTTCAATCCCCAGTACCACACAAAGAAAAAATTTTGGTTCTTGTAATCCTTGGTTTCTCAGGTAGAGTGCTATAGATGCTGTGGGAAGCCTATTCCTGGACATAACGAAGAGTGCATGAGTCTAAGATCAGGCTCGTGGGTCCTGATCCCAGTGTGACCTCTGGTTTCCTGGGTAACATATAGTATATCACCTGATCTCAGAGCCTGAGCATCCTCAGTCACATAATCAGAGGGCAGTACAAGGTAGCCATTGAGACTTCTAACTCTACAATTCTAATTTCTCTCCTCTTAATGATTAAAACAAAGATATGGATTGTTGATGTTTTCTCAAGAACTAGTCCTTTCTCTAAGGAGCATGGAGGAGCTACAACTCCCCCTGGAGGGACAAAAAATGTTGACGAATGAAAAGACTATCTACTAGGAAACTAATATACAGCTTAGAAAAAGTACATAATCATTAGCATTTGTGATAAAGGGAAAATGAAGACATTTAAAGGAGAGAAAGGAAACTGGATTAAAGGCTATCTGTATGTTTTTACTTCTTAATCTCAGTTCTAGAATAAGAGGTAATTCAAACACATTTTTAAAAACATGACAGCCATAGAATCCTTACTTTTGCAATAAGAAGAATTATACATTTTAATGGCAAAACAGATATTCTATGTGCCTCCTTTCCAATCTAGTGTGCCTGGGTGCAGTACACAATGGGTTGAAACTGAAATCACACAAACCCTTAGGTCCTTCGTCCTTGGGTGGGTGAAGATTCCTAACTGGATCCCGGATGCTGCAATCTGTCCCTGCCCACGTGAAGTCACAGATGCAGGTGGCTTCGTTACTACACACCTGAGAAGAAAGAAGAGCAGAGTTTGAGCACCTCCACTGTGCTGTGCGGAACTGCAGTGATCAATGTAAATGACACGTGGGGGAGGGAGGGAAGGTTGCAAATTATCTGGAACTTTCTCTAAGTTTCCAAGTTTTCAGCCGTAGACAAGGAAGGGGTTAATGATACTCAGATCAAACACTGAATCTTTTTTCCACTAATTATAGAAAAAAGTTAAGATGAAATTTTTTAAATTTGTGTTATGCATGTAGTATTGTTCATGTACACAAATGTCACAAAGTATTGGTTTAGAAGTAGTTGTTTCTGGGAACATATGTAAAATCACGCATACAATGTCAAGCGACTGCCAGCAATAAAAGGCCTAGAACCATAAATCGCCAGCTCATTGCACAACCTCGAGCTCATTTGGTGGCACTTTCCCTGCCAAATAAGGAGTCCTGCCTCAGTCAGCCAGGCTGAAGACCTCAAAGTGATCTTTGGCTTCTCTCTTTGGGGACCACATAGCAAGCCTGAATGAACTTGTAATTTAGATAAAATAACTAACCATTTGCAAGTTGAAGAGAAGAGTGTTTAAGCCCTTATTTCCCTGTGAAATACTTTCAGAGACAGGTATCAGAGATGATTATCAAATTTAGAAGTTGAATACGAAATGTTTTAATACCATGATTACCATTAATAGAGCTGATTCTGATCTTTTTAAAGCAAGATAAAAAGTGGCAGAGGGCTAGTAGGAAAGAAGGGTCTTTTTATACAATAAGTTCTGTTTTTAGAGCAATAATTGAAATTCCTGAAAAGCCTGTCTGGTGACTTGACATCAGCAATTACTGAACATTTAATCTGTGCCAAGTACCTATGCTAAGTACTTTACATAGAGCATTTTACTTAGTCTGCACCCCAGCATGCTGAGTACTAAGCAAGGGGAAGTGGTTTATACAAAGCCACGGCCCTAGCAAGAACCTACGATTCTGTCTAGCCCCAAACCCATGCTCTTAAGTCACAATACTGTACTATCTGGCTGTGAGCCTTTGCTTCAACCAAACCCTAAACTCTAGATCGGCACTGCAGCTACACTTCTTGGGTCTTTCTACCTTCTACTCCAACTGCCTGTTTATCTATGTCAGACTGCTTTTCCCTTCATTCCAAGGTGTCTCTTTATATCTTCCTCTCAGTATTGTTAATATCTCTCTTTTTTCCATTTCTGATGCCTGTATAAATTTTGAAATAACTCAAATTTATTTTTTTTCATTTTTAAAATTAATTTTATTTATTTGTTTGTTTATTTATTTATTTTGGTACTGGGGATCAAACTTGGGTCCCTGATCTTGAGAGGTAGGTGGCAGCACCACTGAGCTAAATCCATGGCTCTTAAAATTTTTTATTAGTACATTTTGGATACATATTAATAACATTCACCATATGGAATTTGTACCTGTACATGATATATCTTGATTCTTCTTCTTTCCCCTTTCCCTCCCCTCCTTCCAATCCCTGTTCCCTCCTTATTTACAAAAGCTTTGTTTGCACTTTTTCCATCTATTAAATAACTATTAAAACTTGTTTTTTGATATAATGCTTACCTTTTCCAGCAAGCAAAACTTGCTCAAACATTTTGTTCACAGAATTAAAGATGCATGCAGATGTGAATAGAGACAGCATTTTCTCTTTGGCTGACGAGTCCAAGCATAACTGTAAATATGTGAATATCAACATGTTCTAGACTAGTGTGATCTCACTCACATAGATACTCAGTATGTGCACACTCAGTAACTGAACCAGTCTTACTGAGACAGTTTGCTTTGGGCTATGCAGACAGCCATATGAGGTCTACAGTTCCTTTAGGGAGCATATCAATTTTATTCCACCTTTTAAATGTTTTGATGATTACTTTCATGTGACAACTTGGCTTCGCCATGGAATGCCCCATTAAACATTGCTTCTGGACGTGTCTTGTCATCTGTAAGCCTGGTTCCAGATAAAATGGCATTTGAATCAGTGGACTCCATTAGGTAGATGCTCTTCTCAATATGGGTGGGTGCTGCCCAACCCACTGAGAACCTGAATAGAGCAAAAAGGAGGAGGAAGGGAGATTTATCCCCCTTTTTCCCCACTTCACTGCTTGAGCTGGAACATCTCTTTTCATGTTCTCCAGTCCTAGGAATGGGATTCACACCACTGACCCTGCTGATTCTCATGCCTTTAGATTTAGACTGAATTTTAGACTGGCTCACCTGGCTCTCCATTTTTTCTAATGTGCAGTGTTAGAGATGAAACCCAGGCCCTTGCACGCATTTGGCAAACATTCTACCACTAAGCTACATTTCCAGCCCTCTTATTTTTTACTTTGAGATAGAATCTTGCTAAATTGCCCAGATGAACTTGAATTTATAATCCTGCTGCCTTACCTTCCAGGAGTACATGCCTGGTTTGGCTCTCCATTTTATAGACAGCTAATTGTAGGTCTTCTTAACCTTCATAATCCTGTAGGCCAATTTCTTATAATGTATTCCTTTTATAGATAGATAGATAGACAGATAGATAGACAGATAGACAGATCTACTGATTCTGTTTTTCTGTATAATCCTACTACTATAGATGTTAAGTTATATCTGGAAAATGTGAAGAATACAAAGAGCCAGTGATATGAGAAACAAAAAGTTAACACATAGTTTATTCTTAGCAAATAAAGTTACTACGAAAACAATCACAATCAGTGCATAGGTACTGGCCATAGTTACTATAGTAAAACAGCTAAAGTGTAATTACTGTGAACTCTCAGGATGACAGGCAGGGACGAGTTTGAGCCGAGACTGGTGCTTACTTACCCCATGGCCTGAACAGACTTTACCCTTGGAATCAAGTGGACAGCTGCTCATATTTAGGGCTTGAATCTGTAGGCACTTTCGATCTAAACACATCATGGACGGGCCACATGGCGTGCCATCTTCTACATAACCCACATCTGTATCATCATCTAAAACTACGTGAGCACCACTGAAAGGAGAAAGATATCCACACGACCATTAGTACTGTAATTGTAAATACAACATCAGCATGAGTAAGCTTGCTGTTCAAGAAACTGAAAAGCCTATGAGTGGACAGAGGTTTCTCCTAGCATCTTTCCACTCTCCTCTTCCTTTTTCTTAATCAAGAAAAACTGTCATCTACACACATGTTCTAACCCTTCCCTTGTTGTCCAATGCCCAACATTAAGACTAAGGGAGAGGCATTCGTATAAGACAGAAGCAGCACATTTGCCATTAGCTCTCCAAAGCTTCCAGATGTGGCATCGCAGAAAAAAGCAGATTTTGAGCAAAAACAGCAAATGAAAATATTTTGAAAATTGTTAGTTTTACTTCAGAGGATTTGATTATTCATAAATGAAAAAATAAACAAACTAGTTCTTCTCTATTGATATTCCTAAAATTTCAAAGGAGCAACTTGAATTTGAATCATAATCAATGCTATAATTACTAACAATATCTTGCTGAATATTTTACAGACATGCTAGTTTAGAAAATAACAATACAACTTAACTAGGCTATTAAAGATAAGTGAAAATGTACACATACAAAGAAAGCTGTGTGCATCAAAGTAACTTTGAAGATTATAATTTTAATCCAAGAATGATCTTAGTATCTCCAACCCTGCTCATCCTGCAAAGTCTTAAAAAGAGAGGAAAACAGCAATCATTTGTCTAAGATAACATTATCCAATTTGAAATCCAATAAATTTATTAAAATTAATTTTACATAATTCCAAATCTTACATTTGCTCACATAAGATGAAAGGTTGGCCTTCTGGAGATACTAAAAATAAAAGTGCAGACGCTGAACACAAATCTGTAGGGGAATCTTATAAGTGTTTGGACAACAGCAGTATTTTTAGGTAAGAGAGTGGTATCTCAGAACTACAAAGGGAATGATACTTACTTGGAATATGACTGCCTAGCTAAAAAGACAATAAAGCTCATAACTATCAGTCCTGTACTCACAAGATAACTAAATATGAAATGCATGCTGACAACTACAAATATTTTAATATTTTGCATATATGATCAGTTGTGTCAAGCTATTTTCTAAACTAGACTCATGAAACATAAAAGTATAGCTTAAAATTTTTTGTTATAAAAATAAAATATATATATATATCATGAACAAATAGTGACAGTTCAATGATCAAAATTTTAATCATGGACTAAAATGAAAGCAGACTGGACATTTCTATTAAAAAATCTTAAGTCAGAAATGCTCCAAAATCTGAAACTTTCTGAGCATTAATATGATACCACAAGTGGAAAAGTTCACATTTGACCATGTATGACACATTTGCTTATGTGGAAACTAAAGAAAGTTAACCAGAAAGCAAATAATGATTATGAGGGATATGAAAGAGTTCAAGGAGTGGATGAGGATGGTGGGAAAAAGGTAGTTAGTTTTATGCAACCCATGCACACTGTATGCTTGTATGTAAACATCACACTGAACTCCATGTATATGTACAATTTATACTCTATGTTAATAAAAATAAATTAAAAATTACCGTCAGCTATATGTATAAAGTATATATGTATAAGTGTATATAAATGAATTTCTAAGATATCTCATATAAGCAAACATCCCAAACACCAGATCACTTCTGGTCTCAAGAATCTGTGATAAAGAATACTCAACCTTTATGATTTGAAAGAATGCCTCATTAGTAATAAGTTGCACAATTTTTAGCAAATGTAATTTGCAAATCAATACAGTACCCTTTTTTAAATATACTACCATTTTTAAGTGACTCTCAATATGAAAGGGTAGTCAACTTTTCTCTTATAATAAAGAGAAAGGAGCTAAAGGTGTAGGGAAGGTGGGATGGGTAGGGGAAGAGTAAAAAGGGAAAAGAAAAAAATGTGAGAGAATGAAAAGATGAAAATAAAGTGTTTGTAGATGGGGAGGGGAGGAGGGCGTGAAGGGAGGGCAGAGGTAAGGGGAAAAAATGAGAATCAAGGCTTGTCATGTAGAGGTACAAGATCCCAACAATGAATGTAACTGTACTGTATCCCTAAAATGTACCAATAAACTCAATTAAAGCTGAAAAAAAATAAAATTAAAAAAAATAGAAAATTTTGATTTTTTTCAAAATTAGGTTTTTGCAATTTGTAGTTTTCGTGTTTTATGAAGTTTTCCAATATTCAATATGTTACCTGCAGTCAATAACTCGGCCTTGATGGTAGAAGGAAGTTGGGATGATCTCTCCATGAAGTTGACCAATACGGGGCACTCGAGTAAGATTGGTACAAAGTAAAAATCCACAGAACACATCACTGAGCATGTTTAAAAAAAAAAAAGAACAAGACAGGAGGAATCAAGCTCAAAAAATAATCAAAACTATTCAGTTCACATATATTTATAATGTTTAAACATTTGTTCAGATATTTGGAGTTGGCTATAACTCCCTTCTTCTGTCAAGAAGACCACATTTCTGTTTAAGGTAATTATGCACACAGCCCTGAAAATGGACTATGACTGGTCTAAGCTAGTCATGGAGCTCCCATTTCCTGCACAAGCTTTCTTACGCGTCTCTTCCTTCTGTTCTCTAAAGCGAAAAACAGAGCAGAGCTACAGTGATTGGAGAAAAATGCAGCTAGAGAATTGCTTACTTGTTTTTCTTAATGGATAAAAGATTAAAGCCTAACAAGGGAAAAATCTTTTGCTCCTACCTCTACTTTCTTCCTGTGAATGGGCAGTTTATGCATCTACTTTACAACCATGACTTCACAAGCATCAGGATAAAACTAATAGTCTAAGGATTACAGAAGCGTAGAAATTATCTAGGTCCTTGGGAACATTGTTGTATGACTCACCCGTCACAAGGGCAACTACTTCCACTCTACTGGTTAAGTGAACAATGACTCTTTAAAAATGCACAAAGAAATGAAATATTACATCACTGAAAGGGAAATCAGTGCTCGATAAATGTATAAAAATGTGCTAAATTCCATTTAGAACATGGGAAATGCAAATTAAAACAACAGTAATAGTCACACTCACCAGAAAAGACAAAAGTAAAAAAAATCTGGTAAGATCAAGTACTTGTGAAAATGTGGTGCAACAAACTCTAATATACATATGACTGATGGTAGGATTCTCACCCCATTTTTAGAAAACAGTTTAACATCATCTAGTGACACTGAAAATATTCACTCACATATAAATGTGCTGTAAACTATATGTAGAAGAATTCTGGTAGCAGTACAGTTCCTGATGGGCAACACACAGAAATAAATCAAATGTCCATCAGCATAGAATGGAGAACTAAATTGTAGCGTGTTCACACACACACATATACAAAAAGAAAATAAATGAATAATGAAAATGAAGAGCATATTATGAAACAAACTCTTAAAATGCTGAGTTATAAAGAAAACTCTGAAAAGGCTGAACTTCAGAAGCAAAATATAACATTATGCATGAGTATTAGAAATGAAAACTTAGGAAATAAAACTACAGAAAAGCAAGAAAGTAATTGTCACAAAAGTCAGGATGAAGGGACGTCTAAGAGAGAGATAGGAGCTAGCATGGGGAAAGAGACATCATTTCTGGGATGTGGCTGCATTCTACTACTTCTTGACCCAAGTAGGAATTGTGTGGGGGTTCATATCATAAATATTTGGAGGAAAGTATACTTGTGTGTTATTGTTATAGCTTGTGTCTAGATGTACCCCCCCCAAACCTCATGCAGTCATAGGTGCGGCTTTTTCAGAGGTGGCTGGATCTAGAGTTTTTGACTGCTTCACGGTACAATACTAGGGTTAAGGGTGCTACAATGAAAGGTGAGTGATAACTATATCAGCCCACTGGTTTGGCACCACCCTAATCCTGCTGGCCTGGATACAATATAAGGAACAGAAAGAGGCTTGTCTGGTCTCTTGCTTACTTTGCTAGCTTCTGCTCACTATGAACTGTTGCTCCTCTATGATGCCTGTCTGTCATGCCACTCTGCCTTGGAGCAAGTGGATTATGGACTGAAACTTCTACAAACTGTAAACTAATAAATCTTTTGCTCTTTAACTTCAAGTGTTGGGTATTTTCTCAGTAACGAGACAAAAGTAACTAAGACCATCATTCACTTTTCAGTATATATATTTCATATTTTTAAAAGTTTCAGAAACACATACTAATTTCCTTAACTCTTTGGGGATTGGATATTCTATTATCAGATATTCAAAAGATCTCTTTCACCATCACCTAATCCAATGCCACCTAATTTTATTACATTACAGAGATACAGAGGAATGACCAGATTTATCTAAGACATGAAACTAAATAAAACTAATGAAATTCAGAATGGCCCAATCCACAGATTTTGACTACTTCAGGCCTTTTCTACTCACTGACACCTCAGTAATTGGAGCAGCAACATCTTGGAACATCTATGCTTCATTTGTAAGACATCAGATGGGAAGTTCTGTCCTCTATTACTTTTATTTAGTTTTAAAGAAATTACAGTCAAAGATTGTTGCCTCCTAAGGCCTCTTCCACCATCAAAGGCTATATGCAATTGCAAAGTTTCTTAAAGAATAGCACAGAGATAACTAACTAGAGAAATAAAACCTCCTTTAAATCCTTGCTCTACTTCAAAACTGGGAGGAAAATCCTTGTCGCTATGGAAAGAAAATATAGGACCTTTGACCTACAACTTTATGGTTCCATAGTCCCAAGCCACTACATAAACCCGAATAAACTCCTAAATCACAATTACAACTTTTCTCAACCAACCAAAGGGAAACACAACTGATGTTCTCTGAAATAGTCTCAGTTTCCTGGATAAAGATATCTTTCAATATGCACTAACCGGGTGCTTTTTAGAAGGGGAAAGTCTCTAACATAGATATCAGATAACTAATATCAAAAAGGGCCCCATTTGTGAGACGATTAAAAATGTATGTCCTGGTTAAGCATAATTTTTGACTATTAAAAGATTCCAGAAATGATTGGATCATGAAGCACTGTACTTATCACTACAAGGAATCCACTGACGCTCACAGTTTAAAGTGCTATTAGGAGGGAAAGCACATTAGATGTGGGTCACTACGGGTGTGGCTTTAGTCATCATACCTCTCAGTGGCACTCTTCCCTCATCCTGCTTCTTGGCTACCATGAGTTTTCTCCAACAGACCCTATGGCGGTGTCATTTCTGCCTTTGAGCCGGACAACTATGGACTGAACCCTCCAAGACCGTGACACAAGTAAAACCCTCCTCCTTTAAGTTGTGAGTGTCAGACATTTTGTCCCAGCAATGAAAAAACAGCTAATACAGTATATTATTATTTTAATTTGAGAAATCCTCAAAATATCCACTGTCTACATAATTTGCCTTTTAAACTCTGCAAAATAGTACATTTATAGGCCACATACTCTAGCAAAAGATAGCAATTAAAACCTAACATTCATTTGTAATACTTGGGCAAAATATGTTTTCAAAAGAAGAATCAAGTGACATATAGCATATAATAAATTTTCTGACTTCTACAGAAAGGGTGTGAGTCCGTAGCACAGTGACCGTTTAATCTGTTGTCATTTGCCTCTACATATGCTAAAGTATTCTTTTCTTTCGTTTTTTTTTTTTTTTCCAGTACTAGGTATCAAACTCAAGACCTTGTGCTTGTGAGGCAGACACAGCACCACTGAGCTAAAACCCTGGCCCATGCTAAAATATTCTTAAAATACACACTCTAAATTTTTGAATAGCTGAGCACTTATAGAATCAGAAGCAGCATTCATTTGGGCTCATTCTGCAACTGCATCCAGGCTTCCCACTCACTGTTTGCTACACTGGACCCAGCGGTCTCCATCCTTCCCGCAGTTGCCCTTCTCGGTACCTTCTGTGTTCAGCTTCTCATAGCAGAACTTGTCCGACCCTGCAGCTTCTTTTGGAGATGGGCAAGAAAAGAAAATAACTTTAGTCCTCATTGTTATCCCAAACCAGTAAGATGCCAATAACTGTTCTAACAACGGGTTCTCCAGGAAAAAGAAAAAAACAACCCTGACACGTAGCATTTACCAATTTCTACAGTGTAAATATCACGGGGCTGATTTTTAAGCTATCAACATGAGGTCCATTGGCCTATCAAATCCTGGAAAATTTAACAAATGGTTCTTGTGACCTTACTCAAAAAATAAAAACTCCAACACAACATTATATTTAATGTGAGAAACAAACTTCCTGCCAATTCTTGATAGTGGCTGTGAGGATGGGCAGTGGTAAGGCTCCCCAGCAACAATCAGTGAAGCGACACATAGAACACTTATAACCTTTATTAATCCTCTTTTATATTAATTTGGAAGATTAATGATAAAGTCTTAGCCCATTGAGATCTTATATTGATACTTGGGTTTTGATATTTAGATTTCTGAAAGACTATATATTTCAATTGTCTTTCCCCTATCAAAACCAAAGCATGGAATGTAAATCTCACAGATAAATGATATTTGCCAAACACCGAAATTGTTCTTGCCAGAGGTTCTTTGCTTTTGTGTGCTTTCTTTCTTTCCCTGTGAGAGTACCCAGCTTCTGCAGCAAGGCCGACCCATTTCTCAAGCTTCCCATCTGGTCCTCATGAATTAAAGCCATTGGTGAGTCATGGTAAATGTCAGAAAGAGAGAATGTGTATTAACATTTAGGGAATGTTCCGAGACTTATGACTGTGCACTGATATACTCCTTAGGAAAAATGTGCAGAACTAAGATAGTGAATGGCAGAATTTAAAAAATAAGACTAGAATTTTTCTAGCCATGCAAGTAGCCAGATAGTGAATATCACTGAGTAACACTCTTCAGTTCCAATGACAGACAAGCCCTTGTGGTGAGCAGGTGTTTTCTAGTTTTTGTGTTGTTATTATTATTTGGCATGGGAGGCTGGGGATATAATCCATGCCTCTCCTTCACTATACCACTAAACTGCACAGATTTTGTGACTAAGAGTCACAGTTCTCTTTACTCTCACTCTTTCTAGATTTCTTTAAATTGCCATAAGCTGTGCATTTCTGCCAGCAAAGTTGAAAGAGAAATGAAACGTAGAGAAAGCAAAGCACATAACCATCGAGCAGGAAGGTGCAACTTACTTGTGCCCCAGATGTACTGACACTGGTTGTCCCTGGTCTTGCACTCGCCATTGTAGCAGCGGCCCTGGGGGCAAGAGCACACGTGGAATGAGGCACACTTGACTAGCACTGTTTTTCTTAAAATTGTGACTCTGTACAAGGTCTCCTGCTGGTTTGGTTAGGTAAGGTTTTTCATTCCATATTCTCATATTTTCATAGTAATCAATAAGAACATGAATTTAACAAAAGCGTAAGATACCACACAGTTAAAATTTAAAACTCAGAACAGATCGATCTAATATAGTTCTCTAAAGCCAAAATAATGACCTAAAATTTTAAATTTTCATGACCAAAAAATGGTATATGTCTTTGATACTAAAATAAATCTTAGCCCCTCATATATGTAAATGTCGGGGTTATATAATTTTTAAAAAATGTTATAGAAGATTGCCGTATTTTAACATAACAGACAAGCTGAAATTATCTAAAAATGGTCACAACTCAGTAAATTAGATTCTGAATTGTGCAACCAGTATATCACTTTTCTTTTCCCTCATTCTGGATAATTTGTCACCACAGTTAAATATCTTTAATAATCGGTATGACACAAAACAACTCTGAGTTAGAACTACAATGCCATAATTTACTTGAGTAATTGCCTTTCAAAGTTACATTTAACAAAAAGGAAAAAAAATACATTCAAACCAATTTTTTTTATTAAATTAAAAATTTAAAGCCTAGAATACCTGATTTTGATTGCAGGCATATCCATCTTGTTTATGAAGATTTGGTGGGCACTGAAAAATATTATCTTTTCAATTAATGTACAGTGTGTCCAGGACTTCCAAATAATGTGCTCAAAATATAAAAATGAGAAAAAGTGTGTAATAAATATACTATCAGAAAAAAATCTGAAAAACACAAAGTCCTTAAATAACTTATCAAAATGAATTCTATCATTGATAGAAATAAATAAAAAAGAAAATTAGGTCCATTCAATGAATGCTAATACTTTTTATTTGCCATGAGATTGCCTAGAATAACAAATTATATTCACTTGTCTACAGAGATCAAAGTAGAAGGAATTACAATGGACAGTGAAGGAAATGAATCAGCTTGTTATGTAGGAGTGGACCTGTTCAGAAACTAATTTACAAGACCTTGCTAAGCTCCATGAAAATGTCAAGTCTGTATTTAACACCATGACACACACCTACCTATGGGCCACTTTTCTGAAACAGAAGAAACATTCAGCCTTTCAACTCAGTGTAATTGCTATAATAGCTATGATGTTTCTGACCCCTCAAAGTAGACTTGTTACTAGAACAATTGGTGGTGTGATAGTTATTTCTTTAGAAAGATCCATTTAACAAAAAAACTTCTTAAGCTGGGGGCGGTACTAGAAATCAAACTCAGGACCTTGCACTTGCCAGGCAGGTGCAGCGCCACTGAGCTAAGTCCCCGGCTTAAATATTCTTGATTAGTGCATATTAGTTTTACAGATCAATGGGTTTGATTCTGGCAGATTTATACAGGCATATAACATACTTGGATCACTTTTACCTACCCCTGTCACCCCTCTGTGCTTCCCTCTCCCTCCCCTTTAATCAAATTAATTTTAAAAATATACCTTCACTTTTTCCCCAAAAGTTACACTGAGTAAGTGAAGTTAAATTTTCTGCACATTTAAGAGAGGTGAAAAAAAGGTTAGTTCAAAGGCTCCTGCTACCATGTTCAAACTACAAAGGAGAAAATTTACACAGGGGTGACAAGTAAATGGGAAATAGGAATAAATATGCACCAGGATCTTCCATCAGTCTTCATCTCCTCAGTCAATGATCCTCCATTCTTACATCCTTACAGTTTTTCAGGCCAAAACCCACAGTGTCAGCCCCTAGTCCTTACTGTTTTACACCTCCCATCCAATGTGTCAACAAATCCTGATGGCTTCAAAATATCCCCAACCTGATCACCTTTCTCTGTCTCCACTATTAACCCCCTATTCAGGCCACTGGCATTTCTACCTGGATTCCAGGAGGTGGGCAGCCTCCTACCTGACCCTCTTCTTTCCCTGTGGTCTCATCATGGTCTCTAATATCACTGGACTGGTCCCTTTAAGAAATACGAATAGCAGATCACACTGCTTCTCTGCTCAGAACCTTTAAATGACTTCCCAATGCACTCACTGGCCTCCGATCGTCATTCCTCGTGATTAGCTCCTCTCCACTCCGCCCTGTTGTCTCTCTCATCTCATTTCCTGCCACTCTCCCCTGACCGCGTGACTCTTCACGATTGCCAGGCCTGCAGGCAACCCGCACATTTGGCCTTTGCTGTTCCTTTAATGTCACCCGAGACTTTTGCATGCTTCACTCCATCCTTTCTTGGGCAACTCTGTGTAAACACCATCGCCTCAAAGAGACCTTTTCTAATCGTGCTGTGTAAAACCACACCTCCCTCCCAGGCTGGCATTCTCTGCTCCCGGTTTTCTTTCTTTTCCTTAGCAAGTGGCAATTCATACATTTCACTTATTTGTTGATTGTTGTTCCTGTCATCATGTGAGCTCCGCACAGGCAGGGCTGTATGCTTTGTTCCCTGCTGCCTTTCTGTCACCCAGAACAACACCAGGCACATGGCAGGTGCTCAATTACTGTTAAGAAAATAAATGCACCACCCATGTAGATGCAATTAACTTATTCTAAAGGCAAAGGACTTACGCGATCTGAAGAGAAACCAGAGTAATTAATTTATTCTATCCTGCACTTAGGTGGTTTATCAGGCTCATCACAGAAAGGCACAGAACTAGTTTAGCATTCCTAAGGAGCAGTAACCTACGAGTGAACATTGCAAGATAAAATGCTTTGGAGTTCGGTGCCATTCTAAAGAATAACTGCCTCTCACACATGCTCTATTCACTGCAGCTTTTCATTCAACCTTTTTGTGAATATTCCACGGATGCAATTATTGGCACTGAAACCTCAAATACTGGGCCAACTGCACGACTGCAGAGATCCCTACACATCTTTCATCTGTACACATTCCCTCAGAACGCAATCATTACCTCATTAATCAGCTATCATTAATTATTCACTTACTCTAAAACTAACGCAACCACAGTCGGCACGAATGCAAAAAAATGGTGCTACTAAAACAGACACTTCAGAGTCTAAAATTAATTTGTCATTTTCACTTTCATAACGTTTCAAGCAGGAAAAAATGTTTAGAATTCTTCAGTAATAAAAAGAAGCCCTTATGACAAACTGCCATAGCCATGTGTGATAAGATTTCTAATCAATTCATTCTCGGTTTAAGCTAAAAAAGCTAGTTGTTTATCATAAAAACATTTATGAACTTAAGGGGCTCAAGGTTTTTTATCATTAGAACATGTATTAACTTAAGGGGCTCAAGATTTTTTATGGGGCTCAAGGTTTCTCAATATTTTTAAAACAGAAGAACCATAATCTGAGTATTTTGTTCTGCCTGTGAACGGCAGTCAGATCTGTCTGTGCATGTCATGCCTACTTTGAAGGCAGGCTTCAACAGTGCAGAAGCACTTAAGTATATTATACTACCCATTTAGATGACTTATTTCACAGCACTAACAAAAACCATTTCCCACATTTTCAAATATATTTATCGTATCATCCTATATTTTTCACCAAGGATTTCTCTCAGTTGTACAAGCATTGCTTATTCTGCCATAAAATGTGAAGTTAAGTGGCTCAGGGACACCAGCAAATGCTAATAAGCAAAAACATGCAATAAAAGATACAGTCCAAATATGCCTAGAGATACAGATTCTCAGAGATTCTATAGTCTTAAAAATTAATACCATCGATTGCATTCAAAGTTTACTATATCTTAAGAATAAAAGAAAATTTTGAAAGATTTACTTCGATTATTTATTTTGGGTTCATTCTGAACATCTTTAAAAATTATTTCTAAAGAAAATTCTCTGCTGCCGGGGATTTAGCTCAGTGGCTCTGCCGCCTGCCTCACAAGCACAAGGACCCGAGTTCAATCCCCAGTACCAAAAAAAACCCAAAAAAGAAAATTCTATGCTAATATGCTAGTAAGAAATTAACAGTACAACTCTTACCTTATGCACACAATAAAAAGAAAAATGTTTTTCTTTGACAATAAAATAGAATGAACAAAGAGCCCCTATTAGAAAAACCTTATTTTTGATAAATTTCATGGCAAGTCAGTAAAGACTGAAGTAAAAAAATTTCTAAAAGGACTGAATACAGAGAATTAAAACCCTGCATGTGAATTATAAAAATATTCCACAAAACCAAAAATATAACTTACTGGAACAGTATGTCAGGATTGTCAGCACACTTGTCATGAAAGTTACAACCCACCATTCTTATACTCCATCATTATATTGTAGAAAAATTGCAAAGAAGCTTGTTTATATATTTAATCCTACTTCTGGGAAATTATCCTCAAGACTAATGTTAACACAGAATAAGAAACATTTCTAAAAATAAATACACAAAGATATTCACTTCCATACTAACAAAATAATGAAAACTGCCAAAATCTAAATATCCACCACTAGGTATAAATCAACTAATAAGTCCACGTGACAAAGTCTCATAGGATCAAGAAAAGGATATTTATTTTAAAAACTGCATAACTGTACAAGAAAATGCTTTTTTTAATTCTAGTGCTGGAGATCAAATCAGGGCCTCAAGCATACTAGGCAACCTATAGGGAAATGTTTTTAAAGTAATGCCAAAATGTAAATGAAGGCAGAATAAAATTCAGAATTCTTAGCATGGCCTACAAGTCCTAAGCTGCCCTGATTCCGGAAATCCTTTTTGAACTTCTTTTGCTATCCTGCAGCTATTCTTGCTTTTGTTCCACTTCCTGAAGGAACCAAGCTTCTGCACCTATGGCTTACTGATTAGCACGCCCTTATTTGTACCTCTAGTTGGACACCACCTCCTCCAGGAAGACACACCAAATGCCTCCACCTACCCTTCTTTTCAAATCACCTTATCTATGCCATCTCACAGTTTTATTTATTTGCCTTGCTATACGAGGCAAAATGTAAATTTCATAAAAGCAAGGCCTTATAAATCTTGTTCCCTCCCACTTGTATCCTAGCATTTACAGCAGTGCCTGATACACAAGCCAACAAATATTTATTTGAATAGCAAACCCTTAATACTTAATATAGTAAAAAACTACATGAAGAGGGAATTCTAGAAGGCAACACTAAATAAAATGTTATATTAATTTTAATGGACAGAAAATGATGTCAATTTGACCCAGCTATTCTCCTGCTGGGTATCTTCTCAAAAGAATTAAAGAATCATATCATGGTGATATATGTGAACCATGTTCATAGCAGCACAGTTTGTAATGGCTAAAACTTAGAAACAGCTCAATTGCCCATCAACTGGAGACTGCGTAAAGAAAATGTAGGGTTTTTTTTTAATATATATATAAAATGGAGTACTACTCAGCCATAAAGAATGAGAAGCTAGAGCCGGGCATGGTGGGACATGCCTGTAATCCCAGCACTCGGGAGGCTGAGGCAGGCTGTGAGTTTGAGACCAGCCTGGGCTACATAGTGAGTTCCAGATCAGTCTCAACTACATAGTGAGACCCTGTCTCAACCACCGCCCCCAAAAAAAGAAGCTAGAGACATTTACAGCTAAATGGATGAACATTGAGGCCATACTCTTTAGTGAAACAAATAGGACACATGTGTAAATACTGAATAGTTTCTCTGGTGTGAGAAAATGAAAGTGTAAATAAAGATCAAAATATTTAATAGATAATGTGAAATAGGAAGAAAAGGTCCAAAGGGGAAGGGGAAGTGGGAGCAGTAGAGGAGAGGAATAAATATGAGAAAAGGAAAAGAATGGAAACAGTCTTTGTAAATGGGGGCAGGTGTAGAGGGGTTGAAATAAAGGCAGGGGAATGGAGAAAAAAATAAGAACCAAGATATATTATGAAAGGTATAAACTCCTAATAATGAATGTCAACATATTGTATACGTAAAATGTACCAATAAAATTAATTTAAAAAATTATGTCAAAGCATAGAGGCCACAAAGTCAGCACTATGCACAGGGACAGAGGCAGCAACAGAAACTAGGGGAGGAGCCCCTTGTTTCCAGTCCATCAGCCAGAGCACTGCTGCTTGTTCTTTGTTTTCTACACTGGCTCCCATCCACAATTTGGTAAAAGAAAGGATTTGTAGCTTCAAAATGCTTGAAAACAGCTTGCTAATGCTCCATTAATGTAAATGTACTATTTAATATATTGGGCCAAGAAAAAATTTAATTAGCTAGGGCCGGAGATTGAACTCAGTGGTTCCAACACCTGCCTCCCAAGTGCAAGGTTCCAAGTTCAACCTCCAGTACCAAAACAAAACAAAACAAAAAAAATAATCAGCTAGATATAAATCATATAACAAAAAAAGGAAGAAGAGTTGGAAGGGAAGGGAGAGGGTGGGAATGAAAATGAAAAGAATTAAGATGTGTTATACACATGCACAGGTCCCCATGATGAATGAGATCACCATATACTGCAAATATGTAATTAAAAAATAAAATATAAGAAAACTAAATAAAGAAAAAGAACTACTTATGAAGGAGATATCTCAAAAAAAAAGGATATAGGTCCAGAAACAACATACCAAACTTTTTTAAAAATTAGAGAATGTCAAAGAGGCAGAAACAACTAGAAAACAAAATAAAACATAAAAGAAATCAAAGCATGTTCACACATAGAATCTATATT
The DNA here is from genome assembly GCF_012274545.1 of Fukomys damarensis. Classification (NCBI taxonomy): domain Eukaryota; kingdom Metazoa; phylum Chordata; class Mammalia; order Rodentia; family Bathyergidae; genus Fukomys; species Fukomys damarensis. Next base: position 107,102,373 of record NW_022900928.1, on the reverse strand, counting down.
GAAAGCTTTAAAATCTGTACAATGTATTACCTAAGACACAGTCTGCCATACCTGGCCAGAGTCTCCTGTACAATATTCAGTAATATCACACCCATTCACAGCATCCCGGCATTCATATCCTCGAGGCTGAAACTGCAAATCAAAGGAGCTAGTATCAATTAATATTTCAAAAACTTATGATTCTAGGATCAGGGATTTAGCTCAGTGGCACCGTGCCTGCCTGGCAAGCGCAAAGCCCTGAGTCCAATCCCTGGTAGCAGGGGGGAGGGGTTATGATTATTATATTCCCTGACAATCCCTATGCTTTCTCATAACCATCACCAAACTCTTTTCATGAATTAGCCAAAGAGGTGCAGAATTGAAAGAAAGCCCCAGATTCTGCTTTCTACACTAAAGATGAATCATCACTCAGGATATTAAGTGTAAGGATTCATAACCCGCTGTCTCTAAATATTATTTTAAAATAATTCCAATGTGATGGAAATTACATAAAGAAGAAATACTGGTTTGGTGTACGACAAAGAAGCAAAACAATGCGATACAAACATTTAAGATTTCTCTGAAGAATTGATACACATACACGGCCTTCACTTATTTATCTATCAGCATGAATATTAATCTTACCTTAGCTAAACAGATACAATAAAATGACAATGAATTCATATAAATTACCTACAGTGCTGCCAGTGACTGACTATAATATGCAAAACATTTTGTTTGTCTGGGGAGGAGACAGATAAAAGAGAAAAGCCTCAAGTAATTTATAATCTGCTAGGAGACAAGAGCAAGAACAAACTATGCTAGAATCTTTTAGAATATCCCAATGTGTAATATCCCTTGGTACAGAAAAATGATAAAATCATGTAATTTTATGACTGTAAGATTATCATAGGTCTTCTATATGAGAAAAACATTAAAAATGTCTTTTGAAACTAAGTGGAGGTCACTGCAAATGGAAGTCTATGCCCACGCACAGACAGTCTGTGCACATAAAAACATACATAATTACATCCTTATCTAGCTTTCCTGACTAAATAGAGGATTCAAAAACCCAAGTGGGAAAATATGGCCACTAGCTTTTATGGTCTGGGTCTAGAGTTTTACAAAAAAATGTTAAAAGCAGGCATATTTAAAAGATCATAAAAACTGTTCCTCTTCAACAATTTAATTTGATTCTGTGTTAACAGAGTGACTTTCAGTTTTTATTTTGGAATCCATATGGTATATCTTCTTAAGGAGGCATTGCAGAATAAGGTAATGAGTAGTGAATAACAGAAAAGATAAATGTGACCTACAGAGGTCAGGTGAAATTATTGATTCTACAAAATTACCAGGCTAATCAATATGCATAAATTTCTGACAAGCTACACAAATGCTTAATATGCATACTGAGATATTTAGCTAATCTGTCGACTGAAAGAAAGATGGAAGTGTCAGGGAACTCACAAGGCATGAGGTATTGTTACAGCAAGGCCCGTCACTGCAATGGGCCCCATTGGAGAGAGAGCATTTCTTACAGCACAATCCATAGCATTCCTAGAGAAAAAAATTGCATGAGAGCAAGCCAGGAACCTTACCCATGGTTCATTCAGCATATTCCACGCATGTGACTTATGTATAATCCAAATAAATACACTTATGCAGAAATCAAATATTGTAGGAAAGAATTTCTCACTATAAATAATGACAGGCTCTTTTCTGCCATGTTTCTCAACAGAGTATGATCTAGAAAGGGCATTTCTATCAAAGAGTGTGCTTATTTCTTAACAGGTCTTCCCAACCCTGTTATCTCTACTACACCCTTAATACTCAGTTTAGTTTTAAAGGGGCAAAAATAATGCACAACATGGAAAACTGTTTCATGATTTTGTAAAACTTATCCGAGTATGAGCTAAGAATTTTTAAGAGGAAGGGAACTGGACTAGAACAATCCAACAGGCTTTTTCAGACAAGGCAGTAAGGATGAGACTAATTCTAACTTGTCTGAGCTGGGCAGGAACATTAATCAGGGAGATGGGAAAGAAAGGCAATGAGACCACAGTGAATAATACCATGGGCCTGTCCTTACTGCTGTTCTTGTTACCTCTGAGAAAGGATTTACTGACAGTAAAGAAGGCCTTTGATACCTACCACATGGAAGCCACAGTCGCATTCTTCCCCAGGCTCTACATATCCATTTCCACATTCTGTTGGCTCAAACAGCTGAAAGAGATAAGGGACACAAAAGAAAAAATGTTTTTATCACAGAAAATCAGTGGTTCACTGGGCCCCCACATGCATGGCCCTATGATCAGCTATCTGCCGTGTGGTATTCACCTGTGAGGTTTTAGTATGGCATCTTACACATAATGTCTGTGTGGGAAATATTGTGCACTTATTAATAACACTTCCAGAAACATATTTGAAAGGGGTGATATCTCTTGGGGGTTTCATTTGTGGTAGGCTCCAGGGACGAATTCTAGCATTAGAGTTACTTTTTATGGAGACTAGCTGTCAAGAGGAATAGATCACTTTTCATATCTGCTAATGGAACTAAAATGTATTGCTAATAAGATGCACAGATATCTAATTTGCTGACTTGACTCAAAGCAGCTGAGAAGACATAAAAATGTCAAAAAGATGAATATGTTTCAGTCACAGCAAAATATGATACATTTAATCAAGTAAGTTTAAATAAACTTAGAAAACAATGTTTCTAGAAATGCAAGCCCATCACTCTCATTGAAAAAAATCTGGATTATCTGAAGCATAGTAAGTAAATATATATACACATGCATGAATATATCGAAACCTCTCAATCATTCCTGGATTGGTGGAATAGTCAAACCCCTAACATAATCTACCCTACTAATGTTATGAACTTGCTTCTAGACTAATGTTCCCCAGTTGTCAGGGCGGTTGACTGATTGTGAGAAAAAAGCCTATTTCCCATCCCTCGAGGGAGAAATTCTTGGGGAATGATCATCATCCCTGGGTGAAAAATGGAGCATCACATCTCAACACAAAGGCTCAGAACCATGCCTACAAGAGGGAGAAACTCTACCCCAGAATCTATACACACCCTGTGGAGATTTTACCTTCCACCCAGTCCACCCAGGGAACACCTGATCCTCCTTCTACTTCCAGAAAGACTCAACTATTTTAAGAAGCAAGCAAAGTTTCTAGGCTCACTGGGTGGGACTCCTCTGTGGAAAGTCCAATAAGTGGAATCGATAGCCCCAATCACGAAGCTATTTGGATCAGCAGGCAGAAGAAAACAGAAATGGAAAAGGCCAGCCAGAGCATGAGTAGCACTTTGTATCAAGCCCTCAAATCCTTCACTCTGTCTCCATCCTGAGATGGGTCAGTACCACCAACAAGACAGGAAACATGGCAGTTGAGAAGCACAAAAAATACCAACATAGATATTGTGAATATAACACACACATATATATATATACACATTCATTGATTTAAAACACTTGGAAGAAAATCTGTTCTTTGACACTTATAAACTATTCTACTGGGAACCACAGAGCTCTTTTTTTAACCACTGTAGTATATAGTTTAAAAAGAGAAATACTTCTTATTTACTAACTTTCAAAAATGAAGTTGCCTAGAATTTATTTTAATATAGAATACCTGTTATTGGGACAATTTTCCTCTTACTCACAACCAATTTGAGAAATGCAATGATGAATCACTATGCATATACTAAAACCTTAACCTGTCCAAACAAATCAGTGCTGTTTCTTGGGCATAATGCTCATAATTAGCTGGTGCACTGCAAGCGTGGTAAAATTAGCCATGCACACTGTGCTTCAAAAATGCCAGCAGTTCATACTAGGTCTTTACTACCAATTTCATCCATTTCAAACACTTTGAGACTTTCAGACTTCTATGCCGAGATTGATGTCAGGCAAGGCGGGCACCTATTTTGATGAGGGAAGGTCACTTTCAAAGCCCTACTTCTTTTTCTGCAGCGTTACTGAGATTTTACACAGAGGTGAGCCATCAAGCTAGTGTCTCCTGGCTCCAGCAGTATCACTTAATGAGGAGTATGGAATAAATTATTCTGTCAGTTATTCACATTAGTCACTGACTTTTTTTAGAAAAGGTTAACATGAATCCACTGCTCTTCCAATTTGCAGAATATTAAGCATTTTGTAAGCAATGAACTATATTTGACTTATGAAGCAGTATGTTAAAGGAAATTTATGGCATCCATAAATACCCTGGATAACTTTATGACTGGCTGATACTAGTAATGTTTCCTAGTAATGCTTCCTACCTGGGAGAAGAGACCACCACCATCACCACCATCCCCAAAAAAGGAGGAAGAGGAGGAGGAGGAAGGAAAAGAGCAAGAAGATGGGAGGGTGAGGAAGAGGAGAAAATAGTAACTAGGTCCCTAGAAAGAGTATCAAGGATGAATGGAATTTTTACCAGATAAATGGATTAAAGTAATATTTAATCTTAATCTAATTCATTCCTCTTAGAAGCAAGGTGAAAACAATCTAACAGGAAATTTTCAAAGATATTTTAACTGAAGCATTTTTGATTTGGGGAGGGTTTGGGAGTACAGCTAGCTCTGAACTGAATACTAATTTAGAATTTGATGATTTACCTAAAGAGGACTCAATCTTCCACATGACGGAGTTTCTTAATTAAATATTAATCTGACTCACAAGTATCCTGCTTTCTGAAACAAGGATCTGATATTTGGTACTGTTACACTGTGAAACACTGAAAAAAAACTACACCTTCTAAATTACTAACCTTTGTTGGTCTGTTGAAAAGACAGGCTCCGCCTCCTCTCTGTAAAAAGTCTCTGTACTCCAAAATGCTACACTTTGAAAATTTTCTGGAATGGGAGACCCTGAGAAAACAACAAATTGATTATGTAAATAATTTACCAAGAGCAGTCATCAGAGAGGAATATTAAAACCCCTGAATCAGAACAAAATGTTCATTTGGGGCCAGATGAATCTACTTGAATTTTGACAAGTCACTTATATCCAAATTGCTAAGCAAGTTTGTTTCTTGGAATTTATAAAAATAGAAATACAACATTTAGAAATGGGAAGAAAGGAACTAAAGGTGTAGGGAAGGTGGGATGGGTAGGGGAAGAGTAAAAAGGGAAAAGAAAAAATGTGAGAAAATGAAAAGATGAAAATAAAGTGTTTGTAGATGGGGAGGGGAGGAGCGGGTGAAGGGAGTGCAGAGGTAAGGGGAAAAAATGAGAATCAAGACTTGCCATGTAGAGGTACATGATCCCAACAATGAATGTAACTGTATCCCTAAAATGTACCAATAAACTCAATAAAATTAAAAAAAATAGAAATACAAAGAAAAATCACAGAATTATGGGCTAAGTTACATCGCCCTAAGTGGATGAGTTCTCTTATGATCTTACTTAAAATCGTTTTTTTAAGTTCACTATAAAATGTCTCCATGGAAGCTGTATTTTTAAAAGTAATCATTTTTATTTGCTATGTCTCAATAAAGATAAGCACTTTTGGGGGGCTGGGAGTTTACCTCAGTGGTGCCACTTGCCTCTCAAGCACAAGATCCCAAATGCAATCCTCAGTGCCAAACAAACCAACAATTCTCAAAGGAAAAATGAGCACTTTTTTTACTCTATTCTGAATAAAAGGAACTCATGACTCTGGAGGGTATCATTGAAAGGACTGATTTCTTACAGACTTGTAATTCAGGCTTTGATAAGGCAACTCAGGTAAATAGGAAACCCTAAAGAACTGTGTTAGAGTGTACATATAGACAAAGTGCAATCAAAACATATAGCAAATGTTTAAATAAAAATTTACAAATTTATTAGAATAAAAAGTCACAGATCCCCTTCAAAATATTCCTCTGTGATTCAAACACACCTGTCCCATTGTTCTGCCTGTTTCTGAAGCAGTTCTCAAGATCTCTTTCATGTTTGTCTTCTCAAGGCTACCTCGATGATTTCAATCAATTCAAAAATTTATGGCAATTTCTGTCAAATAAAAACATTACCATACATCTTTATCTGCCTTGTTTACCAGATCTGGCAGTGTGACCTCTGCCTTTTCCTCAAAGTTCAAATGACCATAAAAGTAAGCATACTGAATTGATCCAGGACATCAAGGCACCACAACAGTGCAACTAAAAACACAAAAGGTGGCTTCTGAAACTTCTTCAGAAAGTAGCCAAGAACAATGGGATAAGTTTGTTCAAAGCAAGGCAGTGATTTTGACAGGCTTAACAGCAATGTGTCTTTTACTACAATTTAAAAAATGTAATTATTCACCATATTTTTATCATACCTTAAATATGTATATATACACACACATTAAAAACAGAATTAGGTTAAATAAGTTCCTTATTCCTAATTTCAAATACTACTGAGTGATATTCATGATTTACCAGAGTGGAAAAGTGGGCCTCTGTGATTTACTTAACCAAATTGATACCTCTAAATGAGTATATACGAGTATATTGTACACATGGTTGGCTGAATCTTACATACTGAATATTTGTAGTACTACTTGATTTAAGAGTGATGGGCCACTTATTCCACGATATAATCCAATAGTTTTATGTATTGTGACATGACAGTTTATGGAAGTAAAACCAGCTACTGCTGACAGTGATCAGAGATCTCTTAAAACAAATATACAGAAATGTATACTTGAGAAAATATACATTAACTTTAGTCTCTTTTTCTGGTGCTAAAGATTAAACCCAGGGTTAGTATATCCTATGAATAGTCAGATCTAAAACTCATTTAGAAACTGAGAGTTTAAACAACAAGACAGCTCCCTATAAAACCAGGAATGTAAATGGTGCTGCCTTCTGACAGCAGTCCTCAGGAAGCCTGCATGTGCCATAAACCACTAACCTGTGGAGCCAAAGTCATGCGATCATGGAAACTAAGAGTTTCGTGTTTAAACAATCTTCCTAGGAAAGTGTTCTGAAGTCACACACAAATGGCTGACAGTGCAAACCCTCTTCTGCCCAGGAACAGGAGTCCTGGGAGGGTCCAGCACAAGAAAGAGGAAGAGGCTCTACACAAGTAGGTAGAGGTGTCTTAGCTAAACTCAGTGGCACTAACATAGCACCAGAAATTGCCAAGGTACTGTGCAGATATCTAGCATGGGCCAATGAAGCAGAAAAGGCACATGGGTAAGGAAACCTGTTCCATCTCCTAGGAGTCACTACAGTTGGGAAGCCTGGAACAGGGGCTCATGTGACCAAGACTCCCTGGGAAAAACACTGTCAGGTTTTGGTTCACTGAAGCAAGTTCCCAAAGTATTTGCCAATGAAAAGAGAAGACTGGGCTGGGGATTTAGCTCAGTGGTGCTGCCACCTGCCTTGCAAGCACAAGGACCCAAGCTCGGTCCCTGGTACAAAAAAAAAAAAAAAAAAAGAGAGAAGACTTAAGACTGATGACTAAAGGTTCAAATGCCTACCACTAGAAGATTAATTTAGACACACTAAATCTAACTTGATAAAAAAGGCCTTATCAATTCTGTAAGAAGCACAGTACAATTTTTATTACTGTAAACATGTATAGTTACAAGTTTCTTAAAATGTAAATTGATGACCAAATTGATTTTCACTGACTTCTTTAGGTAGACAAACAACTTTTATTTTGAGTGTACTAAAAAATTAATGTCTCTCCTAAATATAGAAGCATTTAGTAATGTGCTTCTTTTAAGAGTTAAGAAGTAGCTAATACATTTTACTTTGATCATTAACCTAAAGTAAAAAAAAAAAATTAAATATACAGTGAATTAGTCCTGTCAGCTTTAAAATATCAGAGAATTAATTATTGAATTTATATTAGGTCCTTAGCCTAAAATGCCAGTACTCAAGAGACCATGTCTCTAATTATATTCAGCAATTTTAGCAAAGGTCATTTATCAAATGCATGCGTAATAAAAACGTACCCCGTTTCCTCCATGATGCAGCCACCCCAGGACTCTGTGCAGTCACATTCTAGTCCAAAGAAATCATAACAGCAACAGAGGAAAAAGAGAGCAACACATCTTTAATTTGCATCACAGTTCCTATAAAAAATGCTTTATTATCAATTCCATGTCAAATAGATACAGAAACTGAAGCTTCACAGTGCAAAAGGTATTTCATTTAAGTCAATATTTCCTCTTCCTTTGCAGAAGTATAAATTGTACCTAAGAAAACAGCTAGAATCAAATAAAATTATGCTTATCTTTATTATAACTCAGACAACTCAATGAGGTTCCTCATTCCAACACTTAGAAGCACCTGGGCTAGAATTTGCAATGCCCCAGTTTCAGTCTAAGTATTCTACCATATGAGAGACTCCTAAAAACAAGTGACAAGGAATCTCTTGGGTTTCCAGTTTCCACTTCTATATGAGAATAAGGTCTCAGCTGATCTTGCAGTATACATGTAAATACTGAGAAGACATCAGTAAATGTTAGTTAGTGGGGATTTGCAAGATGCCTCCAGACACTTGTGATGGCTCTGTGCTTGATGACTTAATATCCACCAAGGGCTTCAAAAAGGCCACGGTTGGACATTTTGTGTAATTTCCATAATTATGCAGTAAGGACCCAAAAAGTATCAGATGTAGAATAATGCCAAAGTAGTTTTTCCTTTTCTTGAGGAGGCTGGGGTGCTAATGTCTCATATTGTCGCATACTAACACAGACAGGAAGAGATTTCCCTTAATTTCTAGTTCAGTGCATAATATGAGTGAATACCTTGGCTTTACTTTCCACAAGATCACATTATGACATTTGTGGACCTGAGGCACTTTGCCTTCTGCCACAGAAATGTCTTAATTATATTTTCTACTGTGTTGCCATGAAGAGGAATATAATTCGGGTTGGACATCTTTTTCTGATTTTAAAAGAAACTAGAAATTTTCATGGGCCTGTAAAACTATGGTGGGTCCAAGCTACTTTGCAAATTGGATAAATCAGTCCTGTCTTTGCATCTCTTGTTTGATTACTAAAAATAGTGCCTGCCAACAGTCATTCATCATGACTTTGTACTGCATGGGGTCCATGGACTCCTGTCTGGACTCCTTCTGGACCTGTTCATGCATCACAGGAGAATTCTCTCCTTGGTTACCCACCCCAAGTTTAAAAGGCCTAGAGGCAGCTCAGTGCAGGCAGTGGTGGTGAACCTATAGCATGAGTGCCACAGCAGGTATTTGTTATCACTGAAAGCTCTAAAAGGTTCACCATTACTGGTCAAGGGGGACCTTCTTTCACTTTTCTGATGCAATCGAGTAGGTGACTTTAGGGTTTAAATATGCACTTCTTCTTCTTTTTTCTTTTTGGTACCAGGGATCTAACTCTGGACCTTGTGGCTTGTGAGGCAGGCAGCAGCACCACTGAGCTAAATCCCCAGCCCTTGCTCTTTTTCTTGACTCTCGATCCAACTATTTCCCAATCCAGCCATACTATGACTAACTTGCATGGAGCCTCATCCAGTATCTTGTGCCTACTCTCAAATGGCTGGAAAACCCAGGGGGCCATATTCATCCCAACATTCTGCCATGTGAGAAAGAGCTAAAACACAGCCCGAGAAATCGGGTGTGATTTCATGGGTTTTGAAAGGAAACGTTCTTTAACTCAAATAGATTAAGAAGTACTGCAAGTTTCTCATTTTATAAATCACTTAGAGGAAGGATACATAAAATTAAACTACAATGATTGAGGAATGAAAACAATCAACAGGACATGGATTATACAGACGGAATGGCTGTGAGAAGGTGAGAAGGTCAGTGTACATACTTGGCTTCCTGCTCGAAGGTTCCCATTGGATTCCAAGGTTTTGAGCCAGGCTTTGCGATAAAACTTGTGCCACTGCCATCGGAAGACCATACTGTTTTTCAGAGTTGAAAGTATGTGGGAAACATTTGAGAAAGTGCACAGAGCTAGTTATTATTTCTTCGTTATCACCATATATCATCTCAGTTCCCTAAGCAGAGCCTCACTACATCTAGAGATGCCATATGCTCCTTATCACTTCTTCCTCCCAACCGACAGAGCCCAAGAAACAGAAAGCCCCTCTTCCTGTGTGGCACCTCTCAGGACCTAAAGCTGTCACATGGAAACACAAAATATAAGTCACAAAAGACTATGCTCCAGTCCAACTTACACCAAATCAAGAAGTTCAACTTACTATAAATACACCCAGGGGTCCCCACCAGTTGATGGCTATTAGGCTAACTTTATATAACAAGTCCCAGTTGTAACCAGGATTTAAATAGAGCTTGGGGGTTTCAGGTATTCTTGCCAACTAAAAATTTTCTTTATAAATATAAATGCATAAAAAAATCAAACAGTGATTAAGCAATGTTTGTTATGACGCATTCTATAGGTAAGCAGAAGACAAAATGAAAAAAATAGATATAGGGAGAAAAACATGAATATCATAAATTATTCTATTTAAATGAGGTAAATCTAACATGTAGAAGAGCATTGTAACTTTTAAACAAAAACATTATCAGGAAAAGATTAATAAACTTATAAAAATGCAACATCTATGTCTAGAGCCCTAAAAACCTATGGGCCAATTTTGGCCTGCATTTACTTGATAAATATGTAAAACTATCATTATGATAACCAAGGATACTACCATGAACCCAAAGGACTACTTTGGCTTCTATTTACTAATGCAAGCCTCTTGAGCTACATTCTTGATGTCCTCATTCAGAGCAAGCGTGAGAAGGATGTAAATTAGGTCATAAGGAAGGAGGAGATCAGCTGCAAAGATAAAGCTCTACTTAAAGAAAATTGATAAAATTTACCTCATTCACGCCAACCCCTCTTGTGCGAGAACAGACACCTCCAAAGTAACTCAGGCTGCTTCTCTTATAGTGGAATGTCACACGCCTTAAGAAAAAAAGAGTGCTGTAAGAAAACTTGACGTAGGGACCACTATATAAACTCTCCCAAGACATGTCCACTGTCCTGCACTGAACAGCCCAAAATCATCCTTCTCCAGGAAATCAAAAACTATATTTTAAAGACACTTAAAGTGATGTTGTAAAAATACCTTTAAATAGAAAGAATGGAAGCAAAGCTTCTGAAAAATGGTGGGGTGGAGGAGTGGAAGGGGGAGAAGGAGAGTGGGGGAGGAAAGAACAACCAAGATATATCATGTACAGGTACAAATTTCCTGTGATGAATGTGATCATCATGTACACTTAAACTATACCAATAAACTCAGTAAATTTTAAACAACCCTTAAGTTAATGTGTTAACCTCAGTTGAGCAAGCATTAACAGAACAAGTAAGCACCATACTCTGACATGGGAATTAAGGACAGAAGGATAAGCAGACCGCAGCCCTTGACCTCTTTCTACTAGATAGTACTTTGTAGTTATAAAAAAAATTGCTAATTATTATAAATTGATAACACAAATGAAGAAAAGAAAAGGAAAGGTAAAGATGAAAAGGAGGAAGGAGTACTTGAATTGGTGTAGCTTACAGGGATGTTTGAAAACAGCTTCTCTGTGAGTAGGGAGAGTAGGGAAGGGAACAGCTTTTTACAGCAAAAAGAAAACATAATACATCTTTTCCTAGGTGATGGAAACCCAACTAGATTCAACGGCCCATTTGGAAAGACTACTCCCAGCGATCTTGCAGGTAAGTGTGGTCATGAGACTGCTCTAGCAAAGGATCAGGTAGTGAAACTGTCATGTGCAGGATTTCAGGAAATCTGCTTTACCAAAGTGGACTCAGCTGGGAGGAACTGCTCTTTCCCTGCCTGTAATGAAGGTTAGAACACCAGCAGCATCCTGGACTATGAGGTGACCTTGAGCAGGGGAGTTCTGTGCTCTGAAGCTAGAGCTCACAGCTGCAGAAACACCAGATCCCAGCTCTGGAATCCACTTTCACACTTCTTACACAATGCAGAAGGGCAGGTACATACGAGATGAGATGCACAGCATCGGCATGCTGCTTGATGCGCTGCCGGTATTTGGAGAACTCATGGAGCATCTGCACAGGGTTGGTGGTGATATCAATATGATCCTTCTCAGTCCAGGTCTCTACAGCCACCAGGACAACCCTGGTATTGAGCTGCTCCTTGTAAATCTGAGGGTAGACAACAGGACAGGTGCAGGAGGAAAACACTGGGTCAAACATGCACCATCAGTGAGTCAGAGTCAGTGGAAGGACAGGAAGGGGGAGGTGAGAGAACATGGGGTCATAATTAGCTCCTCAGAGAGAACTGTCTTCTTTCTCTTTTCCAAGAACACAAAAAAGAAAGAATAATCACACAATCTGGTCTCATGTAAAATATTCTCCTATAATGTTACTTCCACTCCAGGCTTGCACCTTTTGTAGCCTGGCATCTTAAAAAGGAGATAAGAGAGAGATAGAGATAGAGAGAGAGAGAGAGAGAGAGAGAGAGAGAGAGAGAGAGAGAGAGAGAGAGAGAGA
>NW_022900928.1:107078483-107089599 GCF_012274545.1 Fukomys damarensis | reverse complement strand
TACTGGGGATTGAACTTGGGACCTTGCACTTACAAGGCAGGCAGCAGAACCACTGAGCCAAATCCCCTGCCCTATCTTTCTAAATCTCATAGGAGATGACAGGTTGGGGCCAATTCTATTGCTCCAAGAGCAATTCAACCAGACAAGATGAGCAAGGCTCACCCTGAGCTGAAAAAGTTTATGGACAATAAGTTATCACTGAAACTAAATGGTGGCAGACATGTCCAAGGAATACGGTGAGGGTGTAATCCCTTTATGAGTCTTGTGACAGATGAATGTGTGCAGATGGCAACTAATGGGCAGCAGAACAATAATGGAATAGTGGTAATACGAGGAAATAGTATCATTATGTTGGAAGCCTTGGAATGAGTTTAAATAACTGTTCAGCAGAGAAATCCATGTCCCTCTTCAAAGCAGTAGTTTCACTATGACTGAAAATTGAGTCACACATTTTCATATTAATTTCTTTGTTTAATAAACTTTTGAAATAGTTTTTTAAAAAAGCAATACAACCAGTTATTCCTGCAGAATTTGAGCAGTTCACACACACACAAAAAAGTGGCCAGCTTGCTCTTGGAGCCATGATACATGAAAAGCAAAATAACACAGACAAGAGTCATGGACCTAAGGTCAAAGGAGGAAAAGAGCAGGCTTCCATCGCCCGCCTCACCTGCCCACACAGTGGCGTCACTCACAACATTTACACTGTTACCCTTCTGCTCTCCTCTACTTTGGAGCCAGTAACTAAAATTTATTCACACAATTAAGCAATTTCAATGAGTGCTGTTCTGTCCTATTTTCAAACCAGTGAAGAAAACAATGAGCGATCTTTGAACACAATGAAAAAGGGGACTATTGGCATGCCTAAATCAAGCTGAAACTAATGTCTTTACACAAAAGTGAATTAAATTTAATATCTTTTAAAAATTAGTGGTCAGCTTAGGAATCTTATATGCTAACACAAAACAAAAATTAAATTTTGCAAGATGTGATTCTATTTGGTGATGCTGAAATGACTAACACAGAGATGCTACCAAGTAAACAGCTTTTGCAGAAGAAAAGATCTGTTTAAGGTTCTCTTTTCTATATTCCCTCATAGCTTTCCTTTAAGATTGACAAGAACTGAAATTAAGGAAAACCTAATAAAACCAGATGTAAATTGTCTCTCAGATGTTCAATCTTAACTTCATATTACATATTCTATGCACATCCACTTATATTATAATTTTGCTCAGCTGTGCCTACCAGGCACATAACATATGCCAGTGCACAAAACATGTTATGAATATTTACATGACTGGTGGTTTGGGGCTGTTTAAAATGCAGAAAAGAAAGCAGCTCCTTGGAGTAAATAAATACCATTTAGGTGTTTGCCAAGTTATAAAAAAAGTTTTTTTTCACAGTTAAGAGGGAACTTTCAATAGATAACAGATAAAAATGTGTTTAGCTGAATAAAATAGCACTTTACATTGGAATACATAAACTTGTATGCAGTATTTATGTTAATTATTTGTTGAATAATTATTTATGAATTATGAACTGAAACATAACATACAATATTCAAATCTATGGAGTTCCCACCTAAGGCAAGAGAAAGGAAAGAAATCTTAACAATCATTCTTTGTAATTTACAAAACAAGAGAAGGAAAAATAATAGTAAAGATTTGTAGTTGGAAGACTCAGACTCTGAAGGAGATACATATTTTATTGTTTCATATTTGTTTTACTTAGTGTTCCATTCTAGAAAGAAAGTCTGAAACATTCCACTATGGGAATACTAAGATAAATTTGTGTGCCTTAAAGGAGTTTCTTATTTTATCTATATTCTCTGAACAGTCTACCTCAATCTATTAGTACTTCTCTACTCACATCTGTATTTTTTTTTCTTTTTTTTGTGTGTGGTACTAGGGACCAAACTCAGGACTTTACACTTCCGAAGCAGGAGCAGTCTTACTAAGCTAAATCCCCGGCCCACTAACACCTGGTATTTAAGAAAAGCTAAACTGCTTTTAACAAAGTCTTATTTACTAAGTATAACTTTCACTCTTTTGGGGTAGCTAATTTTTCCATTATTCTGTCCCCCATTGGGCTCTGGTAACAATAAAATTTAGATATTATTCACAAGCAATGTTATACAATTAATGTTAATAAAAATTTTTTAAATATTTAAGGAAATGTAAATGTTAACTACCCTGATCTGATCATGATACACTGTACATGGCATCAAATTATCACAATGCATTTCATAATATGTACAATTAAAATTGTAATTAATAAAAATAAATGTAAAAGAAAGAAGCAATGCCAATGAGTCTTTAGAATCCTGAGAATAACTCAACAGTCCCTTGAAACTCTGACAATATTACTATCTCTGAAGCCAACTATCCTATAATTTCTTAGATGAACTAAGGGACCTTATTTTTATTTTTACACCAGAATCAGCTAGAGAAACAAATGGAGAAATAGAGGAGGAGAGAGAAACCATGCCGTCTTGGTAAAAAAATAGGTTGAAGAAAACCTGGATACTTACAGAATCCACAAGGTTGACCACAGACTTTGCAAAGTTGTTGGTAAGTGCATGAGAAGAGCGATGCTTCTTATACTGAAGGAAAAAGAAGATGTACCAGTCACTGCCAAAGCTTAATTTGATGGTAAATTTCAAAATTCTGTAAAAGCAGAAATCTCTTAGCAATAGTAGAAATAAGGATCAAAAATACAGAATTCAGTTTGTGCAATAGTGGATATGATGGTGCTCTCCCTCACCCAAAAGAAAATCCTCCTCAGCTTACACAGCAACAATCTTATCTAAAACACACACAGTGTTCCAGGTGGTGGACAGGGCCTGTTGAAATTGGAATCTGTGGGATAAGCTTTACAACTCAGAAGTAACGTTTTCATTCAGTCTTTTTTTTTTTTTTTTTCTGGTTTTTTGAGACAGGATCTCACTATGTAGTTGCTACTGACCTGGAACTCATTATGTAGCCCAGGGTGGTCTCTAACTCACAGCGATCCTCTTGCCTCAGCCTCCTGAGTGCTGGGATTACAGGTGTGCACCACCACACCCAGCTTTCATTCAGTCTTTATGGCTACTAGTGCAAACCTTTCATTTTCACTGAAACAGCATTTCATACATTGTAAAGAGCTAAGAACAAAAACTAAAGTCTCCATCACACATCTTCTTCACTTTAAACTCAACAACCTACACATCAGGAAAATTCCTTATGAAGCATGTTGGATACTGCCCATGACATGGAATGCATCTGCCTTGCATTTAGTATATTGCGTCAGAGGAATACCTCCTCCAAATAAAGCCACTTATGGGCCAGGGATTTAGCTCAGTGGTTCCAATGCCTGCCTCACAAGCACAAGGACCTGAGTTAGATCCCTGGTACCAAAAACAAACAAAGCCTCTTAACAAAGAGGAGACAGGAGCAAAATGAAGTGTGTTGATAGCAGGTGACTGGTTATGATTACTTAGGAAAATTAAGTAAATTAATAGAATCATTCTACATCAACATCTGCAGGGCCATCTTTTTTGTTTTGTTTTGTTGCTGTGTGGAGATAGAAATCTATGACTCAGAAATGTTCAGCAAACTGAGCTACACACTCAGTTGGAGGGCTGTGTTTATAGCAAGAAGTTATAGACTTATCTCAACAAGCCTCTAAGAAGACATTTGAATAATGCAGTCTCCATGGGAAAATCATGCACTCTACTGATCCATGAGGCTATGGTGATTTTTAAAACTGAGGGAAAAGATAATCAATTCAGATTTATACTACTTCTTCAAATTTTGACTTCAATTATGATTATGAAACAATGCATTTTTTATAAATAATAAAGGTTTTATAGACTAGAAGATGATATTCTTTTTCTCATTTATGCACTTTCACCCTATGAATTGGTCAGACTTCTTTCATGTCATTTGCTCTACACTTGTGATGTTTCCTAGACAAAGAAAGTTGTCTTGTACTCATATATATAAAATTTACTTCTGAACACAGAGAAAATTGACGACCTATCATAAGCATGTGATCAATTGATTAATAATGTGTTAATAGTAGCATTCATTTAATTCAAAACTATTGGTATCACGTTACTATTATCATTTTTGTTGTTATCACTGTGCATCATAACTTGACCCAAACTGTTCTTTTAAAATTAAGCTTCACTGCATGCACATAAGTAGATCATAAAACATCATGTTAATCTAAACTATTTCAGGTACCTTAACACTTTTTAAACTTAGAATTATGAAGTTTCTGCAAATAGTTTAGTATTTCAAGTTGCCTCTAATTCTACAAGCAGAAAGATTTCAGATACCTTTTAAGAATGGAAACAAAAGTCTTCACATTAAGTTCCTTTGAGGTTTGCCACTAGAGAGAGGCAATGGTTGCACAATATTGTGAAGGTATGAAATGCCACTGGACAATATTATTTAATGTCTTGACATTAAGTACACATCAGAAAAAGAAAAGATATTAGCTGACACCTATTCTCACTAATATTACATACATATTAAATAAATTTTGTTTAGCTTTTCAATATAAATTTGTCCTTTGTGGGGATTTCTGTTTTACTCATACGATCATAGAAAATATGGCTTATGAATTTAAGGTTAATAAAGTCTTAAAAACTACCAAAATCCAATTTTTTTCATTTATTTCATGTTTGTAATTTTCAAATTTCTGAATCTGTTTTGGGAAAGAGCACTCTGCCTACTTGCAGGGAGTGAATCAGAGGGGATAAGGAATGTGAGTGGACAGACCTGTGGGGAAACAGTGCAGGTAAAAGGTAGGGTAGGCAGGGCACTGCAGGGAGAAAGAGTGAATCAAACACCAGGAAGGTAGACTCCCAAGCCTCAGTGATCTACTTGAGGTGGAAAAGTGAGGAAGGAGAAGAACAAAGGGGGACTACTAAGTTTTACATCTGGACAAAAAGTGATGGAACCATTCAAAATCATGAGAAAGTCCAGGTGAAAAGCATCACATGGTGAAACAGCAAATATGCTAGCTCCAGGCTCTTGTCCTCTCCTTATAAAGCCACTAATGGCGGTTCCATCCTCGATTCCTTGTCTAATCCTAGTTACTTCTCAAAGACTCTACTTCTAAATACTATTAACTTATGGATTTGAGGATTCAGTTTCTAACTCATGAACTTTTGAGAGGCACATTCAAACCACTGTAGAAATTTAGAATTCTGAATTAGAAATGCTAAATGTGAGGTGTTTATTCAGTACTGAATGAGGTGACAAGCAGGTGTATGTGAGCATGAAACTCCAAAGATTAGAGCTATAATGTAAGAGGTAATGAGTTTAAAGTCATGATACTACTTACAGACTTGAGCCTGGAAGTTGATATTCATAGAGAATAGAAAGGAAACCCAAACCAAAACATGAGGCAATCTCATAATACTAGGGATTAAATTTAAAAGATTTAATTAAAATAGCCAGTGAGGTACAAGAGCTTTTATGTCACAAAAAGAGAGATGAAGAGAACATTTCTAACAAGAGAGTAGCTGATGGCCCAATGATGTTGGAGGAGTAAGGACAGAATAATGATTAACAGGTGCATTAACTTGAGGGCCCATTTAATGGAACACCTGGGTCCCAGGACTAAGCTAGGTGTTCTACAACAACAAATATTTACTCCTCACAGCTCTATGAGTTTTATTATCTGAAAATAACTTATCCAAGATCACATGGCTAAAATTCAAAGCCTGCTCTAGATTGAGACAGGAAAGAAATTCATTCAGTTAAAAATCCTTATCATGGGCTGGGGATTTAGCTCAGTGGTTTCACCGCCTGCCTTGCAAGTGCAAGGACCCGAGTTCGATCCCTGGTACCAAACAAAACAAAACAAAACCTTATTACCATAAATAGTCTATGTAATTTGTTACGTGTATAAAATATAACGGTATTTGAGTGAGAAAAACCAAATGAGATTTAAGTTAAAAAGTTTGTGCTTATTGGCCTATACTTAAGAATACAACAAAATTGTACGCAAAATATCTGCTTTTCACACACTTTAAAATATCTCAATAAATTATTATGATAAGGTTTTAATATTCATTTTTAGCTTAAGAAACTCAAAGAAATGTTTGCAGACTCTCATCAAAGCTGTAATTAGTTTACAAATTAGATTCTGTCAGCCAGGTACTAAAATGCTTTCTGTAAAATGGAGACATTTTTCTTCCTAATTGAAAGGTACCCATAATGTGAAGCTTCTTTAAAATAAGATATGTGCATTTTTCAGGCATCCAATATTAGGTTACTCTGAATTACAGAGGTAAGCCTGAATGCAAATGTAGGCAAAATGTTTCTATTTCCCGCATGAATAAGAACTAATTTTGCAAATAAAGAAAAATGTTCAATCTCTACTTAGGATAAAACTTACCTTCACATTTTCTTATCACTGAAAACAATTTACATTTAAACTGGCAAATTTGTTTTCACTCCCTGAGCACATAAAATCCTTAAGAAATTTGCCTTTTGAAAATATTGAAATTAAAACTTACTTTCAACCCAAAGGTGATAGTTATCAAAACAACTGCCTCATATGGTATAAACATTGTAAGATGAACACTCTCAGTGGGAAAATTATTCTAAAGCCCAAAAAGAAATCTCCAAGCATTAAAAAAATAGATGTGCTAGTTATTTTAGTTCAGTTAGACTTTCAGCATTTGAATTTAAGTATATGATTTATGTTCTAATTTACTACATTTTTGGTGTTTGGTGGGAATTACATTTAAATACTATCCTCACCTTATATAAAGAATACCTGTAAAAAGGACATTTTTAAACTCTCAAAAGAAACTTTTTTAAAAATGACTCATTTGGGGCCAGGGATTTAGCTTCATGGCAGTGCTGTGCCTGCTTCGCAAGTGCAAGGTCCTGAGTTCAATCCCCAGTACCAAAAAAAAAAAAATGAAAAACAAAACAAAACAAAAAAATGACTCATTTTGGGGGGATTATAATAGACAAGAATATACAGTTACCTGGTCTTTAAGCAAAAGGGATATACTTAGTTCTACTAGTCAAGAAGTAGTATTTCTTTATAACAATAGGAATCATCTTAGGTAATTTCTTTCTACATTAGACATTGTTGCCACTCAAAGTAAAAAGCTTTCTTCTTTTCTTTTTCTTGGTTTAACATATATTTCCTCCAAATTTCTTAGTACAAACTACAGTTCTTTTTCTTTTCTTCTGGCTTCAAAGACAGATTAATGTATCATGGCAAGTTCTCACTCATTTTGAAAATAAATAAGATGAATTACCATGATTTATTGGTTTTAAAATGTATTTCTTTAAATTAAAAGATGTGAGAGTTTCAATATGGTAACATCATCACATAATATATAGTGTAATGTATATAAGTTTTCTATATGTGAAACAATATTTTAAGAAGGGTGTTATTTCATTAAATATAAGATGAAGGCAAGATTATTTAAGTGTGTATCAGTTATAAAGGTTAAAAAATAAATTGAAGGGGGCTGGTGACACAGAGTACTTGTTTATCCTGCATAAGGTCCTGGGTTCAAGCCTCAATCTCCCCCCAAGAATAAATGAATACATTCAGAATATATTTAAAATATCTAAAAATTATTAGGTTGAAAAAATGTATCAAGTTTCCTGTTTTGCACAGTTACTGCAATCTGTTCTTTGATATCTTTGTTTCATTTCATATTTAGTACAGTGGCACAAAAAAATTCAGAATTGCAAGTCAAGGTTTGAGAATTGATTCTATAGATTGCTAATTATTTGGGAATGGCCTTCATATGTTTAAAGGCATGTATATATCTTAATTATTGTCTTGACTACTTTAAAATTATTTTTATAATGGATACTGGTGAATGCTTAGGCTTCTAAAGCCATAATTTCATAGCATGTCACAATGCTTAGATTTGAGAAGCTGGAAAGAAATCTCAATGTCCCAATCACCAAAACAGTTCTGATGAAAAGCCTTATTAGTGACTTTCAGAAACTCATATTTTTAGCCTTCATTATCTGGAATCCCTGCCTACATATTTGGTTTTTCTTCTCACCAGGGAAGCCTACTCTAAATTGTATGTAATTTTGATGTATTCTGCTTCTTACTGAAGTATCTCAAGCAATATACTTAAAAGCTGATGGAACAGAAAACAGATCTGCACAGGAAAATCAGAGAAATGTTGAGAAAAAACTCGATATTCAACACAACCAAATTGGCATTTGGTAATTAATTTCAATATCCATTAAAGGAGGAAACTCAACGTTTAAGTATAAATTAAGTTGTCATTTTTAAAATGTAATGCAGCAAGCACTTGAGTAAGATCTGCTAATTAAAATTGCAAGTTGTCATTTTAGCATGTATCACAGCTTTATTACTCTACTAATCTAATTTTGGGCTCCTGGAAATATAACAAGGATTTAACAGAACAAGGCAATCTGAATTCTTGCTCCAATTTTTGTACATGTTTTTCACTCACATTTGACTTTTAAACATTTTTAAAGATTCTTTTTTATTAAAGTCTTTCCAGAAATGCAATTTCATTTTCATAAAAACAACTACGCTTAACATATGCAATTTTTAGAATTAAATAACATAACTAGGACAACAATAAAAATTAGTCTAAACAGTCTGGAGAGTGTGGGAATAATGTTGAAGCCAGATCTTCCTGGTTCACAAGAGAACTGGACACATCTTTGCCTACTTCTTCAATTAATGATCTCACCTTGGTAGCGCGAAGTCAGCCATAGTGGAAATATTTATACAACTGAGATCAACAAACACAAATCCCACCCTTGAGAACAGATTGTTAAAATTTACCAGCACACGAACACTGGCGGGCGTGGTGGCACAAGACCCTTCTGCACACTCTAGGCTTCAACCAAGACACACCAGAGGGGAAGGGCTAAGGAAAGTATAGTTATGAGAGTTTCTACTTTATCTTCCAGAAGATCAAATGGAGGGGAATGACTTTTTCATATTTCTTTAGAGTGTTACTGAAATGTCACATTCAATTATATTTTACTTCCACAGGTGTAACACAAGATTATTCATCCATCCGATATTTAATGAAATAAATCATTGATTAAAGACAGGCTCTCTGCCTATATCTTTATTATGTGTTTAATCTCCTATAATTGTACTTATCACAAATAATAAGTTAAAAATAACATATTAGCAGAACATAGGCATCGAATAAAATTAGGAATCGGTGACCAAACATAGATGAAGAAAAGCAGAGAATGAGAATGTTAAACGAAGACAAGTGAAAGATGTCAAATAGCTAAAGCTATTAATTATAATCATTATTCAACAGAGGGAAATACAGAGTTGTGAAAACTCTATAAACTTCAGTGTCTCTGAACACCAAGAAATAAATCAAGATGTTTAATAATGCCAAAAAATTAAGTTTCTAAATATCTTGGTTTAATGAGTAACAGATAATAAATTAATGTGAAATATATTCTTTCTTAAGTAAGCTTAAGAAATATATTCTTTCTTAAGTATAAAATCCACCAATTCTTATGCCTGTAATCCCAGCACTCAGAAGGCTGAGGCAGGAGGATCCACACAAGTTTGAGGCCAGCCTGCACTACATAGTGAGACCCTATCTCAAAAAAACCAAAAAACAAAAACAAAAACAAAGTACCGATTCTATATTCTTACCGTTTTGTGATCGTTAATAATCATAAGCTCCAAATATTTCATTTCTTCAAACACACCACGAGATGGCTGAGGAAATAAAAATATATAATCAGAACAGTGGACAATATAAAATATTTCTAATATTTCTGTTAAGCTGTAGATCAACTTTGAATATCAAAACCCCATGCTGCCCATCTTATAAACACCCTAAGAAACATGGTCTCATGGAAGTTGTTTTTTAAGGCAATTATGATTATATTTAATTACTTATAATGTACTCATTTAGAGAGGAAACTCTTGTTTTTACGGAACATTTATATGTAAAATTATTTTACAGAATATGTATTAGCATAATACTACGAAATAAATAAATCTCAATTTCTTTGAAAAAAGTGCCACTTCTTAACACACAACTTCTCAAAGGAAGTAACACTGGCAATTATTATATTCTAAATTCTTCTAAATTTTAATCCTTTAATTTGAGTCCTTTAAGAGTAAGCAACAAGTATTTCTTTTTCTTTTTCTTTTTTTGGTACCGGAGATCAAACTCAGGACCTTTTGCTTGCAAGGCAGTTGTGGTGCCACTGAGCAGTACCAAGTATTTCTGTTTTGTAGTTGAAAAAGTAACAGTGGCAGCTCTCTTCCCCTTACACAGAGAATCACTCATCAGTTCAGGAGAGGACTGTGATGAACGGAAAGCCTATATAAAACTTACTACGCCAAGAGAAATTTCAAGAGTAAGCAAAAAAGATCTCTAACTATAATCAACAACAAATGTACCCACAATCACTGTAAGGCCTGAAGAGTATGATCTAACCTTGAACTGTGTTTTTGATGTCTGGTATTCTAATTTTTTTACACATTAAAAAAATACATTCAACAAAACAGTATCTACAATGTACAATTCCTATTACAATTACTTATTAAGTTATCTAGTAAATTACCATGCAATACATAAGCTGTAAAATTAATTCAAGGTTGGATGGCATTCACCATGTAATTACTACACAGCCCCCATCATTACAGCTTTCTAACCTACTATGAAAAAGAATAGGGACACAGAATTAGTTACAAAGCCCCTGTTCTCACACTAATATATGTGAGGTACACAGTAACTGCTGAGTATGTAACATGATTTTTATTTAGCAACGGTTGTATTGCTAATGGACAGATTCATTCTGTTCTGAAAAATAAATCTGGCTTCAAAGGTTGGTATAACCAAATTTTTGATTTGGAAGATATAAATATGATTAGTCAGCATTTCAAAATCTACCTCTTCCCCCTACATTTTTATTGATACAAATGTTTTATATCATACCCTGCCACTCCCTACCAAAGAATCCTGCTGTACTTTCAACAGAAAAAAGTTCTTTAATTTTCATAACAAAACACATTTAAAATAGAGGTAAAACATCTCTCTCTCTCTCTCTCTCTCTCTCTTTCTGTGTGTGTGTGTGTGTGTGTGTGTGTATGTGTGTGCGCATGT
>NW_022900928.1:107039066-107078227 GCF_012274545.1 Fukomys damarensis | reverse complement strand
ACTTAAAATAGATATAACATCTCTCTCTCTCTCTCTCTCTCTCTCTTTCTGTGTGTGTGTGTGTGTGTGTGTGTATGTGTGTGCGCATGTGTGTGTATGTATGTACTCAGAATAGAACCCAGGGCCTTCACACTGAGCTATATCCCCAGCCCTGTTTAAAGTTTTTTAAACTTTGAGCAGGTTCTCAAGTCACTGAATTGCCCAGACTGGGCTTGAATTTGCAATCCTCCTGCCTCAGCCTCCCAGAATGCTGGGATTACAGGCATGCATTACTTTCTAAAACAATTCATTCTTTATATGACATCAAAGTAGATAGGACACAGTAATCACTTCAAATCGCTAACAGGGGAAGATTAATAAAAAGCAGTGTGTTCCCAAGGCTCAAGTCTTGGGCCTTTTTGTCTGTCATTTTGGTTTGGAGAAATAATTCCCCAAATCTGAGCTGTGCTCGGGACAGATATTGTGGGGTGACATGCACACAACTAAAATAGGCCACACTTACACTCGCTGCTCTCTTCCTTCTCTTCAGCCACTGTAATTCAGAGAGAAGGGGCCACTGGTCACTGCCTTCCATACCTGTGTAAGAGAAAAATGAACACAAAATGCACACTTGACTGAGTTCCAGCAGGAGGATGTTGCTAAAATATTACATGAAGGAACAGCAGCACTGATAATGAATGTCACCAGAGAACCAAGATAAACTAAAATGACAAATGACACTGGTCATCAAACATTTCATATTCTTATGGCCACAGAGTTCAGACACGTGACTTTCTCCCAAACATCATGAAAAACATGAGCTGTTCAAATTCCAGTCGAAGCATGTTTGACCTATATCCACCTAATGATATCCAAAAGTCTGAGAGAATCCTACTATGCTTAATTAATCTAGAATTTAAAATAATGTATGAGATAAGCTTTTGCCTAAATTAGAGACTTCTGGCTCTAACATACAGGAATAGTACCACATACCCCAACAATCCAAAAAAAGCCTTTGCCCACGCTGGCATGGGTCAGACACCTCAGAGAGCTCATCGGAGGATGCAACACAAGCCCTCTACAGAGCAGGAAACCAAGAAAGCTTAAGGAGAAACCTGCTGTAAATCGCTCCTCTAACCTTGGCCACATCCTCTGGCTCCCAAAGCACCTTTTCTCTGGGCTGCCAACTTCAGTCCTTCCTGAAAAGGAGAAAGCCCTCTGCTTACCTCATGACATGGAGGACTCAGCTCACTGCATCAACCAGCCACACTTCGTACCCAGAACTCCGTTCAATTTCACCTCCTGACAAACCTGCACAGCCACAGAGTGCCCGCAACTGCCCACGACTTCAAATGCAATGGCTATTTGAATTAAAACTTACTGAGATTCTTCATTTGCTTAGAATATTGTCCCACCAAGGTTTTCTGGATTATATGTGGTCGACCAGTGCTTTTCTGTAACACAAACAGTTTTAGGCAATGAAAAAGCAAGACGTGAATGAGCCGCTGCAGAACAGCATTTGCAGAACAGCTAATGTCCTTCCCCAAACAGGAACATTTATATGTCAATGTTCAGCTATTAAAAGTGAAAAGTACAGGTCTTGCTGAAATATTAATTTTAAATAAAACAGGGCATCCTCCACTTGCCCCAGTTTAAATGAAAGTATAATTTTTTAGCTATTCTTAAACCTTAACTTTCTTCAAGAAAGAGACACAAAAAGGTCAATAAACTATGAAAAGTGCTGAATCACCTTTAAAAAGCAAATTAAAAAAAAAATGAAGTAACAATTTTTGCCATCCATCAAATTGGGAAAGATTAAACAATATGATACCCATAGCCTAATTACAGTTATAAGGCAAAAAGCACTCTCAAACATGGTAGAAGGAAATTCATAGCATAATTTGAGAGATGTAACAATGTCTACTAACAACATTAAAAACACTCATTGTATGAGCTGAAAATTATATTTTAGGAATGATTTATTCCTGTTATTATTCTATAGCTTACATTAGTGAATGCATACTATGTTCCAGACAATTTTCATGCATTACCCAATTTATTCTTCATAAGCATTCCATACAATGCATATTTATCCCTATTTAACAATTAAAGATAATTGAGACGTAGAAAGATACATTAGTGAATTAAATTACATTATAAAATAATGACCTCAAAATTTATTTTAAAATACACGTGGAAAGATAAATACTATATCACTGAAGAACTGGAAGAGTGCATACTAAAAGGTGAAAGGAAGTTATCTTGGGGAATGGAAAAATAGGTAATTTCTATTTAATTATTCTTGTTTTGCTTTTCCAAATTTCCTATATTAGTTCCATAGTCAGAAAACGTTATAAAAAGAGCCCTTTGAATATACAGCATAATAGTATAAATGCTGTTACTCATTTTTTGCTTGAAAGAAAGTGTGAATTCTCATCAAAAGTATCCCATCCGTATTATTTGACTTATTTGAAGCATACCAAAATTAATAACAATAATGTGAATGTCAAAATTTCTAAATTCAATTATAGTAATCTCTTAATTCTGGTAACAGGTGAAAAGATACCTAGAGTCATGAAATTCTCAGCTGGATTAGCAGCACAATTTTTAAAATCAACTAATTGAAAGTTTCAAGCACTGTTCTGGATGAGAATAAATCATTACATGAACAAAAGGCAAGCAGTGGGGAGGAAAGCAGGCAAAAAGAGAAGATAATAAGCATATAATAATCAGACCCTGAATAATATAATTATATCTACAATATAAAAGTAATTTTTAAACATTATGAAAATAATACTAAATATTTCAAAGTTTAACAGACACTGTAACATTCATTTTATTAATTCACTGAATCTGTAAAATTGCCCTATTTAGGGATGCAATGAAAAAATTATCTCATTTATATATTTTAAAAATTCTAGGGTCTAAATTATTATTTTGGATTATTATTTTGGATTGTTTTGCTCTTTGGTATTTTTAATAGGTAACAAAGCTATTAATCAAACCCAAAAAACAAAGTCAAATTTTTGCTGTAAACAGTTTCTTTATCTACTAGTGGAGTAAGAAAAAAAATCTTATTTAATCCAAATATCTTAAGCCAGGTTGGGTTGTCTTAATATCTGGTAGTTTTTATAGTTACTAATGATACACATTCATTCAAAGAACCATTTACAATTTAATGACTTTTCTGCCTCAAATTTGAAATGTATCCTTTATTCACATAAACATTGTCCAAAAAGAAAATAAATGTCTGCATGCTCAACTATTGTCATTAATATCCTAGATAACTATTACCTGTTCCAAAATTTATTTTACCCAGATTTGAAATGTCCAAAGGTTAAAAACTGCTTTCTGCTCCCCATAAAATAATTTACAATATTCTTATCATTACATTCTTATCATTACAATACTCTTATCATTCTTGGAAACAATCTTCCCATTATCAGCTCTTTTCACTGATCTGACTTGGCTGCTGCCTGTCCGTATCTTCATGTCCTCCTATTTTCCCTCTTGCTCACCACTTTCTGACCTAAGCAGGTACCGAAGTTCCTTGAACACAGTAAAGACACTCTGGCCTCAGGACGTTCCCATTTGCTCAACTCCTGGAATGTTCTTCCAGCTCTGTGATTTCCTTAAGGTCTTTATTTAAAACCCACCTTCCCTTTGTGGCCTTCCCTACCAATGTATATAGAAATGCAAGCCTCTTCTTCATCTTCCTGTCTTCATTTTTTCCCTTTAGCCAGAATTATTATCTAAAATGTAATACTGTATGTAATGCCTTATTCACCCTGTGAATTAGAAGCCCCTGCAGACTACAAGCTCCATTAAGTCCACATTCCACATCTATTTTGTCACTAATATATACCTAGTACATAAAATGGTACCCAGCAAGTAGTAAGCCCTCAGTATAATACTTGATGAATATATATCAAATTTTAAATTTGGTTGCATTTTATTAGTAAGCAAAAGAGTTAGAGTATCTGAATAAGAATGATGCTTCTGACTGTCTCTTACCACTGTGTGGGTCGGGCAAATGCAACTTCTGGCTTCAACACTCATGATACCATTCTAAGTTTGACATAAGGTAGCATGTATAAATATACTTTGAAATCTATACTTATTTTCTCTTTACTGCTCAAAGGTAAAGATGCGTGAAGAGAGCCGGGGTCACTCAGCTCAGTGGTTTCGCCACCTGCCTCACAAGCTCAAGGTCCTGGGTTCAATCTCTGGTATCCACCCCCCATAAAAAAAGATGTTTGAAGAGTCAAATGCCAGAAGGAAACAGATGTGATAGACTCACTTCATCATGAACCAGGTCCAGTGGCTCTATCATGTACACAGAGGTGCGGTCTTCAAACATTCCACTGCAGCACAAGAGACCACACAGGAGAGATTAACAAATACTGCACATGGCAAGAAATAGCAAGTGAACATTATGATTATACCTTTCAAACAAAGAGCACATCTAAACAAAGAGCTTTAAACTGGCTCAAATTTAATCCAAATATTTATATGGACTCCCACTGCAGTCCCCAAACTCTAAGAAGCCTCCAGGCTGCAAGAAGTGCAAAAGTTTATACCAATAACAGACAAATGATAAGTAGTTTTTGATGACAAGGAGACAGATTAGAACATTAAGTTGGGACAAGATTACTCATACAGTGAGAGTATCTTAGGTTATTTCAGAACCTTATACAACTATTAACAAATTTTCTAGTTACATGTAGGTAAATGCAGTATCATCTAGATGAAAACAGAAAGGTCTTTTGTATAAACATAATCTAAAACCATCCGATTCTACAGAAATAAACAGAAGTATCTTTCTAAGTTGTGAATTGCCAAAACACAGCATGATTTTATGGCACATAAATCACATTTCATTTTGAAAGACTTTTTTTTACAAAATATAAAAAGTTTCAAGATTATTTTTCAACACAAGAAAAATCTAGGCCTTTGCATATGGTGCTGCTGTGTTTGTATCCAAAAGATGCCTACAGATGTTATTTTTAGATTCTGCCTGCAAATCAATGCATGAGATTCTCTTACAACTTTACATCCCTTAGCTTACAACTGTAAACTAAAAGAAACCTTTTCTCTTTATAAATGATCATCTCAGATTTTTGTTATAGTAACAGAACTCTAACTAATATGTACCTGGTCCTCTCCTTCCCTTTTACAACACTTATCAAAATGACACTTAGATATTAATCTGTGCAATCACTTGTTTAATCTCTAAATCGCTTCAAAACTCTTAAGTGTACAAGAAGGGGTTTTGCTTCCTTGGGAATGACTCCATATCCAGTTCCTAACATGGCACACAGACAGTGGAGTCACTAAGATAGTTATGTGGGGGAAGACAGAAGGCATGGACAGATGACAGCAAGCTGAGAGGGAAGAAGACCCAATAAGAGTCCCACGTACTGAAGTCCATTGCACGTTGACAAAGCCACCTTGGAATCTCTGACACCTCTGATACTTCCGTGGTAGTAACAGTGCTCTCCGCCCTGCAAAGCAGAAAGTTGGACTATTTATAATTGATGCATTGTTCTACAGAGCAAAAAATGCACGGGTGGTAATATATGTGCACTATGTATCAATAACCTAGAAACTTCTATTTGAAATCATGATTAGAGCTACATAATTTATGTTTTTGGTACCACAGATCGAACTTGGGACCTTGTACTTGTGAGGCAGGTGGTGGTACCACTGAGCTAAATCCCCGGTACAGGGCTACATAATTTTTAAACTTTCCTATAACAACCATATATGTATTAAATTTAATGAAGAAAAGACTTGAAAAGGAATGATGCCAATGTAAGTGATACAATTTATACACATTTCTTTAAGCATGTATTATATAAGCAGATACTGGATACTGTTACACAATAATTTTCTTTCTCCCTCCCACTCCATCACCAAGACAATCACTTTTAACTCTCCACATTGTTTCTTTGTTGCTCACCTATGTATTTTGAATGGTATGTTTACACTGCTATGTCCTACTTTATTGCATTTCAGAAATCATCTTCCTGATATAGTCATGAAAACCCGCTTGTCCCCAGTACATTCCAATACACATCACTGGCCTTGGGTTACACTGCTATTTTGTATTCATATTATGACTCTGCAAATATTTTTCACAACTGTGCTACTATAACTACATTTTCTCTTTAGTTCCATGTTTAATTTTTAAGAAGTTCTGCTTCATTTTCTTGATTATTAGCACTTATAGACCCCCATTATCTGAGAGTACTCTAAACTCTTCAATAAAATCAAACATCAGGTAATATGTCATGCTTGTTTTGTTCCTGAGCACATTCCTCTTGATTGTTTTCACCCTCAGGCTTCGGTCTGTCTATTCCTTCAATTTCTTTCACCCTCAGGTTTCAGTCTATCTGTTGCTTTCAAAGCTCTATGCATAGCCCTCCTCACGACTTCTCAGGAGCATCACTCTGGGAACCCCCGCTTTTCCTGCCTTCTGTATTGGATTCCACTGGACCCACGTCTTCCCCATCACGACCCTTAAACTCCTTTTTTCTTAGAGGCAGAAATCCTCTGGTATTTTCATGAAAAAACATTTGTGGAAGACAAATTTGATGAGAACTTGCCTGGAAGGAACATTTCCTTTTCAACCCTGACAGTGGATCCATAATTTTGGTGGGTAGAAAATACTAGATTGAATATTATTTTCTTTAGCATTTCAAAGGCATTATGTACACTCTTCTGGTTTCTAATGTTGCTGTTGAAAACTGGAAATTATTCTACTACTAGATATTTTCCATAAACTTTACTGCTTCTCTTTAAGAAGACTTGGGGAGATCCTGTTCAGCATCATTTTCATGAAATCTCATGATGCTCCTCAGTTTAGGTCTTTGCTTCCTCGCTGTATTGAGCAATCTATGGCACCTTCAGTCATCATGAAATTCAGTTTTGAGAAGTCACCTGCATTATTTCTCTGATAATTCCCTCTTCTCCATAAACTGATCTCCTCCTCCAGACAAGGGCAGGAATAACCCCATCTGCCTAATAGCATTGGGAGTATATCAGGGGTCTGGTTATTTCCCAGGCAGAGAAAAAAAAAATATATATATATATATAATTTTTCTATTTATTATATTTCTGGCTCATGTCTAGATGTCATCCCCAAAAGCCTCATGTGGTCACAGGCTATTTGGGAGGTGGATGCATCTAGAATATGTGATTGGTTCATGGTAGGGCTGGGCCCAAGGGCACTAGGATTAAAGACTTGACTGCTACCTGCCATAGGTAGTCTGAATAAGATAAAGCGGGCAGAGAGATGCTGTTAAGATCTCTTGTTGTTTTGCTACCTTCTGGCTGCCATGACTGTTTCTGCTCTAGAAAGCCTGTCGGCCGCACCACCTTACCTTGGAGTCGGCTGATTATGGGCTGAAATCTCTACTATGAGCCAAATAAAACCTTTCCCCTTTAACTTTGGGTGTCAGGTATTTTGTCTGAGCAATAAGAGAAAAGATATATGTATATATTCTTAAATTGCAAGTAACTTGTTCTGAAAGTGTTCCACAAGACAAGCGAACATTTCTAATAAATTTTAACTTGGCAAACAAGCGATGCCTTACAGAACGAATAGTAATTGATGTAGAACATCACATGATCACAACTAAGCCAATGGTTCCTCTCTTTCTCTCTCTTTCTCCCCCAACCTCTCCGGGACAGTGGATGATGTCTTCCAACAGCAAGAGGTTGTTATGAAGGAAATCTCATCTGCAGAGGAGGAGAAAAAGGTGGAGAAACCCCTCATTTCAAATGGGATCAGGGAGACATAAAATGTGGGAAATGGTGCAAAATTTTGTAGAAAAGTACCACCCAAATAAGGCTGTAGTCAGGAGAACAAAGAATCTGTTTAATGACAATGCAGTGTCACATTTCCACAAAATCCTCAAAAGTAGGTAAAACCAAGTGTCACTGGATAGATTCCTCACTAAAGTTGCAGAAAAAGAAAAAGATTCCACTGAGCCAATAGAAGTGATTCCATTAGTGATAGTGAAATTGTCCTACACGATAACCATCCTCTCTCTTTTCCCCTCACATCAGCCAAGAAAGTTTCAAAGATAAGTGCTTAAGTTTTTTCTTTATATTTTATATTTTCTTTATTATTTAGTATTATAATCATTTTATATGATTTTTTTATTATGGAACAAATCATCTGAGTTTTCATTAGGTCTTAACGAGGAACTTTGCTTTGATATTCAAGTGCATTGGACTACAAGCATGTTTCATAGTAAACTTTCATTAAATATAAACATATATGATATGCTAAGTTCTACTTGTGTATTTAACTCTGGTACTTGAAAGGACACATGGTATCACACATCTCATCAATTTGAGAATCCAGGTCAATATTCAGCCATTACATTTCAGATTCTTCACATGGTCCTGAAAACAACCATTGGAAATTGTAAATTCCATCGAACTGGCCACTTTGCACTCGTAAAACACCAAAAAGCTCTCTATGTCAAGTGATTATTAGAAGTAACGGTGTGACAAATATGCCTACTTAACCTTTCTAAGAAAAGCTGAGATATTTCAATATTTTCCTGAAAATGTTCTTTTCCCCATGAAATAGTAAGTCCTTTCTTAGACCTAAGTTTTGTTCACTTGCACTGGAAAAATGAAGGCTGGTGCCCTCTCGCTGCCAAGATCATTGTTCTATCGTTACCTGTTTGAATTAAGGTAGATTATTATGCAAAGGGAATGGCTGAGTTCCTTATATACTGGAATGTGAATCACCATATTTTCTGGACCATAAGTAGACTAAAGGTAACATCAAGCACTGATGTTTATCATAATAAGAAAGCTTTAATATTTAAATTGTGTAGTTATATTAAGCACCATAAGCAATTTGTTTCTAATTTAGTCTTAGTATTAGATTTTCTTAAATTTATGCTATGTTTTAAAAATATTATGTAATAATACTATTTGGCAACTCTCCAGTCAAACTCTTATAAACACCAGTAATATCTTGAGGTACTGTATATAAAACAAACTCTGAAAAAAACTTAAATACGAAACAAAGCCTGAGGGAAAAGAGGCAACTCCTCTTGGTGACAAGAATAGCAGTGGGCCAGTGCAGAAGGGGCACTCCAGGGGGTCGCATCCCCAGGGAAATTGGATGCTCAGCTCCAGAGGCTTCCACCCAAAGATTCAGCCACACTGAAAAATCACTATCTGCCTCTAACCATTGGGAGACAGGCATGAAATGCTAAGAGAGTCTGCCCACAATGGCAAAAGCCCATACTGAGTCCTTCATCTTCAAGTACTCAAGTTAGTGTCTCTTTTTTCCAATTAGAAAGGCTTCTGATCACTCAGGAGGACTGACCAGTGTCAGTCCCCTAGTGGTGGTCACAGGTTGAGATTAGACAAATAACAGGAAGGAGAACCAAAAAGGGCAAATTTAACACACTGAGAGTCCCCATAAACATCAGCATTTTCAGATCCAAAGCTTGTCAGTTAATTACATTCAACAAATGGAGAATCTGGTAAACGGAATGTATTGCCCAGTCAGAGAAAGTTGAATGTCCTATGAAGTCTGCTCCCTAGCTGTCTCAGCCAGCCGTTTCCACCTAGATCAACTCTACAAAGACAAATTATGGCAAGTCCTCCATACATATTTTTTAATGTTTCAAATGTATTATCCAATAGGTGTTCCAATTTATTTTAAAAATCAGTAGTCTGATAGCAAAAGAGAAGTAGAGGGCTGGAGATTCAGCTCAGTGGTTCCACTACCTGCCTCGTAAGCTCAAGGACCCAAGTTCGATCCCCGGTACCAAAAAAAAAGAATAAAAACAAAAGAGAAGTAGAAAAAGGGCATATTTTACTGGACACATATACCTGAATTTAAATACTACAGAATAAAACAATAAAAAATAAAAATTTAAGACCTCAGTACCAATTTAATTATTTATCTTCATCAAATTCAAAGAGAAAAAAATGTTCTTACAGTATTTGTTAATAAAGTATTAGAACAGTTTGACTATACCAGTGCTACATAAACTTTTAACACTCCCTTAAATTATGCTGTTCAAACTTAAAATAGCTTTGTGAGGTCCCAGTGACACCTGCTACCTTTATTTCATGGTGCATTTTTTACCCCATGATTCTTTTATATTCTCTAATGTACTAAGAATATTGCCAAGAAGGACAATATTTTGAATGATTATCAATTATAACTCAAAACTTAAAAAAGCAATTATTTTGCATCTAATATAAATAGTTTAAGTGTAGATATTCCCTCCTAATACTTAAACTGTTTATTATTTACCCAGTAGTGAGCAACTTTTAAACTAGTTATTAATTTGAGGATACAAAAGAATCCCACTGTACACCTAAGTAAAAGAGTCATTTTAGTAAGTGTAAAGGTGAAAACAGAAGCTTTAAAGTAACTAACGTTATGGCTGGGAACAGAAAACACAAATATGAATCTTTAAATCTAATTATATAGAATGTTGAGAGGTAGAAAAAGAAGAAAAACGAATTGAGATAATCTGAGAAAATTCATAAAATATTAATACAGGAAGAAAGAATGGGGAAAAGGGAAAAAGAACCAATAGAAGGGAAGAAAGAAAAACTCAGAGAAGACATGCAAACATATGTGACTGAAAATACCAGCACGCAACCTTGGCACCAGCACCAGGCTCTGATGTGTTGTGGCAGTGCCCACCCCACTCCTCCTCACGCACAACTGAATTCTCTATCCTCTACCTCAGTATCCTGGGATTAAGCCAACAGCAGGTTGAAAATATTCAGAAAAAAAAAATAACATCTGTACTGAACATGTATGGACCTTTCTTCTGTCAGTATTCCCTACACAATACAACACAGCAATTTATACAACATTTACATTGTTTTGGGTAGTGTAAGTCATCTAGAGATGATGTAAAGTTTATATAGGTGAGGAAAAGGGAATTAAGATATGTTATGTATATGTATCAATTCCACACAAGGAATGCAAACACTATGTGCTGAAAACACATAAGTATATGGGAGGATGAGCATTGGTTATGCAAATACCATGCCGTTTTACAAAAGAGACTTGAGCACCTATAGATTGTAGTGGGATCCTGAAAACAGTCCCCTGAGGACACCAGAGATGACTGTGTTCGATAGGGTCTTGGGGACACTTTTCAAATCTCTGCTTTGAACTGATGACCACTTCTGGCCAGGAGCCACACACCCACACTAGCCTACCCCATGTGACAATAATCCCTGCCTTCCCACTGCCAACAAACTTTCATTGAGAAGTGGGTTGAGCTGACCCATGATAAGGATTTGATAAGGAAACTACTGAGAACATCTTGTGATAAAGAAAAGAGCAAAGCTGAGAACAGAAAATAGAACCCTTAGGAGCAGGGATTTGCATCTAGTTCACTGATATATATCCACTACCTCCAATAGCAACTAGGTCATAAGAGCTAAATTAATATTCTTCAAGGTTTTAAAAATTGTATTTATGTATGGTATACATGTGCAACATGAAATATATGCATATTTAATAATATATTACTGTAGTCAAGCAAATTAACATGTCTTAACACCCTAAATGATTACCTTTTGTGACTAGGATAAGAGCTTCTTACATCTACTCTCTTAGCAAAGTTCTATCACACAGTGCAATATTAATTACTATAGTTCTCATACTGGATGGAAATTGTTTTATGTCACAGCAAGCACCCTTATTTTATCCTTTCTCAGGGGTCAACAGTATTCTACCATGTAGATGTGCCACATTTCCTTTCTTCATTCATCCATTAATGGACATTTGGGGGGCTGGAGATTTAGCTCACTGGTTTCAGCCGCCTGCCTCTCAAGCGCAAGGTCCTGAGTTCGATCCCCAGTACTCGCTAAAAAAGGGACATTTGGGTTGTTTGCACTTTTTGGTATTATGAAAAATGCTGCTTCATTTATGTACAAGATTCTGTGTAGATATGTTTGTTGTTGACTTGGATATATACCTAGGAGTGAAATTGCTGAATCATATGGTAACGCTATGATAAACTTTTTGAGGAACTGCCAAACTGTTCTGTGTAAGGGTTCTAACTTCTACACAATCTCAATAGCACTTATCAATGTCCATCTTCTTAATTATAGCCATTCTAGCGCATGTGAAGTGTTACCCACCCAAGTGTAAAACCAAATGAGTAATACAGAAGTGAATGAGATGGAAATATCACCTCCTTATTGATAAAGCTATATCAGAGGAGGGTCTGAGTTGAGGCTCTAACGGGCCTGCTAATGCTACAGTCCTGAGTTGGGCAGATGGACCCTCCCAGGCATAGCCAATAAACACCTCTCAATTCACAGGGCATGCCACCATACAATGAAAGCAAAGAACAGAAGAGAGAATATTCACTTCCTATAAGTAGGTGGATCTTACCTCCAAAAGAGGGGAAGAAATGATTGCAGAAACATGCTCAACTCCTTTTCCACCAGTTAATTCATTCTTCCTTCCATGGGCAAATTGAACAAGGGAACTAAATGAAGCAAGGGTAGGAAAATAGGCCAGGAGAGAACATTTTCCCCATTTAACACTAATGAAGAATAGTAAGGTAGTGGGAAACTGGGAGATTTCATCCATCTACTCAGTTACACACTGCTGGCCAAGTGGTAGTTTCTCACACTTAAAAATATGTACTACTAGCTCACCTAAATGAGATCTAACAGAATTGTGACTATATCAAACTAAAAAGCTCTGTAGAGCAAAGGAAACAACAGAGTGAAGAACCAGCCTTTGGAAGGGAAGAAAATATTTACAAACCATGTATCTGATGAGATTAATATTCAAAATATATAAGGAATTCAACTAAAAAATAAATAAATAAACATAACCCAATTAAAAATGGGCAAAGGACACAAATAGGTTATTTCATAATAGAAGTCATAAAATGGCCAACAGGTACAAAAAAGGTGCTCAACATCACTAATTATGATGGAAAGACAAATATAAACCACATTTTTAACCTCTCTAGTTCCTATATTTACTACATATGCAAAGGAGTATTTTTAGCCCACTTTCATCCAATAAAAGTAAAAGCCAAGACTTTAACCCCTTCATAGCTAGTGTGGCAAGGTATTGCTGATAGCAAAACAGAAAAATCTAGGTAATTCTCTTCAAAGTATAGACGTATCATTGCACTTGCAACCAATTCCCAGGATTAAGCATCCACATCTATATTTAACTTCAAAGCCAAATTGACTGCTTGTGACTCCATTCTTCGCCAGTCATGTGAAAAATATGTTATATGTGGCTCTGGCAAGTGGATGTGCTTTGCGCATATATACTTTTTCTATGTAGTTGAGATTTGGGGGAGGTTGTGTAATGTGTAAAAACAAGTTTAATCTAGTTGTGCTTACATATTAATTCCCTTCCTAGTACTCTATACCAAGGTTCTGTTAAAGAACATGGAAGGCAATCTTTGCAAGTTTATTTAACCCAACATACATTTTTTGGACTGGGGATCGAACTCATGACCTTGCACTTTGTAAGTTTATTTTTTAAATGCTTTTAAAGCTATGTATATAATATTAGTGGGAATGTGAATTTATGCAACTTTTTGAAAAAGAAAAACTGAGAATATGTGCCCAAAATAGTGTAAAAATGTACAAATTATCTGATCCAAAAAGGTCCCATTCTCAAAATTGATCTGTAAGCAATTCTTAAGGATGTATTTAGAATGTATCTGAAAGGCTTTCCCTTAGGATTATTTGTATAGTGAAAAACAGAAAACAATCTAAATGTCTGTGAGATTTTAAAATTACAACAAATGAATCTTGGTACAAAATTGTGTATACTATATCACCGTGGAGATTGGTGATGGATATATAAATATAGACACATAAAAAACAGGATTTGTCATTAATTCATTATCTATTAAGCAAGTAAGTTTTGGTAAATGCCTTGTGTAGAAATAAATGAAAGGAAGGGAGTGAACACAAAAACAAATTTCAGTGAACACATCTTCTCTTGCCAGAGCTGACATTATCTTTTGTTGTAAATTTTCATTGTAATCAGTAGGAGACCTAGATTGTCTTATTAATGATAAGGCCTCCTTTGGGGACCTCAAAAGACCTCTGGAGGCCAATTAGCTATTCTGTGTCTAGACTTGGTGAGAAGCTGGGATCAGGCTACAGCAGCCTGCAGAGTGGCTCATTTGCTGAGTCTATAAAGTTCTCATGCAGACTTGTCTACCCAGCCTCATGATTCAGCATCTGCAATGTGCAGGACACCAGCACAGCTGACAGAAGCTGAGGTTTGTACAAATGCCAGGAAATACCATCCCCACACTTAATTTAGCACTGCTACTCACTTTGCATAGCATTCACTTTCAGGGAGATTCAACAACCCTCAGGATGCAGCCCACAGCAAGAACTGATAAATAATAAAATAATACACCGACATTCCAAATGCATGGCATACAACTTGAAGGCGAAACACACTTCAAATTATAGTGTGCCCCCTGTTAATTGGACAATTATAAATCCTGAGAAATGACATGGTCCCCTGAGCAATATTTACAATTAGGTCACCTATAAATATTTGCTGAGAGGCTACAAATTAAAACTGGCTCTCTGCTGCAGAACTCAGCAGGCCCACACATGAAAGGTGCCACTTTTTGCTTGACACTCTCATTGGCGATCCCCGAGAAAACACATCCAGTGATATTTCTCCACTTTGCTTTGTTCCCTCTTTCCTCCTAAGCTTATAGTATCCATGGACACAGCTTAAACTCAATGGCTGTCTGGGCACTACCTAAAAGTCAGAGTTTCTTTCTATAGCTATTCTATAGATTTTCACCCTGAATGGTAGAGATCACTATATTTCCTACATATAAATAATCTCTCTGTTGCTTTAATTTAAACCTACTTGCTACTTATTGATCCCCCATGAAGAGAAGAAAGGTAATTTCCAACAGAAGGAAATTAAGTACCCGATGACCTTTATGCTATAACATTTTATTTACCCTCTCTTTGCCTCGATCACTTCCTTTGTACAACAGCAATAATAATAATATGTACCTCATTGCACTGTTGAGAAGATTAGGAATGAGAATATATCCTAAGTATTATGCCATCCTGTCCTTGAACGCTAAAGTCACTTGCACTAAATAGTCATTGTAATAGTCCATGTAGTCCTTCAGGCTATATGTATAAAGTTATATTAAACATAAATGAGTTTTGTAGCTTGATTCAGGTCCCATCCTCATAATATCTCATTATGTTTACACAAGTATTCCAAAATGCACCCAAACTCTGAGACCATTCTGGCCCCAAGCATTTCAGGAAATGGACAGCCAACCTGTACTTTAAGGTGCTAATATGGAACCATGCAGCTCTTTATACCATTGCATAAAGTACTATACACTTAATCCAAGCAATATTTATTGTCCTGAATACAAAGAATCTCTAGGGTTATTTCAAACATTTATAAATTTTTTTAAATTCCTCAATGAAAATAGCACCCTTGTTTGTGTAGGTGATCAAGTGACTCTACTGAGATAAACATGGGAACAATGCAGAGTGCACTGTCAGTTCTATGACGAGCATACTTACACTACAGGGTTTCCAGACACTTTTAAATATACCTTAGAGTACTGTGGTTTCCCATTTTCGTAGTGAATCTCCACGTAATCAGAAGACAGCAAACCGCTACAAAGAAAAAAAATAAGAGTGATTCTGCATCTAACACAATGGAGATTTAGAAACAGTTCAACAAATGGATGTGACAGGCATGAAGACTACATTTAGTTTCAGTCCAGTTAGTACAAAAAGGTTACCATCAAGAATCTCAAACACTGTAGATGGGGAGGGGAGGAGGGGGTGAAAGGAGGGCAGAGGTAAGGGGAAAAAAATGAGAATCAAGACTTGCCATGTAAAGGTACATGATCCCAACAATGAATGTACCTGTACTGTATCCCTAAATGTACCAATAAACCCAGTAAAAAAAAAAAAAAAGAATCTCAAACACTGTCCAGAAACAAATAAGTTATCAGTGTGTTAGAAGAAAAATAGAAGATATGGACAATGTAACAGTAACTCCTTATATTCAGCATCTAATTGCTATAAGATGTTACCAAAAACAGGGAATATTTCAAGTTTTAAAATTTATTATAGTGAAAGACACATTGCCACTAATCCCCTGCAAAATACTGCCCCTCGCTTCAGAAACATTTGTATCATAACTCTTGCCACCTTCGGAAGCAGCTCTGAGCGTCCTCTTTCCTGAGAGTCTTTAGTTGTGCTCTTGTGGCTGCCTGATGTTCTGAATCCACTCAACACATTTACCTTTCACGGTTGTTTTGACTTTGGGAAAGAGCTAGAAGTCATACAGTGCTTAGCCGATGAGTAAGGTAGATGAGGACACATGGGACTGCAGCCCGCCTTTCCATTGGACGGCACTTGGCAGCAGCATTCTCTGTATTTTTTATCACATCTTGTAAAGATACTCATGAAAGAGGACTTCTAGAACTGGTTCAGCAAGTGAAAAGAACAACTGGAAAAGTCTGTTTGAAGCAAGGGAGAGTATACTGAGGAAAAAAAAACAATGGCAATGTGTCTTTTACTGTAATCCTTTTTTCTTTAAACATTAGGCACACATTTTGATCAACCCTTGTATGCCAAATAAAATGGAATAAACTAAGCTTCAAGTAGGGGAAAGAAAGGCCCTCTTTTTAAAAAATCCTACAATCATGTTCTAAATAGTTGAAATTTCATAAAATGTAATCACTGAGGAAGAACAAGCATTTGCAACTATCTTCAGAGCAGGCTGGATATTAAATATCTGCAGCTACTCAGATCTTATCACCTAAGCAGCCACGGGCAATATATAAACAAATAAGTGTGGCTGGATTCCAATAAAGCTTTATTTATAGGTACTGAAATTTTAATTTCACACAATTTCAGTTTGTTATGAAATATCATTCTGTTGTAGTTTTTTTTCAACCACTTAAAAATGTAAAGAACATTCTTAGCTTGCAATCTATACAAAACTAGGTATGGCTGGATTTGGTACTGTAGGCTGTAGTTAGTTGTCTGACTCCTAACATAAAGTAGTGGTTAGGAACACAGATTTTGAGACAGACAGAGCAAGACATAAAACCTCAGCCCAGCTCCTTATTTGTGGTGTGACCATGTGCAAGTTCCCTGACACACAGCAAATGAAGATGTTCAAAAGTGTGACTCTCACAGGACATGGTAAGGGTTAAATGAAGCCATAAACATATAGCCCTTGACCTGTAAACCAACACTAAGGGCTCACTATTCAGCACTATTGCTGTCACTTTCATTCCTTTAACTCAAACTCTTAAAATGCTCATTTCCACATGTAATGTGGTAAATACAAATTTGTGTCTCCTGAACAGCCCTGGATTAGGGCCTCTGGGTTCCCGTTTGGGCTCTGTCACTGGGAATGATGATAACAAATGACAATTTGCATTTATTAACTAGTTACTATGCCCTGGCACTGTTTGTGAGGGGTTACAAAAGTATTAATTTATTTAATCCTAATGGTAATTTGATAGACGATCTCAGCCAGTCATACACCCTGATTTTATGTCTTTGTTTCCTTTTCTACAAAATTAAGGGCTGGAGCAGAAGACTTCTCAAGTCTCTTTCTGCTCTGACATTCTGACTTTCTATAATTCTGCCTAATACTAGGTTCTTTTGCTAGGAAACCTGGACACTACCTCTTAAAGTGAAGAATAGGAAGAGTTTATGATTTTACATCATTTTGTGAGTCGTACCCAGTGCATTCTAAAATGACTCAATGAGAAGAGCTGGGAAGGGATGAACCAGAACCAGTCTCCACTTAAATGGGGGCCTCGGATGTGCAATCAGCAAAGGACAATCTTCACAACACAGAGATAAAGGATAAGCTTACACTTAGACATGCTTTCCTTTTGAAATTGCAAATCAAATGCTTACCAGCTGTTGATTCTACATCTGTAACTAAATTATAGTAGGTCTACATCTCTCTTTTTCTAAAAAAAAATCTAAGAAATGGCAATACTTAACTCTTTATAATGGAAATCCCAGTCAGGGGCAGAAACCTCTGTTACTGCTAATCCACTACACCAGCCAG
The DNA here is from genome assembly GCF_012274545.1 of Fukomys damarensis. Lineage (NCBI taxonomy): Eukaryota > Metazoa > Chordata > Mammalia > Rodentia > Bathyergidae > Fukomys > Fukomys damarensis. The sequence goes on along the minus strand of NW_022900928.1, from coordinate 107,060,136 downwards.
CAGCTCTGTGAGTGCACACAAACAGGGCTGGGGACAAGAATGATTCTCTAAGGAAATCTTCTGCACTACTGCAAGCAGAGAGGTTTCTCCATCTGTATCTTAACTTCATCTCTCTGTGGGTAATTCATTATTTTCAAATTTTTCAACCACCACTACTGGAGCATGTCTAATTGTTGGAAACAAAGTTATTTAGACCACTCTTTTTGCTTGTCATTGAAGGAAAGATAAAGGCATCCTAGCCATTCATTATCAAATCTGATAAAGATCACTTTAATTATTCTATTTCCCCTTTTATAGAGACTCTCATTCATAGCCAAACCTATTTCTAATAACTCCTGCATTTGAAAATGTCAAAGAAGAAAAACAGCTGCTTTTCAGACACCAACAGAAGCACAGGCATCCCACCAATCCATTTCCTATAAGGAACACACACCCATATCTGCTACATCCTTTCTTTCTGTCTGACCACAGCCATCTCCCCCTTGAAACCACTTCTTTCAGCCATCATGGCACCCCAAGTGCCTGGCACACTGCCTGGTGCCCAGCAGGCCAAGGCCAATGTCCACCAGGTGAGCAGACATCTTCCAGCACCTGCTACATCCTACCCCTCTACCACATGCTGGGAAAAGTGATGAATGCAGCTTTCTGAAACAGTAACCAAGCAAAATCAACACACATACATAAGACTGGCCATCTCACCCTTAAATACTGTACTTTTCCAGAAAGTGAATGAATGTCAATTGAAATGTAATCTAACTAATTATAAAAGTGTTGAAGTAATAGTTTTGATGATGGACAAGTTACACTGAAAATGATGAACTATAAGGTCGTGTTTGTCTGCAGCCAGCCAGAAAAGAACAGGTATTCCATGTCAGTATGTCTGCAGATGAGCTGTCTGGAAATCACTGGAGCAGATGTTCTGCAAGTCATCTTTGCAGTCTTTAGTTTCGCTAGCAGAATCTCCTATTGGAAACAATATTCTGACATGCCAATACTGGTCGACTTAGCAATGTGGATATAAACATAAACTGACATTTCACTTTGTTTATCGGCCAGTCAAATGCTTGGTTTTGAGGAACCCATCAAAGGAAGTTTCTGAACACACCACGTTTCTCATGCAGGTTCTCTAGGAAAAGAGAGGTGACATTAAGAAGTGCAGGGATAAATGTAGAATGGAATTTCAAAGTCGGATGGAAGAGGATGTAAGAACTCAAGTGAGAAAACTCAAAGCCACTCACTCTGCACCTTCATGTAAATCTGCACCACAAAGTCATGAAAAGAACATGAACTCTAAATCAGGATGGATTCAATGTCAATTAAAACATGGAGGATGAGGGCAAGACTTGAAGATGCTGAACTCTAAGAGCAAGAGAACAGGAAGACTTAAAAAATGGCAAGCAAGCCAAGAATCAGGTCAATAAAGGGAAATGCGGCAGAAATAATGCTGTGCTTCCACCAAATGCCATTCCATCTCTCCCTTTTGGCAGAATAAGATCACAGTCAGCAATTTCCTGGCAGTTGTGTTAAGGCAAGGGACTGGACTGTGGCTCTGAGAGCTGGGGAAGTGATGTCTGCCCCTCTAGTGTGAGGATTAAAATCACTGCATGACTAACCAAGCTCCTCTTCCACAGCAAACCTAGCACCACCTGTTCCAAATGGCACAGCTACAAGATGGATGCAGTTTATTCCTTCAATGTGATTTGAAGAACAGCTACCTAGAAGAGCCACTCAATATGTATTCAATCATAACATGAGGAAAAGCTAACATTTTACATTTAAGTCTCAGATTTCATGGATAGTACTGAAAAACTGTCTATCCTAATTTCAGAATTTATCATAAAGAAACTGTTTAGAAACTTATTTTCAAAGAGTTTCATAATCATCAGCAAAGACTACATCTAGGCTGCTATCATATCTTTACACAGTGAAAGAATCCTTGAATTTTTCATGCATTCAAACAAGATAGATAAATGAAGAGCCAAGTGGTCAGAACTCCCAAAATCTTACATTTCCTATTACAAGAAGGCTCATTAGGGACAAGTCACAAATCTCAGTAACTGGAAGAGGTACTTACAAACATTCTGTAGTGCCAAAAAAAAGTTATTAACAAGGAAGGGTAAATGGATTCTAGTTTTTTGGAAAACAATTTAAACCCCTAACTTTAAGAGAAAAAAAGAGCCACATGCTTTCTTTGGAACAATCAAGGTTAGGAAAAATTTGGAAGTGGGCTAATCAAGCAAAATAATTGTTCAGAAGAGATGGCATGGATTGCATCAAACTGTTAAAAAAAATCTCCTAGGAAAGATGAATTATGAAGTGCACTGACCCACAAAGGAAACTATTTGTTGTACATGAGTTAAAAATCATTCATTTCCATGTAAAAATAAATCAAATTTCTCTAGAAGTCTTTTCTAGTCCTAAAATCTACATTCTCTGCAATTATCTGTTGAGCCCTCAATCTGTGTCTACATAGGAGACAGACTTAGCTCTTCTCCAGGAGCCTGGGGGTCAGCGAGGCAGCCCTTCCTGAGGAGAGATAGGCACCAGTCTCAGTGAACAGCAGCAGGCACCAAGGCATGACAGCCAGGTGGCCAAACATGGCATCACTCTCCCCAGAACATTTCTGGGAGTGCAGAGAGGTCTGTTAATAACTATATCAGGACAATGGACACACATAAGCAAGGCCTGTGGGAAAATTGGGACATATGGTCACCCACCTTAACAGCCACATTGCAGGAAGGGACACACACTGAGTTATACATGAAAGGCCAGGTGAGTCTACATGGAGGAAAAGATGATGAGATGACATTGATCAAGCAGTCTGTGCCTCTGTTGCTACTTCAGGGTTCTGTTACTACGGCCACTATTTGAGCACAGCTTTGAGGAGGAACGCTGGGTATTTTCCCAGTTTATAACTTCACGATGCCTCAGTCTGAGGTGGGAGTCAGAACACTATGAACCCCTTTCACTGTAAACAACTAGACTGTCAAGTCTCCACCAGTCATGCTCTCTACCAAATAATGTGTGTGTTCAAGTTTAAAAGTACCACAAATATTCTCATTTGATTCTCAGTAGTTAAAACATATCAGTTATTTCTATAAACATTCAAACAAGAATGGATACAGAAATCAAACAAAGAATGAAAAAAAGTGAATGACAGCTAGAAAAGGATGTTGTAAGTGCCCATTTTTAGGATGCAAACAGTTGCCTGGTTACCTGCTGCTTGTTAGTGCTTGTTACTTTTTTTTTTTTTTTTTTTTTTGTACCAGGGACCAAACTCCGGCCCTTGTGCTTGCAAGGCAGGCAGCAGAACCACTGAGCCAAACCTCTGACCCCTTGTTACATTATTAACACACCTGAATAGCCCTTGACCAATTTCCCCAAGATCCCTTGCCAACCTTTCTCACTAGGTCTCACATTCACTCATTTAATGACAACCAGTGCTGGTCACCATGGAGATCCTCAACTTTACAGAGCCTACAACAGGAGGACATTGTGTGATGGTACCACACTCATTCCATCTTTCCACTAAAAACATCTTTCTTTTATACACAAAAGGTATTTTTAATTTGTCAGATAATTACTATAGGTGGTAATGAAGACAGACATGGAATTTTAACTCAATACATTCATATAAGCATAAACTTGTCACATATAATATACTGCTTTTCTTTTGGGAAATGCTTAACAGTAAAATGGTTTTTCAATTACTACCTTTCTAAAGTTTTAGGAAAAAGTTTGACTCACACTACTACCTAAAGCAGCTTTTATACAAAAGTTGTTTCAGCTAGAAAACACATATCCCTGTGAGTGTAAACAATAAAATAAAGCTTTTAAGATGGTTTTAAAGATTGTACACATGGAGAGGCTAGGATTTAAGAGTGCAGCAATGATATATGAAGTGGGTGAACGTAATTACAGGTTGAATAGAGGTTTTGTGTTAAGTTAGACAAAGGTGGAAAGCTAGGAAAGAGCTGAAGAGTGTAGGCATATTTCACAGGAACAGAGCTGCAGGCAGAACAATCTAGTAACAGCAGGTGTAGGAGCTTACATTTCTTTGGGGGGGGTCACAAGAAGAATTTAATGAATTCCTAAACTGCACAAGAAATTGTAGCAGAAATTTCAATGTGTAAAGCACTCCTGTATCTCAAGTGATGGGCTGTGCACCACAACAAAGCTTAGAAAACCCTTGTATACGTATGACATAGGGCTGCAAGTTAATAATGGAATGAAGAAAGTAAAACTTAGAAGAGGAATGCAGGATGAATTTGTTAAAGCTGAGAATCCTCACTCAGTGGCTTGATCAGCCAACAAGAGTCAACTGATAGTTTCTTTTTGAGAACATGGCATCAGACCACAGGAAGTGACAATAGGTTCATTGCTGAGACAACCAGCGATTTTGCAAGAACACCAGTAATTCTAAGGTTCCTCTATGATAGAATGACAGATTTAGTTTTATCTCCATAAGTCATGAAAAAAATATTTTGAACAGAGAACTCTGAATCCAAATAAAGATCCACATCATTTATATCCAGTTACATATGACTAAAATGCTTTAATGCACAAATTCCAAAGGTAATAATAAGTATTACAGTTTGCTCAATATTGCTAATCCAGGTACTTTTCTGACATGCCTAATATTTGTTAACACAACTTTTAAGTCAGGTGTTACACATAGTTAAAATTACAGAGAACAACCTTGACTTCTGCTAGCCTTGTCCAAAAGAAGCAACTCAATTCCAAATCTTATTCTTGCCAATTCAAGAAAAAGAACTTTCCATTTTTATCATTTTTCAGTCTATACAGAAAAGCTGCATGTTTGTTTCTACATTATTATATTCTCCCAAGGTATGCGTGAAATATTCGCAATGATAAAAAAGGAACCCATGAAAAAACTATCAGAAACTATAAGAAAAGTTGTTGGGTACATGACAAATATGCAGAAAGAAAACATAATTGATGAAAATCAGCAAAAACAATTTAGAAATAATCTAGGGGGCATTTCTAACAATGATAAAATTTTGTAAAATGGTCATATGGAGGTGCATGTACATACATGTGTGTACCCAATACATATATGTAAACAATCTATTATTTGGGTTCAAATAAGTATGAAGAAATATACAAATGAAGTTAACTGCAGATTCTTAGTAAGAAATATATAACTCATGATTGAATGAATCATAGTCCCTGATTCCCCATAGGAACATTTCATATTATAAAAATGTTTATTATCCTCAGCCTACTCTGTAGTTTTACTCTAATTCCAAATACAATCAAAGAAAGATTTTTTTAACTTGACGAAATGATTCTTTCATCAATCTTAAAGGAAATAAAGCTTAAGACTAGCTCAAATATTTTCCAAATAAAGAGGAGTAACAAAAAGTACCTGATATTATACTACAATAACTAAGGAAATAGAACACTGGCCTAATTAATTTGATGCTCATCCCAAAAGGCAAAACAGAAAGTCCAGAGATTCAAATTCATATCAAAACTTTAATATGTGATAATGAGGATGTTTTAAATCTGCAAGAAACAAAAAGTAGTGAAGAATAAATATGTTTAAGATAACTGACACTAAACATTTGTATAAAGTTAGATTCCTGCATCATACACAGCATCAAACTGAGAATATGTACATAAGGTTACATCTGTTTTAATAAAGCCACAAATTTACTATAAAAATATAACTAAACATTGGTTGGAGAGGCTTTGTAACATATGGTGTTAAATCCAAAAATTATAAAGAAAAGCATAGATACAATTATAAGAAATTTAAGCTTCTATAAATAAAACATGCATCCCATAACAAAATTTCAAAACAAATACAGAAAAACATGTGTAAAATATATGAAAAACAAAGGGTTAACTTAATAGAAGATTTTTTTTTTTTTTTGGTACCAGGGATCAAACTCAGGACCTTGTGCTTATGAGGCAGGTGGCAGTACCACTGAGCTAAATCCCCAGCCTAGAAGAGTTCAAAAACAAAAGCTAAATAAAAATAACCCAACAGAAAAATGAGTGCAAGACATTCACAAAATAGAATAGTACAAAGGGCAACTCATGAAAAAAACAAAGAATACTAATGGTGATCAATCAAATACAAATGTACAATTGTACTAAAAATAAAAGGCCTATAAATTAAAATAACATAAGGGACCATTTTCCCCTATAAGTTTAAAAAATTAAAATTAATGATAATAGCAAATGCTGGCAAGGATATAGGAAAACTAATACTCCAGAGGGCAATTTGGCAACGGATATCAAAAACCTTGTAAGCACATTCACCCTTTAATCCACAAGTTCTACTTAAAAGGATTTCCTGAAAAAATAACTAAACAAAAGCAAATATACACACAAATGTAGATGTGAATAGCTGTATATCCACTTTTACAGACCCTTGGAAAGATGTTCACAACACCATTCAATGAAAAAAATAAATGAGACAACACTGTTTGGTAATTTTTAAGGTATGTTTATGTGTATATTTTCACACATAGAAAAATATCTGAAAAGATATCTCAAGGTGATTATATTCTCAGGGCCAAAATGAGACAAAGCAATATATAGGGAAGTAAGATAAATAATAAACAACCCATCAAGCAGACGCCAAAGGGGAAATGAATGTCAATTAATATCAGGAATGCTCTAGCAAGGAAATAGGGTTTAGGAGGGTTCCATGACAGGGAAATTTGGGCAGAAAAGAGCAGACCCTGCAGTCAGGGACTACTGCGCAAAAAAATTATCCACTGGGCCTTCAATTACTTTGAAAAAGGGTCGTGATTTTACCTACACCACAACTAATTCCTTTAACTGTAGAAAACTCCAGGAGGTACATTTAGTGCCATCAGCCAGGGCATAGTTGATTGGGGGAGGCAGATATGGGACTAGACAGTATAGAGACATAAACAAGGACTTGGGATCTCCAAAGGAAAGGGCACCCTAGGGCAGTAACTCAAACATGGAAGGCTATTTATAAAAGCTGAAAGCAAGCAATGCATTGTGTCCACAGAGGCTGCAAAGACTAGGGCCTGAGAAGGGCTGAACACAGATAAGATTCTTTTACTGGGTCAATTAGAGCCATCAGCTAAGTAATTAATGTTAGCAGCAGGAGAGAACAGCAAGAAATCAGCAAAGACGCTACGAACAGGCCTTTCCACATATGAAAACCTGTAGCTTTAATTTTCCTTCACTCATTCAATTAATGGCTAAAGATGGAATGATAGGGAAAAAAAGATCAGAATGAAAGAAATGATTAATAAAGGTTAAGAATTAATTTTTATCAAAGATTTCCATTTCTTCAAATACTTTTACTTATAAATTGTAGATGTATACCCTAAAATTTGTCTATTCAAATGCTAATACACACTTTTCAGTTTTATGCTGTTTTAATAGAGTAAGATTTTTGTAGAACCACAACTGTCTTTTCTGTGTTCCTTCCTGTTTTTGCCCTTCCTAGGCAGTGCAGTGTGTAGCCTTTGGCATCTGCTGTGCCACCACAACTTATGCAGTGTAGCTGGTGGCTTAACAAAGACACAAGATCCCTCCAAATCAAGTCCCTCAGTCACGGCAGCTGAAGAGGAAGCTGCACATTCTAATAAAGGTAAAGCCATGGAAACTGTCAGCTAGATTTCTTTGTACCATACAGAAAGCAATGTTCAGTGCAATCATGGTCTCCTGCATACACAGACCACAGGGATGTCTAGAGACAATAGAGTCTTTCCTAATTAGGAGATCTGCTTAAGAAAGTGTCACGATGTAGCAATTAGAAGCATACTTCTGCAGTAATATCAAACATTATGCAAAATAATAATAAAGCATAGCAAAAGAGAAGAAAAGGACAAAGGAAGGAAAGAAGGAAGATGAGAAAATTTTAATGGCTGCTGCATGCAAATATAAAATTACTATCATACAAAGCAGCACCTATATTTTTAATTACCATTTAGAAAAATGACCTTCAAACAAACCAACGTTCTGAGTACATTTCATGGCATCAAAGAAATTATTTATTGGGCCTTCAATTGCTGTGAAAAAGGATCATGATTTTACCTACAGAACAATTAATTTCTTTAAATATAGAGAATGTTTATTCTTCCATTATGTACAATTTTAAAATAATAAGATAAAATTACCGAATTTATTAAAAGAACTACCATTCACTTGTAGCTATTTTAGAAAAGATAATTTCCCAGCTAGTGTGGATTTTCAGAGTCAGTGTTGTTTGCTAGAGTGCTGGTGGGGTCTTTTTATTTCACTCACTGTTGCTTTCTCGGTCATGGAAGAATACCTGAACTAAATAAGCACCCAGGAGCTGACTGGCTCTGAAATGTGGGAGAAGTCCCCAGTACTGTACAGCAAGCTTTCTCCTTTACATGAAACAAGAATTTTGGATTATAGGATATCTAAGGAAACTTCCAAGTCTAAAACAGTGAATGTGAGCATGACTGTCATCATCTCTTATGCTAGAAATGAACCTGTGCTGGGCTGTGAGTTGGACGTTGTTAACATACACATCCCATCTTACACACTTTGTCAAATATTTAGCAGCACTGAGATGACCAGTGGCCAAGCTTTTCCAGAAGTGCTGGAAGGACAGTTCCACCCCTGTTACATACATACTGTAAAGTAATTATACATATTTTTGTGTATTTGAACCAAAAGACGATGTCCTGATTCCAAGATATAAAATGATAATCTTTCTACAGATTAGATTAATAATAAAAAACTTTTACATGCAACCTGAGAGCTAATTAACAAGATTTGCTGAAGCTACATGTGTATTAAAACCAACCTATTTAAGTGGCCTGATGAAAATCAGGCAACACAATTACAAAATCATTACTTAATTATGACTAAAGTAAATTAAAAACCTTAGAGGCTTATGAACATTAGGTTATCAGAGACAATAAAAGCCAAGAACAGGGAAAATTAGTACTCACCCTGTAAATATATCTTATAATAAGCAAATCTGAAGACAATGTAACTTTGAAATATATGTGATAAAGTGATTAAAGGTGAGTAATTTAATCTACTCCAGTTTAATTATAGAGTTTAGACATTTTTCATAATACCGAAACTGAATTTTTATCTTTTGAAAGTGACACAGACCACTATTTGCACTTGCTGTTCTAAAAATTATGCCTAAAAATCACTTAAAAATTTTATAGGTGGGGCCAGGGATTTGGCTCAGAGGTGCCTCACAAGTGCAAGGTTCCCTTCAAACCCCAGTACCCCAAAATAATTATAGTTATAGGTATACACATTTCTGTTGTTAATGTATATGTGGTGTGACAGTAATAAAAATGAAACCAGCGGTGGTAAAGAAAAAAAAGAATGACGAACAGAGCTATAAGTCAGAGCTTCATGACAATTTCTATAAATGAGCTTTCTTCCTCCAGCCAGACAACTTTCATTAAATGATATTAAAATTTCGGTCCAGGTAGACAATCTTACATTCACAAAATACCTCTCAATGTTTACCTAAAAAGCATAACCTTTATAAGATTCCAGAAGAAGCCAAATCCCAGAGAGACTGACACAGAAAAAAAAAGGAGAAACTATTCTATTGAGGGTATTTTTAATCTTAAAACCAGACATTTTTAGAACCCTGGTGGAAATTCTAACATTAACTGTATGTGATCCATAGTGATGAATTTACTAAGCATCAATCTATGTTCCAGGACCATGAGTGGTTAGGATTGGAGAAAACAGGAAAACAGAAAGGATCCTAAATATGCTGACTCACACCCAGGAAAATCATACTGAAATTAATGACTCATTGTGGACTACTTCAGGAAGAATCCAGAAGCTGGCTGTCTGGTTGAGACAAAACCTGGAGTCAAGAAGACAGTCAGGAGTAGATATGCTGGGCCGGGGATTTAGCTCAGTGGTGCTGGCGCCTGCCTCACAAGCACAGGGTTCTGAGTTCAATCCCCGGTATTAAAAACAAAAGTACAACAAAGGAGTAGAAATGCCTATAAAAGCTGGAGATCCTACCCACCTGCACATTCTAGAAAAGCCAACAAGCTTCCCACATCACCATACCACAGAAAGGGCAGGTACCATAGAGGCTTCAGTTTCTGGTACATTTGCCTACCAGGTGGGCATTCTAAAATGTTTTGTCAACAAGGAATGGACAACTCAGAAGCTTAGAATAAACAAAACATGAGATAAGAGGGCACCTGAAAATCTAGACAGAAGAACCACTGGAACCTTGGAATGCTACAGGCAGAGTTCAGCCCTCAGTGAGCATTGACACTGTAGGACATGGCCAGAGTAGCAAACAGTCAGTGAGGTTAAAAGTAGTTGCCAATATACAAGCTGAAAGTACCAAATAGAAAATTTCCAGTTATTCCTTATAACATCAGACTAAAGTGTTTTGGGGGTCAGCACATTGAATATTTCCATTGTACATGTTTGAGTCTTTCTTTTTACATGAATTTTAAGTTGAATAAGTGTATTGGTCAGCTTTGCTACAGTGAAATACCTGAGACAGGGCTGGGGATTTAGTTCAGTGGCTCTGCTGCCTGCCTCGCAAGCGCAAGGACCAGAGTTGGATCCCCAGTACCAAAAAAAAAAAGAAGGGCTGGGGATTCAGCCTTATAGTTGCACTGCCTGCCTGACAAGAGCAAGGTCCCAAGTTTGATCCCCAGTACCAAAACAAAATGAAATACCTTAGACAGCTAAATTTATAAATGGAAGAAGGTAATTTAGCTCATACTTTCGGAGGCTGAAAATCCAAATGGTGTGGTGTGGGATTGGGTGTGGTGAGGGGGCAAGGGCAAACTGCAGATGGTAACGGCAGGAACACAGGCTGGGGCAAGTAGTCATATCATGAGCAAGACCCATATGGTATGGAAAATCTTCCACTGCCAAACAGGAAGTCAGAGAGAGAGGAACTGGGAGTTCCTTCAGGGCACACCCTCAATAACCTAAGGACCTCCCACTAGGTCCCACCTCCCGAAGGTTCACCACCCACATAGAACCACCTTGGGTACTAACCCTTTAATCACAATGGATCTTGCAGAGCACAATTAAAAAAGTAAGCCATATCCAGTCTAGAATAGTAAGACAGCAGAAATGGCTGAAACCATTCAAGGCTGTGCCTATGAGGATTGAGTGCTCTCCAAACATTCGTATATAAAAGCCTTATACCTCAAGGGAATGGCATTGAGAGATGGGGGTTTTGAGGTGAGAACTAGGTGGGGTCATAAGAGAGGAGTCCTCATGGTGAGACTAGTGACTAGACAGCATGCGATGGCCTGGGTTCAATCCCTACCCCTCAAAGGGGTGGAGACTTCTTCCTCCTCCCCACAAGGTAAGGACACAGCAAGAAAACAGCCAGGAAAAGGCAAGACAGTGAACCAGAAAAGGGCCTTCAGCTATTAAATCTGTTAGCACCTAGAGCCTGGACTTCTCAGCCATCAGAACTGTGAACAGTGTCAGTTGTTTAAGCCACACCATGTATGGTATTTTTTTATAGCAGCTTGAGCAAACTAACATGAATGTGAATCCTCCTCTCAATCCTAAACAAATCCTTCTTTATGGAATACTAGAAATAATCATGCATCTATTCTAATGTTACTACTGAAACTTCTATTGCTATCACTTTTTATCATTATTTTTTACTTTGGGGGGTAAAAAGTCCACATAGCTAAGCTTTAAGATGAGAAGTTATTGGAGATGGAAATTAAGGACAAGGATACACAGAGATTCTTTTTTTTTGGTACCGGGGATTGAACGCGGGTCCTTGCGCTTGCAAGGCAGGTGACAGAACCACTGAGCTAAATCCCCGGCCCCCAGAGAGATTCTAAGGTATGAGTAATGTTCTATTTGGCAACCTGGATGGTGGAAATACAAGAATGTCCATCTTATTATTATTCGTTAAATTGCACAACTATACTTTCCCTTCATTTATATCTAGATTACATAACTTTAATAGATTAGAGGAAAAGGAACCCAAAATATCTATAGCTAATAGAAAGAGAAGAGCTCAGTTCAATTCTGACATTCTGAATTTTGAATATGAGACAAGTAGAGCCAGAAAGAGACTGTGGAGAAGGCATCTGGAATTAGAAAGCTGTCACTACCAAGACCAGAGGGGAAAAACTAAAGAACATGTGGGAGGCAAAAGCACAGAGAACAAAAGGCAACTTTCTCCCACTCCAAAAATAGCAGGACTGTCAGGCCACTTTTAGATGCCACAGTACATGTAGGAGTCCATTTCTATTATAAGCGTAAAACTTGGAAAGAGAAAAGAAGTTCTTGGAGGACAGCAAAGTAAAATTCAGAAACTCACAATATAACACATCAGACAGGATTTGAACTACATCTGACTTACTTGCCAAAATAGTTCACCCTCACACTAGAAAGCTGAAAGAAGGGAAAATTAAACCAGAGACCATCAGCCTCCTTCCCCATGCAGGTAGCCTGTGGAAGTGTGCAGAAGAGCAGACTGGATGTGCATGGTGCAATGCAAACTCCACAGAGAGCACTGCTATGGCAAAACTGGTTTCAAAATACAATGTCAAAGTGACAGCATCTTTTACTCTTCACTGGGAGAACTGATAAGCTTCAATTTGATTTTTTAAAATTTTTATTTTCAATCACCAGAACTGCCATGGCTGAAAATTATTGATCTGCTGTTCTTATAATAATTCTAAAATATATTTTTTATTTTAGAATGACAAAAAAAAGTCTTCCCTTTCTCATTCCCATGGTCTCTCACTGTCTTATGAACATAGAAATGTCTTTATACACAGAAAGGCAAAATTTGTGTATGGCAGCACCACCAGTGTGTCCAATGAAAAGCAGTGTCTATGACCATGAATATACTGAGGTTACTCAAAAGTGCAGTCCAAGCCACTTCCAGGTCCTTTATGCTCAACAAGATAAAGCCTTTCTTGGACAAAAGGAGAGAAGTCACCTAAAAGTTGTAAAAAATGTATGTAAACGACAATGTTGACAAAGCCAGGTATGGTGGGGTACGCCTGTCATCCTAGCACTTTGCGAGGTTGAGAGCATGAGGATAACAAGGTTGAGCCCAGCCAGGGCAACTGAGCAACTTAATAAGACCCTGTCTCAAAGCAAAACAAAACATTAAAAAGAAAAGGGAATAAAAAGATAAAAGTCTTTTTCAGAATTCCTATTTCCTCATCAAAGACAATACAGTACAATGTTAGAATATTAAGAACATCCAGGAATTCTGAAGAGTTGTTCTAAGAGTATTTTTACATGCATAATCAGAGGTTCCGATCAGTATTACAAATTGCTCTACTTTTATATATAATTTTTTAAATTCTAAGACCACGTAATGGCACTTAATAGCCTTTTCAGATGATTAATAATATCTAAAACCAGAAGACATTTGTGAGATGGCTAATAATTTAAACACCCACGTGAAACTGCAACCCAGAATCAGAAAGGATAAGAGAAAATAGCATAATGAGGCTTTTTTTCCTTTTTTCTGTGCTTCATACCTGATCACTCCTATAATTAACAAGAAAAGAATTTTAGCTTGCTCATCTTTTAAAAAGATATTAAGCACCTTGTTTAGAAATCTGAAGGATAAATTTAAATTTTTATACTTGTCTTTAATTGACATATAATGATGTATATTTATGGGGACAGTGTGATAATTCAATACATGTTTGTAATGTGTGATAATCAAGTCAATATGATTGGCATTTCTCTCTTTACTTAGCCATTTATCATTTCTTTGTGCTGGAAATCTCCAAAGTCCTCTACTAGTATTTTATAAAATATATAAGCTGTTACAAATCATAGTTGCCCTACAGTGCTACATACTATTAAAACAACTTGCTTCTCCTATCAAAGGGTATTTTGGGATCCCCTTTATCTCATCTACATCCTACCCTTCCTGGCCTCTAGTAATCACTATTCTACTCTTTTCTACAAAGTCAATTTGTTTAGCTGTCATGTATAAGTGAAAAAAATAATTCTCATCTTTTATACCATCACCACAGGTGATGCTTATTAGCATGTGGTTATCAGTTCTCTTTAGATCTCTGCAGTCTACATACTGTGACACTTACCATTGCTGCCTGAGCTTTACAACATGTGGCATTAAAATTGGGCTCTGAATACCCCAAGTCGCAGTTATCTCTGCCTATGAGGTATGATCCAAAACTACAGTATATGTTCCATTAAAATTTTATTACAGTATAAGACACCTTGCCATTAATCCCCTTCAAAATATTCTCCTCACTCTGAACACATTTATTCCATCATACTTGCCACTTAGAGCAGTTCTGCAAGTCCTCTTTCATGAGTGACTTCACTTGTGCTGTTGTGGCTGTATCAATGTCCTGAACTGATTCTGAATATTTACCTTTCATGTTTATTTTGACTTTGGGGAAGAGACAAAAGTTTCACAGTGCCAAATCCAGCAAAGAAGGTGAGTGAGGACAAACTGTGATGTTTTCACTCCTGCTTTTACGTTGGATGGCACTCAGCAGCAACATTCATCTTATTTTTTATCACTCTTCATAAAGACACTCAAAAAAAAGGGCCTTTCAGAACTGCTTCAGAAAGTGGCAAGAATCACAAGACAAGAGTGTTTGAAGACAAGAGAATATTGTTGGAAGGGTAATGGCAATATGCCTTTTACTGCAATAAACTGTTTATAATTACCATATTTATCAATTGCCTTTGTTCTGTTGGATAACTCAGTAAACTTCTAGCTAACAGACCCTCATTGCTGTAAGTCTTCTACTCTAGAAGACCAAGGCTATCTAGGAAAAACACAGAAAAAAAAGAGAACTATCTTCTCCGTAATGAACATAGATGCAAAAATGATCAATAAGATACTGTCAAACAGTATCTCACCAAGTTGGAGTTATCCCAGGGATGCAAGGATGGTTCAACACATGTAAATCAGTAAATGTAACACACTATATTAACAGTCAAGGGCAAAAAACATGTGAACATCTCAATAGAAGCAGAAAAAGTATTCAAAAAAATTCAACACCCATTCATGATTAAAAAAAACACCTGCAGAAAATTGGAATAGATGGCCTTAATCTCAACTTGATAAAGCCTGTCTATAAAAAACAAACAGCTAACATCATACTAAATGGTCAAAAACTGAAAACCTTCATACTAAAATCAGGAACAAGACAAGGATGTCCACTGTCACCACTCCTGTTCAATATAGTTCTGAAAAATGAGCCACAGAAATTAGACAAGAGAAAGAAATAACAGCAATAAAGATAGGAAAGGAAGAAGTTAAACTGTCATTATTTGCTAATGATATAATACTCTACAAAGAAGACCCAAAAAACTCTGCCAAAAGACTTCTACACTTAATTGATGATAACAGATTCAGTAGAGTAGCTGGATACAAGGTAAACAACCAAAAATCATTAGGAAAAAACAGACTCACTGAGAGAGAAAGTAGGGAAATAATTCCTTTCACAATAGCATCCAAAAAATGAAATATATAGGAATCAATCTAATGAAAGAAGCAAAAGACCCCTACATTAAGAACTACAACACTACGGAAAAAAGAGATCAAAGAGGATATAAGAAAATGGAAAGACATCCTTTGTTCCTGGGTAGGAAGAATCAATATACTGAAAATGGCCATACTTACAAAACTGCTCTACAGATTTAATGCAATTCTGATTGAAATCCCAACAGTATATTACACTGAACTAGAGAAAACAATCCAAAAATTCATTTGGAACCAGAAGAGACCTACAATAGCAAAAGCAATTCTAGGCAACAGAGGGGTGGTAGGAGGTATCACAACCCCCAACTTGAAACTATACTACAAAGCCACTGTGATAAAAACAGCATGGTACTGGCAAAGAAACAGACCAGATGATCACTGGAATAGATCAGAAGATGCAAAAACAATGCCAGACATACTCAGCTAACTCATCTTTGACAAATGAGACAACCATCCTCACTGGAGGAAAGATAGCCTTTTTAATAAATGGTGTTGGAAAAACTGGATTTCAGTCTGCCAAAAAATTAAAACTAGACCCCTATCTTTCACCATGCACTAAACTAAAATCCAAGTGGATTAAAGATCTAAATATTAAGACAAAAACACTAAACTTGCTGGAAGCTAAGTTAGGTAGAACTCTCGAAGGCATTGACATAGGAAAAGACTTTATGAACAAATCCTCAGTAGCATGGGAACTAGCAGAAAGAATCAACAACTGGGATCTCTTATTAAAAAGCTTCTGCACTGCAAAAGAAACCACCAACAGAGCTAAGAAACAACCTACAATGTGGGGAAAAAATTTTTCCAGCTGTTCCTCACACAAAGATCTACTATCGAAATATATAAAGAATACAAAAAAATCAGACCCCCCAAATATAAAGATGCAATTAAAAAATGGGCATCTGAAATGAACAGACATTTCTCAGACAAAGAAGTAGAAATAGTAAATAAACATATGAAAAAATGTTCAATATCACTGGTCATTCGAGAGTTGCAGATGAAAATAACACTGTGAGATTCCACCTCACCCCACAAATAATGGCTGCTATCAGGAAATCAACCAATAATAAATGCTGGTGGGGTTGTGGGGAGAAAGGAACCCTTCTTCATTGCTGGTGGGAGTGCAGACTGATGCAACCACTATGGAAATCAAGATGGAGATACCTTAAACAACTAGGATTGGAAGTCCCATTTGACCCAGCTATGCCTCTGCTGGGTATCTTCCCAAAGGAATTAAAAGAATCATACCACAGTGATACATGCTCACCCATATTTATAGCGGCACAGCTTGTAAGAGCTAAAACTTAGAAACAGCCCATTTGCCCAAAAACTGAAGACTAGAAAAAGAAGATGTGGAGTTATTTTTATTTTGTTTTATTTTGTTTTTTGAAACAGGGTCTCACTATGTAGTTGAGACTAACCTGGGACTGGGGATTTAGCTCAGAAGTTCCACTGCCTGCCTTGCAAGCACAAGGTCCCAAAAAAGAGACTGACCTGAAACTCACTTTATATAACAGGCTGGTCTTGAACTCACAGCGATCCTCCTGCCTCAGCTTCCCGAGTGCTGGGATTACAGGCGTGCGCCACCACACCCGGCTAAAATGTGTGTTTTTTTTGTTTTGTTTTGTTTTGTTTTTTATGAAATGGAGCACTACTCAGCCATAAAGAACAAGAAACTAGAGACATCTATAGCTAAGTGGATGCACACTGAGGCCATTCTCTTGAGTGAAATTAATAGGACACACATGTGTAAACATCAAATAGTTTCTGTGGTATGAAAAAGTAAGGATCAAAATGTATAATTGATATTGTGTAACAGGAAGAAAAGGTCTAAAGGAGTAGGGGAAGTGGGTGGGGTAGGGGAAAGGAAAAAGGAAAAATATGAGAAAAGCCCAAAAAATGAAAACAAAGTCTTTGTAAATAGGGAAGGGTGGAGGGGGTGAAGGGAGAGCAGGTGTATGGGGGAAATGAAGAACCAAGATACATCATGTAAAGGCACAAGATCCCAATAATAAATGTAATTGTACTGTATAGGTAAAATGTACCAATAAACTTAATGAAAAAAAAAAGAGGAACAAAAAATACTGCATATTCCCTATGGAAAGAAATGAATCTCAGTTCAAAATACTAAAAGCTATGAAGCTACAAACTGAAGTCTGAACCAACACATGCCTTGCAGAACCTGAACAGGATAGAGGACCTCTGGAAAGTGAAGCGAGGGATGATGGGAAAGAAGAGCAGGCTGATCAAAATAACAAACCCCAAGGACCTGCACACCCCTGGCTCATTCCTCCCTCTGTGTCTCCTTACACTCTCCTCCCCACACTGGACTTCAGCAAACAGCAATTTCCATGCACAGACAAATCATCACAGAAAGAAGAGAGAACAGGCACCTAGGCGTGGATATTGAAGAAGAAACATCCCAAAGTCCAGGGGAGATGAAGGACGTGCATCACAAAAAAAGAGGAAATGTTCAGATATGAAGGCCTCAAAGAAATTACAGAAATAACCTCTTTTTTAAAAGAAGTTCAATGCTGTATCATAAAAGGATATGAAAAAGGAAGCTGGTAAAACTCAGGAAAATGAAATAAAAAATAAATATTACAATGATTCATGTCAAATTAGAAAAAAGAAAAAAGACTGAAACATAGTCAGGAATCAGTGGTAAAATGACAGAGTTGATGGACAAATCCGATAACTTATGCACACTATTGCAGCTGCTGATTAAAACATTAAAATATTTGGAAGACAAAAAATGGGCAAAAATATAACAGAATATAACTATATAACTTTGCTAAAATCAATGAAATTCTTGAATTTATATCTCAAAAAGGCAAATCATGTTCCTGGAAAAACTGATAAAGTACAACGAACATGAATTGCGTTAGTAATCCCGGTGATATGTTACCAACAAGGAAAAGTTATGTGAACGTCTAAGGTGGAAAAAATAAGCACAGTAAAGTGGGAAAATGAGGTTGTTTCAGATTCATTCCCAGCAATTCTCTAAGGCTAAGGACAATGAAGTCATTTCTATAAAAGCCCTGAGGAAGGAGACTTAAAAATTGCACCCAGTTAAGTTATTCAAGTATAAGGGCAATATATAAGCACTTCCTTAGAAATAAACTTAGGAAATCCAATACTCAACACTCTATCTTAAATAATCTACTTTTCAGTTCATTCTAATTAAGCAAAACATAAATAACCCAAAAGAAATGGAGAAATCACAGTAAAATAACTCAAAATATGCCTTTTGGGTTATTTTAAGAAATAATATTTATAGTGAGGATTGTGGCTATCAAAAAAAATACAAATCTCACAAATCTTAACAATGTAAAGAATATTAAAATTTAAAAGTATATAAGAATAAGTCACACATGTGTAAATACCAAATAGTTTCCCTGGTGTGAATATTCTGCAACAATGCATAAGATTCTAATAAGATTACTGACATTTAGAAATTTGAAGAAAGGAGCTAAAGGTGTAGGGAAGGTGTGATATGTAGGGGAAGAATAAAAAGGGAAAAGAAAAAATGTGAGAGAATGAAAAGATGAAAATAAAGTGTTTGTAGATGGGGAAGGGAGGAGGGGGTGAAGGGAGGGCAGAGGTAAGGGGAAAAAATGAGAATCAAGACTTGTCATGTAGAGGTACAAGATCCCAACAATGAATGTAACTGTACTGTATCCCTAAAATGTACCAATAAACTCAATAAAATTAAAAAAAAGTATATAAGAAAATGGAGGAGATACTAGAGCATTAATTTCTTCTTTTAAATATATAATCTAATTAAGATTTTTTGGGGGGGTACCAGAGATCGAACTCAGGCTTTTGTGCTTGTGAGGCAGGTGCCAGAACCATTGAGCTAAATCCCCAGCCCAAGATATTTCTTTTTAAATCATTCCACACAGGATCTGTGTAACTTTCTTAGAATTTTTTCAGTAAATAATGTCTTTTGTAATGAAATATCTATCTTTCAGAAATTTCTTTAATTTCGTTTAAGTTTTTTGTTACATTTAAGTAGCTATAGTTAAAATACTATAATACAGCAGTGATGCTGAACCTTTTAGAGCTTTCTTTTTTTTTTTTTTTGAGTTTTCAATATCACAAAGACCACTGCAGCAGGTTCACTACCACTGTTACAGAATAAGCCCATTTTTCAACTATCTACCAAGTCTTCCATTACCATAGAGAGTGCTCCACATCAAGTTTATAAATGCATTACTTCCAAAATGCAATTTTTTAATTTTCCTTGTACTTTTTTGCAGTCCTGAAATTTGACAAATGAGCAACATCATTTTAACAAAAAATACACTATTTCTTTCCAAAAACAACTGCTTTTGATTTAGCTACTATTATGTGACTCAGAAGTAAAAGATTATTTACAATGAAAAAGAAACTAAGCATCCTCCACTAGCTGCTTTTTCTATGATGGTTCAGTAACAACAGGCCAATAACCTTAATACTGAGGATAATGAGTAACAGGACAGTCATTGCTGCCACTTTGATTTGCTCTTTCTTTTGGTGAAAATTAGCAAGACTGAATCTTCTTGGTGACCTTGGAAAAAAATATAACTCCACAGGGCTACTGAAGTACTTTTTTTTGAAGTATTATGTTGTTGTTCACTTTTCAGAAATAGGAAAAAGGAGATAGGAACCCTTCTTCATTGTTGATGAGAGTGCAGACTGTGCAACCACCATGGAAATCAATATGGAGACACCTCAAACAACTAGGATTAAAAGTCCCATTTGACCCTGCTATTCCAGTGCTGGGTATCTTCCCAAAAGAATTAAAAGAGTCATACTGGGCCAGGGATTTAGCTCAGTGGTTCTGCTGCCTGCCTTACAAGGGCAAGATCCTGAGTTTGGGCTCTGGTATACCGCCAAAAAAAGAATCATACCATAGCAATATATGCTCACCCATGTTTATTGCGGCACAGTTGGTAATAGCCAAAACTTGGAAACAGCCCAAATGCCCATCAGCTGGAGACTGGATAAAGAAGACATGGGTTTTTTTATAAAATGGAGTACTACTCAGCCATAAAAAATGAGAAACTAGAGACATTTATAGCTAAGTGGATGCACATTGAGGCCATACTCTTAAGTGAAATTAGTAAGTTACACATGTGTAAATACCAAATAGCTTCACTGGTATAAAAAAGTAAAAGTATAAATAAGAATCAAAATGTATAATTGATATTTTGTAATAGGAAGAAAAGTCTAAAAGAGTAGAGGAAGTGGGAAGTGTAGGGGAAAGGGATAATAAAAAATATGTGAAAAGGAAAAACATGGAAATAATGTCTTTATAAATAGAGAAGGTTGGACGGGCTGAAAGGAGAGCAAGGGAATGGGGAAAAAATAAGAACCAAGATAAGTCATGTAAAGATACAAGATCCCAATGACAAATGTAAATGTACCGTATACCTAAAATGTACCAATAATTTGTGTGTGTTTGTGTGTGTGTGTGTGTGTGTGTGTGTGTGTGTGTGTTACGGGGGATCGAACTTGGTACATTTCACTTGTGAAGCAGGCGGCAAAAACTCTGAGCTAAATCCCCGGCCCCAAATAAATGTAATAAAGACTTAAAAAAAAAAAAAAAAA
>NW_022900928.1:107004153-107039008 GCF_012274545.1 Fukomys damarensis | reverse complement strand
AAAAAAAAAAAAAGAAAGGGACTTTATGGCTCAAATACAAAACATCTATTTCAGTACCTAGAACTTGGTAGGCTCTCAATGTGTACTAATGTCGAACTTAATCGACAGCTGAAGAGCAAAGGGCTATCCTGTGACCTTTAGTTTTTTATTTATTTTTTTTCCGGCACCGGGGATCGAACTCAGGACCTTGTGCCCTTTATTTTTTTTAAAGACTACTAGTAGGTTAAGGTAAAAAGACAATTTTTAAAAATATTTTTATTGTAAGGAAAATATCCAGCAAAACAGAGCTGGGAGTGGTAGGGGTGAAACACATGGAAAGTATAATCACCAAAGAAACTGTTAAATGTGGGCATGGCTTCCTGTTATAGAAGAAAGTGGTAACAAGGCAATTTTTTAAAAAGGGAGGAAAATTACTTCTATACTTCTTCTTATCCAACCCAAAATACACTTTCTTCCACTAGAAAGCAGGAAATCCACGCTGTCTGCATGAGGTCATGGGTCCACAGATCTGTGCTCTACTACTCCCTCTTAGTTTATCAATGTAAAGGAAAAAGTCTATTCGGAAAAAAAGAACACTTCTGCAAAGCTTTCAGATGTCTATATCTTTAAAAAGCCTCCTAACATATCACTGAGCCCAAATACAAATATAATACTATGACCTGAAAATATTCAACAGTGAACTTTCAGACAAAACCTCATTAAGTGTGCTTTGAATGAAACTGAGGAAAATCCATACAATAAATCCTACTGCGCAAGGATCAGACTGCAACTTATCAAGAAAAATGCAACAGCATTATCCAGTCTCAAAACTTAAAATATACTGTACTTTGTTATACCTAAAAAACAAAACAAAACAACAAAACTAGCCCTGCACTTCTTATACATGAATGTTGAATGGCAAGAATTCTAAAAGCAGATGTGAATCTGCCTTCACTGTAAGATAAAGCACAGTCTGATCCCATGTCTTTCAGATCCTCTGATCAACTTTTTTCATTTTTAAAAATGAATTCAGCCTTCCCTCTCCTTTTCATTTATACTTCTAGGTTTATACATCATTAATTTTGACAATCACCTGCTGTTTGATATCAACATACAAGTATAATTAACTGGAAAACAAGATTTTTCTCATTCCATTTAGACAAATTTGAGTACTATAACTGCACACCTGTGTAAGAATTACATTTTTGTGAACCTGAAAGTTTTTAAAAATGTTTCCAAGTGATAATAAAGCATAAGAGGTTTTATCCTTCAGACAGCTAATAGCCATACAAATAAAAAGACCAAATCTGTAATCCTGGAAAGGAAAACCCAACTGCTGGGCATCTGTTTACCTTTATATCCAAATACAGATCTCAAGCTACAACTGAGAAAATGTTTGAAAAGAGTAAAGCCCAGAGCATGGTAATCTTATTGAGTTAAGAGCCAGTACTTGAGTAGGTGGAGCAGCCCCAGAAAAGACTACTAAATCAAAGTTCTCCTCTACCTAGCAGAACACCAACCTCTCAGTGAGGTTCAGGAATGCAAAGGCAAGACTCCTCCTACATTACAGCCTTCACTTCCTTCTACTTGCATTCCCACCCGTTCCCACCTGGCTTCCTCCGACATCCTTTAGGTTAACTACCCGTCCCCTAAGTCTTCTCCTCTGCAAAATGTACTCAAATACAACAAAATAATAACCTGTGATGGGGAGAGACTCTAATGGTGAGGGAGGAAATGAACAGCCTATGGAATAGTGGTAAGATTCCATGGAGCCTGGTGGTCTCTGGGAGACATTTGAAAGAAACAATTTCTGGCCATCGCTCCAGTGCCAGGAGGCCCTGCTTGGGCACTGACCCAGGAATGATGGCCACGCCCTCTCCTGCCAGGCACCGCCATCGCTCCAACTCCAGGAAGGTAGCCGTGCAGGCACCCCTGAATCCCCACAACTCCCCCAACCCCCCCATACTCTCGGACCTCCTGATTGTGCCAGTCTTTGGACCCACTCTGCAGAGGCAGAGGTGGTCATAAAGGGTATTTTTCTGAGTTCCCAACTTTGAACATCTTTAAAGAAAGGGCGTGGAAAACCTGTAGTAAGATGGTGTGGAGTTCAACCATTCAGGAGGTCAGGGAACGCAATCTGGGCCTTGCAGCCTGAGGTCAGTCTGCATCATGTGGTTCTGCCATCAGCTAGCTGAGATCAGGGGTCTTGGTTCTACACATGGCTGCACACGTTGTATATTACAACAGCAGAGATATGGTCTGAAAGAGGCCCTTCAAATCCTTTTTTTCTTTCTTTTCCTCATTCCACTCTGCAAATTCTTTCTCTTTTCTGTCCTCTTTCTCCAACTCAGTTTGCTCCACCATATTATCCCTCATCTCCCTTTGTTTTTGCTCCTGCCCTAACTCAGATTTCTTCTTTTATCATTTTTTCTCTTTTCTTTATGTTCTTTTCTTCTGTCATTCCACCTCACACAGGGGTCAATGGTTTCAAAGGAAAGTGATCCCCTATTACTATTAAGGGGGTATATTCTTGTCCTTGTACTTCTACTCTGTCTATCCCTTTCAAATTTATCAGTTTCCTGAATATTGTGTGGTCATTCTGTGTCCTTTAGCTTCACTTGAAACCTTCTTCAATTCTTTTACTTATCTACTCCTCTCATCCTAGCTCTGTCTGAGCCTCCATCCTAAATGGTAAATATACTACATTGAAAAGTTTGTTCACTGCAGACTTATTTTGGACTGCTTCTTGATTTCAATTTAATTCACATGGTTTAAGGGTGATAGACTAGTGACTACCACAAGTGGTCCATTTCACATTGTGTTGCTGATTGTATCAGTTGGGATAAAGGATTGTGGTTGATGTGATGAGCTGTTTTCTCTGATGTTATGAAGATGAGAATGTCTGTGGGTCGTTAGAGACCCAGAAGCTAGGGCTCAACTATATTAGGAAGATTTGGGCGATAACCCAGAGATTAAACCAAGGACAGCCCAACAACAAAAATAAAAATGAGAAAACACTTAAGCAAGACACAAAGACAGACTTCCAGTTCACCAATGGCAAACAGTAGGGCAAACAAGGATGAAAAGGCTGATAGTGAACCACCAGGACAACCTGAACTCAAAGCACAGGAAGTAACAAAATAGATCAATCGGGCTCTAGAAAAATTCAAAACAGAAATAATTTCCCAAATAACCATAGAGATGGTGAGCAAGATGAAATTCATGATTCAAGACTCTAGAACAGAAACTGACAAAAAACTAGATGAGCTCAGGACCACGATAGAAGCCATGAAGGCCCAGCATAAGAAAGAAATGGAAACAATAAACGCCCAACATAGGAAAGAAATGGAACCCATAAAACAGATTCAAACAGATATCCAGGAAACACTCCATTGAAAGTGTACACAACAGAATACAAGAATGCAAAGATAGACTCTCAGTTACAGAAGATAAGATTGCAGTCAATGACCGTGAAAAGAGAGGTCTCTTAAAAACAGTAGGGGATCATGAGAACCTGATCCAACAACTCCTACATGATGCAAAGAAGAATAACATAAGACTGATAGGAATACATGCAGTAAGAGGAGAAAATACAAATGACTTAAAAAAGCTGTTCACAGAATTAATGACAGAAAACTTCCCAAACAGAGGGGAAGAATTTGACATTCAGATAACTGAGGCATATAGGACCCCAACTAGCTACAATCAAAAAAAATCTACACCTAGACATATAATAATCAAGATTCCAGAAACCCAACAGAAGAACAAAATACTACAAGCAGTAAGAAAAAAGAAACAAATCACATGCAAAGGAAAGCCCATCAGAATCACAGCAGACTTTTCAACACAAACCCTTAGGTCAAGGAGAGCCTGGAGTGAGATATTTCAAGTACTAAAAGAAAACAACTTCCAACCTAGACTGATGTATCCTGCAAAACTCTCTTTCAAAATGGATTGGGAAATAAGATACTTCCACAACAAAGCACACCTGAGAAACTATATGAATACCAAACCAGCACTACAAGCAATTCTAAACAAGATCCAAGAAAAAGACAATGAAGGCAACAACACCATGAGACCCAACAGAGCAAATCAAATAAGTAAAGCAAGAAACTAAAAGGACAAGGCGAAAAAGTAAAAAGTGTCAACAAAAGGCCAATAACACGACAATAATAAGTCAGTACATATCAGTTATAACTATCAATGTCAATGGCCTCAACTCACCAATCAAGAGAAATAGACTGGCAGAGTGGATTAAGAAGCAAAATCCAACAATATGTTGTATACAAGAAACACACCTGGTGCAAAAAGAAGCCCATGGACTGAAAGTGAAAGGATGGAAAACAATTCTCCATGTGACAGGAGCCCAGAAAAAAACAGGGGTAGCAATCTTATTCACAGACAAAGTAAATTTCAAACCAAAACTGATTAAAAGAGACAAAGAAGGACACTACATCCTTGTAAAGGGAAAAATTCAAGAGGAAGAGATGAAAATCATAAACATATATGCACCAAATACTAATGCCCCCAACTATATAAAAGAAATATTAAGAAACATGAAAAACCAAATAAGCACTAATACAATTATAGTGGGGGATCTAAGTACCCCACTTTCACAAATAAACAGATCATCTAGGCCAAAAGTCAAAAACAAAATACTAGAATTGAACCAAGCTTTTGAAAGCATGGACTTAATAGATGTTTATAGAATGTATAACTTTTAATGAGTGAGTTTAAAATTATTTAATTTTCTCAGAAATATAGCACCATTTGGAAAAAAAACTAGTGCTATGAAGAATAGAAATGCATTGTTTTTATTTTTATTTTGTGTAATTTAAATTGATTTTCCCACTGTCTTTAAGTTGAAACTGTTAAGCTGAATAAAAAGTTAAGCTGCAAATTGATAATTTCGCTACATAATAAGGAACATATACATGTTTACAAAGAGCTTAAAGATTTGCATGTGCAGTGTGCATTTATAAGAAACTTCTAATTGCAGAAAACCCATGCCAGCTCAAAGTCTAGGTGTGCACATTTACCCAACTGAGCATTTTTAGAATAACTACTGCACATTGGCCACAGGTCATTTTTCTTTTTTTCTTTCTTTTTCTTCTTTGTTTTTGTTTTGCAACCCCTTTTTTTCTCCCCACCCCACCCCAACTTATGAAAAGATTCTATGGACTGAAAAAAGCCCCAAGCTGAAAGGACTGGACAGCCTTCATAGACATGGGGAAGGGGGTTAGCAGACTATGCGTATTGGCAGCAAAGGTCGCAGCCCAATGTGTGGTTTTAATGACCAGCACACAGGGCAAAAGCATTTTGCACAATGTTTGTTTTCCTGTCTTGCACTTACAAATAAGGTCTATGGGACTAGCATAGTTTACTAGCTGCTGTACACATAGCCTATTTTTGTGCTTAAAATACTGAATGGAAAGCCCCATTATGTGTTGCTGGGCTGTTTTAGAAATATTTGGTCAAATGTGAGTTAATTTGGCTGTAGTGGCATTTGAAAGAACAACAAAAAAAGCTGTGAAAAATGGCCTTAGAGCATTATCTTTAGTTACTTGAAAAATTTCTACTTTTTTAAAATACAGTTTATGTTAAAATAACTTTTATTAATTTAGAGAAGACAATCAGTGTCTGTGAGAAAAATGGACTTTTTTTTGGATTTTCTTTTTGTGGTCATTGTGAGTGATTGCGTCTTCTTTTTCTTAGTTGCCCATTCTTCCTTTGTTCTAAAACTTAGACTGACATCTAGCTTTAACAATCATAGTATGTATCCATTTTCCTATGAATACATACATATTGAGGATATACTCCTAAGTGAAATAAATAAGTCACACATGTGTAAATACCAAATAGTTTCTCTGGTGTGAAAAACTATAATAGTACATAAGATCTTAATGAGATAACTGACAATGTGAAATAGGAAGAAAAGGGCTAAAAATGTAGGGAAAGTGGCAAGGGTAGGGGAAAGGGAATAAGGGAAAAGAAAAAAATAGGAGAAAATGAAAAAATGGAAATAAAGTGTTTGTAAATGGGGAGGGGAGGAGGGGGTGAAGGGAGTGCAGGGACAAGGGGAGAAAATGAGAACCAAGACCTGTCATGTAAAGGTACAAGATCCCAATAATGAATGTAACTGTACTGTATAACTAAAATGTACCAATAAACTCAATGAAGAAAAAGAAAAGAATTTTAAAATAAAGAAATAGTACTCTAAAAAAAAAGAAACAATTTCTTCTTGCATGAGAACTCTAAACTTTGAACCTAATCGTTCTTAACATGATCATCTATTTTATAAAGTGTCAATGCACAACTGAAGAATGGAACTTTCTAGAAATCAATGTGAAGCCACTCTACTCACATGAAATTCCTCTTCCCTCTCCCTGCCTTCCTCTTTCTTTTCCTTCCTCCCATTTCCTCTTCCCTTTTTCTTTCTTCTTCCTCCTCCTCTTCTCCTTTCTCTCTCCCTCCATCCCTCTCCCCAAGTGAAGAACCAGATTACCTCCACACTTTCAGCTAAATGGGACTGCCCTTGTAGAAATACAAGGGACCTCTGGATCCAGACACTACTAAATTCCAGGACTACAAAAATGTTTAAACTTAACATGCAAGACTGATTCCCTCTTGCCTTGGAGCCATCATCTGTAAACAGGTGATGACAGTAATTCGCTTGCTGGCATTGTTCTCTCTGTACTAGGAAGAGAGAACAATAAGAGCTAGGGTCTAGAAGTTCAGAGTCCTGAGTTCCAGGGCTCAACACATTCCAGGGCAATCTTGGACAAAAGAGTGCACTATCAAATTCTAGGATCTTCATCTGTAAATGGTGTAATTTGCTGGGACCTCTATGAGAGCACATTACAAAATATGTGTCAACAGCTACATTTCTAAAGTTATTCTGTTTTAGCATTTAGATATTTGATCCATTTTATTTTAGTTTACTACATGGTGAGAGAAATAGGTCTTGACTCAATCTTCTGTATGTGGAAAGACAGTTTTCCCAGCACCATTTATCCAAGAGGCTAATGGCCATTAAGGAAATGCAAGTTAAAACAACATGAGAGTCCATCTTAATTCTGCAAGAATGGCTATCATTAAAAAAAATGCTGGCAAGGATGGAGGGAAAAAAGAAACTTCCACATTGTTGGTGGGAATGTAAACTACTACAACCATTATGGAAATCAGTATAGAGAGTCCTCAAAAGCCTAAAAATAGAAATTCTATCTGACCCACCTATTTTCCTTCTAAGTATCTTCCCAAAAGATTTAATGACATCATAGTACAGTGATATATGCATACCCATGCTCACAGCAGCACAATTTATAACAGCTAAATCTTGGAAGCAGCCTACATGCCCAACAACAGGTGAATGAATAATGAAAGTGTGATATTTATATACAATGGAGTGCTACTCTGCCATAAAGAAAAAGAATCTTGAGTCATATGTAGGAAAATATGTCCTGGAATGTGTTGAGCCCTGGAACCCAGGACTCTGAACTTCTAGACTCTAGCTCTTATTGTTCTCTCTTCCTAGTACAGAGAGAACAATGCCAGCAATATAGTTACTGTCATCACCTGTTTACAAATGATGGCTCCAAGTCAAGAGGGAATTAGTCTTGCATGTTAAGTTTAAACATTTTGTAGTCCTGGAATTTAGGAGCACCTTGAGACCATGTTAAGTGAAATAAATCATATACACAAGCTTAAATATCACATATAAGAGAAACCAAAAATATAAATTAATAGCAAAATAAAAGAGAAATAAGAGGAAGGCAGCTACACTAACCACTGTACCACCAACACCTCTGACTAAAAGAGAAATAAAAGGAAATAGGGAGAAAATCTTTAACAAAAGGGAAAGGGACTAAAAGATGGAGGGAGGAGGTAGAAAGGAATGAGAAAAGAATGAAGATATATTATGTACATGTACCAACTCCCCACAAGGAATGTGATCACTATGTACTGTAAGCATGTACTAATAAAGAACAAATAAAGATGAGCTGGGGATTTAGCTCAATGGCACCGCACCTGCCTAGCGAGCGCAAGCTCCTGAGTTCGATTCCCCATACCAAAAAAAAAATAATAATAATAAATGTATTTAAAGTCCTTTGTCTACAAGACTTTAGATTACTGATACTGTTAATACAGTGAACACACAAATCAAAAAGGCTTACATGGCCTTCAAAATTGCAGGGTATCACTTACATTTGGACAAAGGAAGCTTTAAGTCTTTTCTTAAGGTTTCTAAATCTTGAGCTACAAAAAATCTTAATTTTTCATTATTTCTTATTCTGGCTCTAACAAATTAGTAAGAGCCAGGCTGAAATGACAGATTCACTGCTTGCTTCCAATAAGAATCCCACAAACCTAATATCTTATTGGTCAAACAGATGAAACAATAACCTTGCATTAAAAAATAAAATGACATCTGATATATTCTATGCAAAACCCAGAAGTATTTGACAGATGTCAGAGGATTTTTTAAATGCCTTTTTAAAAGTTTACCATATTAAAGCATAAACTCTAGATATTTGGAAAACCTATTTAAGGTGGAACAGTTCATTCCCAGCAACTCTGTATACATGAGGCTTTACAATGTAATATTTTTTAAATAGTTTTTAATGTGTTTTAGGTGACAGAAAAAATAAGTCAAAATTTACATAGCTGCAGCATACACAACTGTGTACATGAAGCCCTAGTAATTGTGAGTGCATTTTAAATAGAACCTTATATTTTCAATCAAGTACTCCCATGAATAGCAAAACAGGAAATAGGATTTTGCTTGTAAACCCTAATCCTAGTCATCAATAAGATCAAGAACAGAATCAACTTAAGACAGAATTCTTCCAAGAGAAACTGATTACTGGTCAGGGAATTAAAAGTGTACCCTGCCAAAGGAACCAAACACCAGTTCGGTGTCCATTATATAGGCAGGTCTCATCACAGTTGGTTCACGCTTCAGTACTAAGCTGAAAGTGGCATGATTTCCCCCAGTGGCAGAATGCAAATCAAAATATTTTGCTACAAATCTAAAGCATCCTTTCCATCACACCACACTATCAGTTCACCCATTACCTGTATACTGACGGAGCCTGGATCTTGTGCTGGACGCAGGTGTCGGTACTGATGGGCGAGATACTGCTTCTTCCTGCTTCCTTTTCTCACCTCAGACCTACTCTCATCTAACTTTCGGACAGACACCTTCTTAATTTATCTATTGTAAGACATCATCCTTTCCAATTCATGTATTTTATTCTGCAGATACGAGGGCTCTCTTGGAACACTTAGCTTTAAATAAATAAGAATCGGGCTGGGGATTTGGCTCAGTGATTCTGCTACCTGCCTCAAAAGCACACTCGAGTTCAATCCCTGGTACCAAAAGAAATAAATATATAAATAAATAAATAAGAATCTAACCCTTTGGAGTGAAAATGCTTTTTGTTTTTAATTATGCCAACTTTTCGAATTGACACTATGATGACGATGGACCACAGGGTGCAATGAAAAGTAGATTTCTGTTCCCCTAAGGATCCCAATGGCTTAACAAGATTAGTGCAGCCCCATAGGAAGTAAGCTGTACTGCAAAAGACACTTAACTTTTTCAGGTTTAATCTTATATTTTGGAAACAGTTAACTAATAAAAATAAGCAATTAATTTCTCAGCATAGAGAGAATAATCACATCTAGAGGGGAAAAACATCACTTGGCCCATCCCACAAATGAACATGAAATTTGTGCACCCTACTGAGCATGATGCTTGGCCCAAGAGCAGACCAGCAGCCTCTCTGGAAGCCAATTCCACAGTACCTCACCCAGTACTCCTGCCCAAGTACATGCACAGAGACGCCCCTCCACAGAGGTGTGGGCTGTGTGTGCACATTGGCTCATGCATAACATTATAATATGGCTTGTGGTTATAGAGAGCCAAAGAGAATCTAGATTTCTCTCCCTGGTGGAATGAAAACACATGGGATGTACTCCACGAGATACTCTGCCACAATTAGATATACTAGAAAAAATATACACTGTTCCCTACATAGATCTTTAAATACTATGTTGAGTACAGATCTACAGCATAACACTGTTTACGTGAAATAAAATTCATGCCTACAAAACTATAATATGTACAATTGTGTGAACTACATTAAGATGGATACCTCATTAGGATATGGGAGAGCTGGGAATTCAGCTCAGCGGCACCATGCCTGGCTTGCAAGCACAAGGTTCTGAGTTTGATACCCACTATGAGAGTCAGGGTGGGGGGGATATGGGCAGGGAAGATAACAAAAGGATAAGTTAAGACAAGAAAGAAAACATTAAAAAATTGGGGCCTTGCTCAGATCAATGATGTAGTATACCATGAATGAGAAAATGCTCGAAGCAAATATTTGAACCTAAAGTTCATTTGAAATCTTGAGGGCACCCATTATATGCCAAAACATGCTACGTAGGAGTGTTTACCTTCTTTTGTACTGTTCTTCAAAGTCAGTGGAGAAATACTGATTTTATATATTAAGGTTTCAAAAAACAGCATGTTGTAATTTTAAAAAAAAAAAACTTTTAGGGGCCACAGATCTAGCTCAGTGGTTCCACCGCCTGCCTTGCAAGTACAAGGTCCCAAGTTTGATCCCCAGTACCAAAAAAAAAAAAAAAAAAAAAACTTTTAAACTCCTAAAGAGGAAAAGTTTCTGCTGTCCCACAGGTAACAGGAGAAAATGCATACAGTCATTTATGAAAAATTTTACGTAAGTCATCAGAAAATGATCTGTTTTGAACAAAAATAACTAAATAACCACTTTAAGCAGCAGGCCCTAATACAAAGGTGCCTGGCTGTGTGTGCATGAAAAAGGGAATTTCTAATCAGATTTGGATGGTGTGTGTGTTAAGAATAATATGATAAATAATAAGTTCAATAGTATTGTATTTCATATGGATTGTTTCTATATTGCTTTTTTTATGCACCAACAGTTCTCAAAGGAAGTTAGTTCATTTTCAATATTATTCTTGCCCAATACAATCAGATCAGGTACAGATTAATTTTTAGCATCCCATTTGAGTGTTGCAATGGCCTAATATTTTGTCTAAAGAAGATACTTAGAGCATATTTAAGTTACTTATTCAATTCTAACCAGAATGCTAAAATACGTTCTCACATTTCAATGTAATTTATTTATATTTATCACACTGCATCTTATATCTCTTAATGGGTGCCTGCTAACTGCTCCCTTAATGGAATACAGTAAGTTTAGTTCACCTGTAAAACATTGAGACAGCAAAAATCTGGCAGAATTCAACTTGAGTTAGCTTTTACCTTGTAGAAAGTTCTTAAAGACTTCAAAAATACCCTTTTTTAGACTACAAAAATCTCCTACTGTTCAATAGTACTGAGCACTGGCAGGGAGAGACTATAAATAGCTTCTTACATGTTTGAAATGTAGTATTTTTCATGTATTAGAAAAATGCTTTTTATGATGTTCCAATCCTTTCTTCTTGGAAAATGACCTGCATTCTTATTTTGTATTCTAGGTGAACATATATGAACAGAATTCTGGCTATGTTCTTTAGGACAATAGCAATCTCAGGAACCAATTTTTAAAAGATGCTAATAAGTGACTAAGCAGGCTACTATCCAGTATCCATGAGAGAGTGTCTTTGAAGTACAAAAACTGGGAACAAGGGAGAAAATTACAGGAAGTCAGAGAAAAGGAACTTGCTGGCAGCTGTCACAGTCTAAAAATCAGGGGCATGAGGCGGGATAAGTTTGGAGAACCCTGGATTTCTCCAAGGAGGTAAAAAGGGATTAGAGAATCAGCCAGGGAGCTGTCCACATGGCCTTTCAGGATTTATAAAAGACCAAAATTTCACAGTAAAAAGAAAGTTTATTAAAACTACAGGTTGTTCTTGGAAACAGAAAACAAATACATAATTATATGTAATTATTTTCACTAAGGTGTCCTAATTGAAGGTCTTTTCATCGATGCTGCAGTCTTCATAATCCCACCAACTTCAAAGTAGAGATTCAAAAGCTACACACTTAAGTCAAAAAAAGGGAAAGTAGCTCACCTAGCAGCTTCTTTTTATACAAGAACCTTAGAAAGGGAATTTTTACATTTTGACTTTAAACTTTAAAAAATACCACAGTAGGAAATATTCTGCAATTAAATCTCAAAAGAAAAGTTGGAATGCTTTCTTCAACAGCAAGAAGCTTTATCACCTACTCAAGAATAAAAGTGTGAGGCTGGTACATTGAAAGGCCTCTCCAAAGCAGCTGGTGAGGAAGGAATCAAGGAGGTGGTAGGGGGTGACAGGAAAGCATCCTCCAGGTAGACAGCAGATAGAACTCCAAGGCACACACCCTCTTGAGGCCAGGAACAAAGCTCTCATCCTGTTTCATAAAAGTACTGCTTCACAGTTGTTAGTCAAATGATACAAATGAAAATACTGAGATTCCAGACCCAGTATCATCTGCTGCTGAGACAGAGATAAATCTTACTCACATGCATGCTTTGTTTCCTTCCTAAAACGCACTTTTGGACACCCATTTTTCAGGAGTGTAGTAACACTTTATTACCATGGCAAACTACCCACACATCTATGCTACACACATGCTGAGTAACAGCTATGGATTTGTAGTTTTTTGTACTTTGAGAGCCATGTCATTTAACTATTACTTACCAAGAAGTAACCTTTATAAGAAGGACTTATTTTCTTCTAGGTTTCTATATGGCTTGGCTCCGTGATAATGGCTATGACAAATGACATGTGAGTATGCAACTCTAAAGTGTCATCATTATCTGATCAACACAAGTAGTCATTAAGCAAGCCTATGTCCTGTGCTTCAGAGGAAGAAAGAAAAAATTTTCACTTTCTAGCTCTTTCTCAACTGGGGAATGGATCAAAAAATGGAGGGAGAGGGAGGGGAAGGAAGGAAGCAAAGGAAAGGGGATAAAACAGGAATAAAGATGCATTACATACATGTACCAACTCCACATAAGGAATGTAAACATTATATACTACAAAAATGTACCAACAAAAATAAATTAAAATGTAGCAAGGATAAATTTTCCAGTAAAGTCATGCAACATTTTAATCATAAAAAAAAGTACTTCTAGTGGCATACCCTGAGGGGAGATATACACTCAAAGCAAGAAAATGTAGGAAGAGTGTCTCATTCATAGTACCAGGTACAAGATCAGTTTACTGCCTTTAAATCCACAGAGCTAGAAACCTTCCCTCCAATTCTTTTATGATAAAGAATGTTTAACAGTTTCTTGCAAGTTGCTCACATTTCATATTTCCCCAAGTCAAAAGCACACAAAGAACACAGAAGATCAAAGTGCGATGAAAAGGTAGCAATATTTACTTCTGAAAGCACTGCCATCATTCAGGGCTCATATTCAGTCATGAGTATATTGATGATTTGACAGGAACAGAGTTAAGAGACCTCTCAAAGAAGTAAGAACAGATATTACTTCTAATTGCAGTTAAAATATCAGTACTCCATTTTTGTACTTGTAAAACTCCTGACTTTTAGAGGATAGCTCAGTGGCAGAGCATTTGCCTACATCTGATCCCTAGCACCACCAAAACAAAAAATGAAACAAACAAGCAAAACCACCCACAACAGTTTTTTGACTGTTGAAGCCATATTAGGTAAAAATACGGGTAAGGAAAAAAGTTCCTAACAGCTACCCTGCATCAATAGTCCATCATTTGTTTATATCTAGTAAACACTGCCTACCAGATACTGACTCATCTGTGAGAATAGATGCACAAAAAGAGTTATTATCCTTCACCACATCCAAAAATATTGCACTACTCATCCCTGAATTACTCAGCAAAATACTCAGCCCAGCCATCTACTCTCCTGTGTACCTTTCCTTGATTTCACTCTAAATTATGGGCTCCTTAAAGCTACAGAATCTGATTCTTTTTTCCATAACCTACCACAGCACAGAAATCAGGATCAAGGGACCACGGAAGGGCAAGTGCTAGTAATCACGTAAAGAAATGTTTTTACCATTGTCTCGATAATGTTAAGAGAGAAACATCTTTTTAGGGTCACGGTACCAGGCCAGTGCTTAAAGAATAAATGCTGCAATAAGGAGCAGGCATCTCAAAGACTATTAAATCCTCAAGAAATTCTTGATTGCCCAAAGGATAAAGACTAATTTCTGAGGACCCATTGTAGAGCATGGTGATTAGTTAATAACACTGTACAGTACACTTGAAATATGTGAGGAGAGATTTTAGTAGCCCTTGCCACATAAAGAAAAAGGAAAAGGAGGAGGAGGAAGAGGAGTGGGGGTGAGCGGAAGGGGAGAGAAAAGATAACCTATGAGAGTTGACAGAGCTCCGGATAGATTTATTAACTTGAGTGTAAGTTTTGCAATGTATACACATATCAAAACATCACAGCATAAATTTTAAACATGTACCATTTTTGTTGATTATATCTTAGTAAAGCTTGGGGAGTTTTAAAAAGGAAATCCTAGGGATTTTTAAAAGATTCAATCTGTCCTTACGCTGTTCAATCCTTTTAGTAACATAGTTTAGTCTGATTTATTGCATGTGTGAAGTCACTTGGTGCAGTGTGCATTCTCAAATGGGTTAAGAGCTTGTCAGCCTGTTTTTGTTTTCAAATTTTAAGGGTAATTTTTTTGGGGGGGGGCTTTTTTGTCGGCCTTTTATTTGAAAGGTATTTCTGTGTTTAAAAAGTAAATGCATTTTTAATTATTTTTAATTAAAGGACTTGAAAGTTTTTTGTAGAAATGGATTTTTGAGCCTATATGGGTTGCTTGTTTTAAACACAGTCTGAATATTAAAGCACATGGAGGTCATCACAGAAGATGAATTAGAACTGGCATTTTGAAGAAAACACTTTTATAAACAAATCATGACAAATCATAGTCAGGATTTTAATTCACAATTAATTTTAAAAGAGTAGAGGAAATGACTCTTAATGAAGATTCCAATCTATGAATCATCAAAAGATGATCCTAAAAATAATATAATTCTTATTGGAAACAAGACAGTTGAGAATCTTAATGAGACATTTCATCTCTTCTCAAGCCTCCATATGAATATATACAAAATCAAGGGGAAAATTTAATAAATTGTTGTTTGCGGCTAGATTTATACAAGGAATAGGAGTGGTTAAAAAAGATGTAAAAGACAAATGATACAAAAATTTTTTTACTTCTCTAAGGTTTACTTCTCCAAATTCTTTCTGGAGCTTTCAAATACATCTTCAGTTAGATTTATCACTGAACAGTGTCTGCTGTGGTCTGAATGTATGTGTCCTTCTAGCACTTGAGTTGGAAGGTGGACCCCAAGGTGACAGTACTACAAGGGAGGCCATGAAAGCTCTGACCTTATGAACAGATTAATACCTTTACCAAAAAAAGCTTCAGAGAGCAGACCTCTCATCTCTTCCCCCAAGTGAGGACACATTTTGCCATTAAGCCATGTGAGGACAAAGCAACAAAGTGCCATCTTAGAAGCAGACATCTTTCAGTAGGCCCCCAAGCTTGCTGGCACCTTGATCTTGGACTTCCCAGCCTCCAGAAAGGTGACAAGCAAATGTCTATCACTTATAAGTTACACAGTCTGTGCTATTTGGTTACAGCAGGACAAACAGACTAAGACAATGTCAAAGGTTTTATAATGGACAATCATGGGTTCTGGTCTCAGCCATGTCACCATGCTGTGTAATTTTCTTTACCTGCCAGAGTATCCTTTTATCTCTCACTCCACATCCCAGGTCTCTTGCTTAACTTCAAACCTTCATCATCTCTTCATCTTCAAACCTTTATCTGACCAACTCTGATGCCAACTGAGGTAGGCGCCCCTCCAACACAGAGTAAAGGCATCCCCATCAAAGTACTTCTCAGACTTTTACTTAATACTTGTGAACTCATCTCCTCCTCCACTGTTCTGTGAGCTTCATGAAGGGCGACCACTCTGACACTTTGACAGTGCCTGGAACTTAGCAGGCATTCAATAAACATTTGTGAAATAAAGCCCTTGGAATGGTTCATAAAAGGCTTCCATTAATGGAAATCTGTCTATATATTTATTGAGGTTAGAAAAAGCTTTAATCACTTGAGAGTCAAACTGAGAGATCCATTTAAGTATTTTTTTAGAGTTTACAAATAATATGGTTGAACATATTAACCATTATGCTTCCAGTGTCCCACTATGTCTGGACTACAGAGATAAATTCCTCCTGACAGGAAAACATCTGTATCTGCAGACAGACAAACTTCTATCAGATAATGAAAATTATACACCCAGTATGTTGCTTTTCACATATAATTGTCAGAAAAGTAAGTCCTAAATTCAGTTAACCTCCATAAATAACATCTCAAATGTCTAGTCACATTGGATCCTCTGTGCCTTTCACTTCTGTGTCCTGATTAAGCTCTGCTAGAACTTTTATACATTCCTTCATCTTCAAAAGGCCAAGAGGAACTTTCAAGAATGAATCCAGTTCAGGTTTTATTTGCCCACATTTTGCATTGGGTAAACACCTGAAAAGAGTTTGTTTTTCTCCATCAGTTAGTAAATCACCTGTTTATTCACTAGACATATCTTTTGTTGTTTTTTTTTTCAGCTTTAATTGAGTTTATTGGTACATTTTAGGGATACAGTACAGTTACATTCATTGTTGGGATCTTGTACCTCTACATGACAAGTCTTGATTCTCATTTTTTCCCCTTACCCTGCCCTCGCTTCACCCCCTCCTCCCACTACCCATCCCCTTCCCTACACCTTTAGCTCCTCTCTTCCCATTTCTAAATGTCAGTAATCTTATTAGAATCTTATGCGTTGTTGCAGATTATTCACACCAGAGAAACTATTCGGTATTTACATGTGTGACTTATATATTTCACTTAGGAGTATATCTTCAATATGTATCCATTTTCCTATGAATGAATCTATTTTCTCGTTCTTTATGGCTGAGTATATTCCATTTTATAGAAAAACCGCATCTTCTTTATCCAGTTTCCAACTGATGGGAAGATGGGCTGTTTCCAAGTTTTAGCTACTACAAACTGTGCCGCTATAAACATGGGTGAGCATACTTCTCTGTGATATGATTCTTTTAGTTCTTTTGGAAAGATACCCAGCAGAGGGATGGCTGGGTCAAATGGAACCTCCAGTCCAAGCTCTTTGAGGTATCTCCATATTGATTTCCATAGTGGTTGCACCAGTCTGCACTCCCACCAACAATGGAGAAGGGTCCCTTTCTCCCCACAACTCTGCCAACATTTGTGATTGTGTGATTTCTTGATAGCAGCCATTCTTTGTGGAGTGAGGTGGAATCTCAGTGTTGTTTTCATCTGCATCTCTCGAATGATCAGTGATGTGGAACATTTTTTCATACATTTACTTGCTGCTTTTACTTCTTTGTATGAGAAATGTCTGTTCATTTCGGATGCCCATTTTTGAATCGGGTCTTTATATTTGGGGGGGCTGATTGTTTTGAGTTCTTTATATATTCTTGATAATAGTCCTTTGTCTGAGGAACAGCTGGTAAAAACTTTTTTCCCACATTGTAGATTGTCTCTTAGTTCTGCTAATGGTTTCTTTTGAAGTACAGAAGCTTTTTAGTAAGATGAGATCCCAGTTGTTGATTCTATCTGCTAGTTCCCATGCTACTGAGGATTTGTTCATAAAGTCCTTTCCTATGCCAATGTCTTCCAGAGTTCTGCCTAACTTACCTTCCAGCAAGTTTAATGTTTCTGTTTTAATATTTAGATCTTTAATCCATTTGGATTTTAATTTAGTGCATGGCGAAAGATAAGGGTCTAATTTTAATCTGTGGCAGGTTGACAACCAGTTTTTCCAACACCATTTATTAAAGAGGCTATCTTTCCTCCACTGAGGATGGTCAGCTCCTTTGTCAAAGATGAGGTAGCTGAGTACATCTGGGTTTGTTTTTGTAGACATATCTTTTGTATCCTACACTAAACTATAAAATGTTAACCCATTGACAATTAGAGCTTTTCTGATTCTGTTAGAAATTCTTAGTGGCCATAGTTTTTTCTCTTTGGTGCTAACGGCTATCACCACCAGCTCCTCTTTTCTGGGTAATCATAGTCTTCACATCTTCTAGAACCTAGAAAATCTAAATCTAGCTCCAATGGTCCTCCTGATTCCCCACACTAGTGTTTAATCTCCCTGCATCCCATTCATCCATAACAATTGTTGGCAAGGGCAAAAAGGATTGGAGGTAAGAAAGCCTCTTACAAGATGCTAAACTTTCCCATCTAAGGGCTATACTAGCTATTCCTGTCCATTTATGGAAATCAAGAATCAATATGTAAAGTCTTGGGATATAGCTTACTGGTACAATGTTTGCCTAGCTTGCACAATGCCCTGGGTTCAATCTCCAGCACTTCCCTCCAAAAATCAATATATAAACACCAGTGATTTGGTTGTGCTTTTTATTTAAATGCTCCTGTTATTGTTATATTTAACTGAAAGTCATTCTCATACTATCTTGAAAACAGATGGACAATCTTAAGTAAGTAGAAGTAGAATCTATTAAATTGTGGGCGGTCTTTAATTTAAAATATTTCAAGAATTTCTGGATCTGATCTACCAGCACAAAGAGCAATTATCAAAAGCAAGTAATACTCACAATACCCAAAGCACCCAGTACAGGTTCAACTTTTCAATCAGAAACGCTCCAGGTCTGACCTAATACAGTAGGTACTCCCTGATCAGAGAAAATTACAAAAGTAAGTGCTACCTAGAACTCCAGAAACAAAATGTTAAAAACTAAACAAGAAAGGATGCCTGCAGGAGAGAATATCCCACAGCAACTCATCCCCACCAACAGTGGAAAGCTTAAAATACTTACTCTAGGACACATAAAATGCAGTGTTCATCCACACTGTAGCACATGCACAGGGCAATCAATATTTAGTCACTCTGGGGATCTCTGCCTTTTAAGATTCCTTACTATCATTGAAACTTTTTTCAAAACTACCAAAATAGATCTCACATTTCTAAAGTATCTAAATCCAAAAAAGAACCCCAATTTCTCAAAACAGCACTTGGATAGTTCAGTAGGATGATCAGTTATGACAGAGGACCAGTTTACCCCTTAACAGGGAAGCACTTCTCACTGCAGTAGATGTGTGTGTTTGTTGAGGGGGCCAAGACATAGTACCAGAGACTGGCAGCTTAAACTTCAGACATTTATGTCCTTTCAGTACAAGAAGCTCAAGATCAAGGTACTGGCAAAAGCTGGTTTCATCTTGAAGCCATTCCCGTGCCTGCAGAGATACCTTCTCGCTGTATTTCATGAAGTCTTCCGTGGTGCACGTGCATGACTATGTCCAAATCCCTTCTGATAATGATTTCACTTTAACTTAATTACCTCTTCAAAGATCTTACTCCAAACACAGTTACACTGTGAGGTTCTGAAGTTTAAGGCTTAAAAATACAATAAGAATTTTGAAAGGAGATACAATTCAGTTCTGCTCAACATACAGGATTATTTTAAATTCTGTCAGGGCCTTCTGTGTTTTCTTTATATTGTTAAAAATTAAGTTGGGCATTAAGAGTGAGGCAGGAGGATCATAATTCAAAGCCAGTCTGAGCAATTTAGGAAGACTTGTCTCAAAATAAAATATAAAAAGGAGAAGGGATATAGTTCAGTGGTAGAGCACTCCTGGGCTACAGACCCAGTGCTACCAAAAAAAAAATCATAATGGTCCCATTCTTTTTTCTCAATTAACATAAACAGATGCTCAATCACTTAGGTGCATAGAGCTCAGTAGTAAATCAACAGTCCCATGATGTGACCAACAGCCACAGTGGAAGCGGCTCCAGGTAGACAGCACATGCTGGAGTCCTGCCTTGGAGCCAGCCAACTATGAACTAAAATCTCTATACACTGTGAGCCAAATAAACTTTTCCTCCTTTAACTTTGGATGTTGGGTATTTTGTCTCAGCTAAAAGAAAAGTAACTAAGACAGAATTTTGTACCAGAAGTCACAGGTGGGGCTTTTTCAGAGGTAGCTGGATCTACAGTGTGTGACTAATTCATGGTGCAATGCTAGGATTAAGGGTGGTAGGACTAAGGCTGGGTGATTACTAAACCAGTCCATTGATAGGCTTGGCAGCACCTTAATTCCAGTAGCCTAGACAGAATATAAAAGGGGCAGAAAGACACCACTAAGGTCCCTTGTTTACTTTACTACCTTCTGGTTGCCATGAACTGTTTCTCCTCTGTGATGCCCCTCTGCTATGCCACACTGCCTTGGAGCCAGCCAACTATGGACTGAAACCTTTACAAATTATGAGCTAAATAAACCTTTCCTCCTTTAAATGTGGGTGTTGGGTATTTTGTCTCAACAAAGAGAAAAGTAACTAAGATAACTGTCATTACTAGTGCAGTAGAAAGACTTCCTGCTACAGATGGCTTGAAATTAGTAAATAAAGCATTTAGGGCTGGGGATTTCGCTCAGTGGTTCCACTGCCTGCCTCGCAAGTGCAAGGGCCTGAGTTCCATCCCCGGTGAGAGAGAGAGAGAGAGAGAGAGAGAAAGAATGCAAGCATGCACGCATTTAGCCCTTTAACAGCAGCATCCCAAAGACACAGAATCCTAAAAATGGAGAACAAAGTACACATTAAGTACTCTGACTTTCCTCAGACTAAAGCTCAGAGAGCACGCCAGTCAGGAGCCACAGCAGCAGAGCTGAGATGGACAGTCCTGGTTCCAACTATCAGGCAAGGGCTTTCCTGCTTCTGTCTCCTGGATGTATGAGAGGGAGGTAAGCAGGTAGACTGAGGAGTAGAGAGTAGGAGAGAAAATGGGGCCCCCAAATGATTTAGGCCAGCCACCTTGGCCTAAGAGTTCGCAGGCTCACATGCCTAAGAAAAGCATGAAGGGCGAGGGATTTAGCTCAGTGGTACCACACCTGCCTCATAAGCGCAAGGTCCTGAGTTCAATCCCCAGTACCAAAAAAAAAAAAAAAAGAAAAGCAAGATGACAAACCCACACGCTGGGGCCAGATACGGGTCAGGCTGCTTCACACTGTCCCCTCCCCCAGCTCCTTGCTCTGGTCCTTTTCACTCATGGAAGGAAAACAAGGCAAGAGGCTTCCTTCTTCTCCGCAGGTTTCTTCTTAAGTTCAATTCTCGAAAGCAGACTTGAAAAAAAGGTTTAGCAGAGTAAAGCTGAAATCCCCACCTTAGAATCTAAGGAAGCACTGCAGGAGGTTTGTCTTTGCTGCTAGGCAGCTCAGGCTTCTTGGAGAGAGGGGCTCCAAGGTCTTCATCCGCACCCGCCGCCCCGAGTTTAGCACTGACCTGCTCTGAAACCTCCACTGAGTTGCTGTGTGGAAGGCACCTTTCTCCATCCCACACCTTTCATGATCTGAAGTGGCTACGTGCATGGCCTGTCCAGAGCTCTCAGCATCCACCATGCACTGAGAGCAGTGGCTTGGAAGTACCTGAGACCTCTGGCTTTTTTCCTACACAGCAGGAAGTCACTGCTCCCCAAAACAGCCTTCAACCAACAGACTGGCAGCTGGTGCACAAAAACCAACTACCAGGCCTCTCAGCTGATTAACTCTATAGCACAATCCAAAGAACTCACAAAGCCCAGGAGTTCTCAGGGTCATGAGCCCCAGTTGCCACAGAGGTAAGCAGCTTGAGACTCCCCCTTTACTAGCCCCTGCCTCCTCCCTGCCTCACTTTGCTATTCTCCTGCAGTTGCTTCCTAGAATCATTGCCTCAGGCTCTGCTACCAGGAGTCCGAGCCAAAGCTCACAATAATCCCACCTGCCCAGAAACTTCCCTCCTCAGCAAGTGCCCAAGCCACTTTCCATCATGTTTCAATGCTATTCATTTACATTTTAATTTCATTTCTCTACTGCAGGTTCCTGGTGAGAAAAAGTTGTTTCACACAGCTCTGAATTCCCTGCGTGGCTCAGCACAGCATCTTACACAAACTAGATTCTCAATAAATGGCTAATGGCTGAATGAGTTAACCATGCCAGTAAAGATGAAAATAGAGTTCTTTATTTAACCTAATTGAAACTACGTCAGTATGGCTGTTTTCTTCTTACAAAAGCACTGCAGGAACTACTTTTAAAGAGCAAATTTCCATGCATAGATATGTAAATCGGTACTTTCTGGATATCTGACTCAAATCAAACACTTCTGATTCCCAGAAATTTGGAAAAAGATTTTTTTTCTAAATATGGAAACACCTTTACTAGATGCATTACCTCAACCTTTGCATCCTTCCTTTATTCTTGACTACCGTTTAGCCCATCCCTGTCCATGGGGAAACACTGAGATCCCTGCACCAATGAACCCTTACTCATCTCCACTATGAGTCACTGTCCCGCACACCTTTACCATGTGCCTCAAATAGTGTCTCTGGGGGAAACAACACCACCTCGAGTCAATGCAGTGGTCTCTGAGTGGGAGACTATCACAGCCAAGGTCCTCA
The DNA here is from genome assembly GCF_012274545.1 of Fukomys damarensis. NCBI lineage: Eukaryota > Metazoa > Chordata > Mammalia > Rodentia > Bathyergidae > Fukomys > Fukomys damarensis. Next base: position 107,016,549 of record NW_022900928.1, on the reverse strand, counting down.
TACTTCTCTGAACTGGGAGGCTACATAGATTTTCCCTTTCCAGAGATGCTGCTGGCCCAAGACAGCTTTTAGCTTTTCCCCCACCTCATTCAGAACAAGTTGTTTTGCTCAGCTCCCACTGTTCCGGACAAATCAAAATCCTTACTCTCCAAAACCCCTAGGTTTAGGTTACAGCCACCAAAATGTGCACTGATTTCACCCCAGTAGAGCTCTTCTGAATACTGTTGAAGACAACAGGAAAAGCTTAGACAAGAGAAGCTGCTAAAAGCTCACATTCTTTCACAGGAGTTACGTTCTTATCAGAACATGCCTTATAAAATAGAAGGTCTGACACTTGGTACATTCTGAGAATTCTTCCTTCTCTGCACCAGGCAGAGGTCAGGAGGAATGTGGGGTTGTATCTCACCTCAAATAAAAAGGGCAAGGGCAAGGGCCAGGGATTTAGCTCAGTGGTCCCATGGTCTGCCTCATAAGCACAAGGTCCTGAGTTCAATCCCCAGTACCAAAAAACAATAATAATAATAAAGGACAGCATGCTGGGTATCTGGACAGTCACCTGGGAGCCAATCAGGTGGCCAGGAAATGTAAGTATCTAAGTAGTCAATGCCCTGCGATCTTGTCTCATTTCTTTTAAGAGCATCTGCCAAATATATTACAAGTATTTTTCAACTCAGTGGAAGAATAAGATCTGAATTCATGGTGCTCATTTTCCTGAATGCGTATCAACCAAGGAGCTGCCCAGTGATCTCCAGTCTTTGTCTTCAGTTCACTTTCATGAGGGAAAAGATCACATGATGTACCACCCCCATCTCATTTACTGAAGTCAGGAAGAAATACAGTGACTGAAACCAAAAGGAAAACTAGCAGTGTTTGTGCAAGACTTTGCCTCCCCACAACGTCATAAGATCCATGACAGGGATGATCCTTCTTCCATGCCGACTTCCCCAACACTCAATCCAATGACTATCTTGCTATGATAATAATAATCGTAAATAAAAACATTGAGTATAGTCTTCCAGTTAAAAGACATGCATAAATACCACACATTATGGCATTAACCCTTATTTTAAAAACCCTACAATTTAGGAAGGAAAAATAAAGCTTAAGAAGTTAAAACTATGTGCATACAATTGTATATTATTTAGCTGCAACATGGATGAAGCTTGAAAACGTTAAATAAGAGAGGCCAGTCACAAAAGGCCACACACTGTATAAGTCCATTTATATGAAATATCCAGAATAGGAGGCAAATCCACAGGGCAGAAAGCAGGCCAGTAGTTGTCAGGGGCTTGGAGGAGATGGGAATGGGGAGTGAATGGGGTACAGGGCTTCTTTTAGAGGGTGAAGAAAATGCTCTCAAATTATTATGTGGTGATAACTGTACAGCTCTGGGAACAGAATAAAGATCATTGACTAGGACACTTCAGTGGGGTAGATTTTGTAGTATGCATGGTAGTGACTGGGGATGGTGGTGGAGGAAGATGAGAAGAGGAGAAAAAGAGAGAGAATGAGAAGTCAAGAAAGTTGCCTAGAATTACATAGAAAAATGAATGGTAGGCCTCAGATTCAAAAACAGGACTGTTTGATTCCAAAACCTGTGCTTACAACCATTATGTCGCTCTGATTATGGTTATTGCCAACAAACATTTACTGAAGACACCAGCAAAGACAACCATGGGTAATACAGGCTTTGACATGACTCTAATCAGACAGGTAAGGCAGACCACCTAGACCTGCCAGACTTCTAAAGACTGATACACCTTAAGCATTACTGATCTGATGTCAATCATACCTCAATAAAACAGTTTTTAGTAATAAAAACTTAAAAGATTTAAAACTGTTTAACCTCCCCTACTGCAAAAAAATGGTGAGCTAGAAATCCTTTTAAAATCTTCTGACACTTGAGACAATAATTATTTTACAAAAATATAAAAGAAAAGGCAATTTTAAGAAGGGAATGTCCTGAAAGGAATGTAACTAAAGACCTCCTAAGGCCAACACTAGGACCTTGGACCAAGTCAAATATAAATCCAGCTGTGTCACTTCCGCGCTTACTGCCCGCCATGATGGCCTCATCCTGGGTGACAGACCTATGCAGTTTCCCTCTCCTCAGGCTCCCACCACCCCCAGCTACCCTGCACTTCAGTCACACTCTGTCCTCCGTACCAACTCCATGTCTCCCTCAATGCCAGCTGCCTTGCTGTCCCACCTGCATGGAGCCCTCAGACCCTGAGGGGCTCAGCGCTCACCTACTCCCAGGCCATCTTCACCCACGGGTCCTCTCCATCACACAGCCAGTTATGTTTTTTTCAGTGCCCTTGTTTTTATCTGCTGGCTCAATGTCTGCTTCCTGCCCCAGGATGAAGCACTAAAGGAGGTGGCGTGGTCTTCATCTATCTTATTGCCAGCAACATCTCACCTACCAGCATCACAGGCACAAAGCAGATAGATGATCACTCAACATCTGATGAACAAACAAATCCAACACATCGCACTCCCATGAGATTCCTCAGCGTGCCCATGCCCCTGTGCATCTGGGGAAGCACAGGCTGAGAAAGAAAAGGCTTTGCTCTCAGGGGTTCATGGACAGCAGGCCTCACTCGTGAGCCTTCCAAGTCTGGGAGGTCTCCACCACTCAATCCTGTGGCCACCACATGGATTAGTTTACAGTGGCACCTTTGTGCTCTCTTTCCTTCACATACTGCACCACAGACTTCACACACACCTTTTGCCTTGTTCTCCTGTGAAGACTTAAAATTACACCAAATAGTATAGCAATGATCACCCTATGATGGAAATTAGATCTCCCTTTCTTCCAGAGTTCATCTGTTCTTCCATGTCCAATTTAAACATTCTCTTGACTCTAAGTTTATTCTAACATGGATCTGACATTTACATTAACTGCAGCCATGAAAAATTATTTCAACTAGAGATTCAAACCCTACTTGGGTAACACACTTCATGCTCTAACACAGTGCCCCTGACGCCGAGTCAGGCTGACTCCCATGCTCACACTGCTCTGACAGCGGAGAACAGATCCATGTGGCTGTGACCTCCTGGCCTCCCTCGCACTCAGTGACTCTTCCTTCAAGGATCCGCCATCTTCTCCCCTTCCACAGGCCTCTCCCACACTCTCTCTCTTCCCAAGACTGGATCCTGATACTCAGCCAGCCAAGTTACTCTGCAGTATTCAGAGAGCTCCGCCTCCACCATCCTTCCACAGTGCTTCCACAAACACAGTACTACATGAACATTACCGTCCTCCTCCTTCCCTCACACACTGCAGCAACAACACACCCATATTACGACTAAGAAAAAAAATAACATTTTTAAAAACACCATCAGGAAGGAAGACATGGAGACTAACACACAGCACAGGAAAGATCCTAACAAATTCTTTAACTTGACCGCACTCAGATTCCTCACCCATTCCATCCAGAGTTCAGCCAAACTGTTGCCATTTTCCCCCAGCACCAAACCTCCTTCTCTGGCCAGCCCAACCCTGCAGCAGGTGATGTTGGGGCATTTGTCTCTACTGTCAGACGGGCGCAGCACTGTGGATGGGCTGGCTCTCCTGTCCCAAACTATGCGCCACCCCCTGCTCTCAGCTCACTCCCTTTGGTCCTGACCCGGGTCTGCTCCACAGGTCGCCTCCTCTCTTTCAGTACCTTCAACCTCCCATGCTTACCAGCTCTAGCACTCAATCTATCACCTTGTTCCATCAATACTAAAAAGTTCTGGCTCGATCCTGATGTTTCTGCTTAGCTCTTCTCTTCTCACCCAACATCCTCTGCGGATGCTTGCTATCTTCACTGTCACCTTTTCCATTCACTCTTAGCCCTGGCTTTTGCTCCCCAGAGCTCTATGGAAACTGCAGCCTTCAGATCACCCATTTTTAGTCGTTCATTTCAAATAAAGCCCTCTGGAGAAAACTACAACTACAAAGAACTGGTTTAAATCATCCAGAATCACTGAGTCAGTCTTCTAGGTGACCTGGAACAAACTTGCTCATTATATGCTCATTCTGACGCTACATGTTCCATACCAGCAGTGTTCCCATCTGCCATTTTTTAACATGGAATGGATGAAGAAGCATGATCTTAACTAAGCAAGCTCAGGAATGTGCCCACTTTATATGTGATGACAAGTTTTTCAATATGAATATGCAGGCACCCATGATTACAGCAATACAATTCATAATGGCTAAATCTTGGAAGCAGCCTATATGTCTATCAGCAGATCAAAGGATAAAGAAAACGTGGAATTTATATACTGTGGAGTATTACTCTGCCATAAAATAGGATAGCCTTGAGTAATTTGTAGGAAAATGGAAGCACCTTGAGACCGTAATGTTAAGTGAAGTAAATCAGACACACAAGTTTAAATATCACATTGTTTCTATTATATGAGAAACCCAATATATAAATGAAGTGCAGAATAGAAGACAATAGGAAAAAGAGAGAAAAAAGTTATTATAATCCAGCATGAGCAATGCACCTACAAGTGTACCTTCATTTAGTATAACTGTCTTCTGTGTTTTATATGTCTTTTGGCCTGTTAGTCTGGGTGTTAATCTGTACATATGATAATTAACTCCATAAGGACTTATAAAATAAATGAATTAATCTGAAAAAAATATGAATATGCATGCATTTTCCCAATGAAATGTCTTTGCCTCCTGTGTTTGGAAAGATACTACTTTGCAGTTACACCTACTGCTCTCCTCATTTGATGTAAGTCATAAAATTTCTTCACTCTTCTCTCTCCTGGTAGTGGTTATTGGCCTTGCCCTCTGTGAGGAGTGACCCCAGTGTGTTCAGCTGCACTACTGAAACATCCCATGTTAACCTCCGGCATGACATGTGTCACACTCTTCTAAAATCACATTTCTACATCAACCTTTCCCACTATACTCTAAACGCCTGAAGGTAAGGACTATCCATAACAGTTGTTCAACTTGATTCATCTGCACGTCAAATATTAGTCATAAATAATATCTAGTACTTGTTCAGAATACTAAATCCCCTTGACATCCCATATGACCTTTTCTTGCTCGTCTATTATTTGACTCAGAGGCTCTTCTGTGGTCTCAATACTTAATATTCAAAATACACTGGAGTGTTGGTTGCTCTGATCGTGTTCATCCTGGAGTGACAATCTCCACTGCAGTAAGCATTAAAAGAACAGAAGACTTAAGCAAACTAAAATTAGCAGTAGCTTGCTACTCAACATAGCCTAAGATTTGGCAAGACAAATCTCTTAGGCAGGCACACGCTGACACAGCATGGTGAGACAGAACTCAACCCAAGAAAACCTGCAGTATCTTTAACACAGGAAATTCTGAGTTCTGCTGATTCATTCTGACTTAAAAGCTGCAAGAACGCTTGACTAAGGAGCACCAAAGCTAACTCTGCACTTTTTTCTGCAGATCTCACAGAATCTGTCACACAAGAAATTTAATAGTTGTTCTATATAGTCTTTTGCAATTCCTCAGACATTGACTGTGATCACCTACATCATGGCATCTGAGAGCATTAAGTGGCATTTTTTTTTCTTGCCAAGGTGCAAATCTCGTCAAAATACTGATGAAAGCTGAAAACACTGACCAAAGTTTCTGTAACTAAAGAAAAACATACAGGAACTTTCATTCCCTTAACGAGAGGCTTGGTACTACATCTCTTCTGGCTCTTCAACCTTGATTAAGGCAACATCTCTTGTTCACACCTTGTACGAGAGCATCTGTACAACTGGTTCTACTTAGGAGGCAGATTTAAATATCAACATAAATACATGCATAGAAACAACTGGGTAAATTTACACCAGCACCAAATTTCTTAGAATCTATTAGAACAAATTATGAAACAAAAGACCTACTCAAAGTAGGTACTTGGAAGTTATCACTTACTTTGTTCTTCCTACAGAAGTTATCTGAATTGAATTATAAAAGGTAAAATGGAGGAAATCTCTAGACTGAAGTCTAATTAGACTTTAATCATGCTTATTATATATAGTGATAATTAAAGTCAACATTTAATTAACTAGTAGTACTTCAAATATTTATTCCATTTTAAATCATAATATGTAAGTGCTGTATTTGAGATATTTAACATGTTAAATGTCTTTTCTTTCAGGAAAAGGAATAAAGACAGAATTCACTATTCAGATTTTATATTTTTCTTTAAGTGCTCTATATAATCAGTTGCTTCAACAACAGACACATTTTTGACTAAACAAATATCTTAGAAGTGAAGTTTTACTGTACCTGATTCTTAAGAGGATCATGACTCTGTACTTACTTGTTCAGTATGAGGTCAAGAATGAATTTGGAGCCAAACGCTTCAATCTGGAAGCTTGCCTGGGCCAGATGGACAGCCTAGAGATGCAAAAACACAGGAGGAAGTTTAACTTACTTTCCATCTCTAAAGCTGATTATATTCATATCAAGAAGATATTTAACAAGATCAACGTTTTTATGTGTTAATTTGTTTTTTTAAGAGAGTAGGTGTGTTGCCATGGCTTTACTGGGAATATCAAGATACAGAGAAGAATTAATAAAAGACAACTAATCCTTTAAAATGAACCCATTGGGATAAAAATCAAGAGCATATTCTGCTGGGCTACAAAAGTGATTAAATATGCAAAAGCTGGACTAATTAAAGCTTGATTTCAGCCTATTTTGTGCATGAAGCTAACATATTCTTTCTGCACACCTAAGTGAAAAATCATGTCAGAGTTCTGCTCTTCAGCAGAAATTGGAACTTTCTCTAAATGATCAGCAGAATGTGACAGTAAATTGGGGTAGCAGTCTTTTGACTTCAGAGCTTGTCCCTTTGGAAACAGTGTTTCCCATTTAAAAGATGCAGTTACAAACACTGGTCCTAAGGATGCCCTAATTCCAAATACAAAGCTAATTCCATCTAAACCCTTTATGAAAGGTTAAAGATTAGGACAGCCTCAAAGAAGCATCTTAATGTAAGTTAACAAATCAATGAAGTGTTGTCAAAGTATTATCTAAGATACAATTTTCCTTTGTCATCCTACAAGGAAAAAAAGACAAGGATAAATAAAACCTCTGCATCCTAGGCCCCTTGAATCAGAAACGTCCTTCCCCCAGTTTGCACTCCTAAGGCAACTCCCCCAGCACCTGTGCCTTCCCTTCCCAGAACCTTCCAACCTCACCTTCCCCCACTATTATTGCACGCTCCTTTTCATCCTCCTCTTCACTTCTTGAAAGCATCCCAATTGCATTATTTTCCATGAAGCCCTCCTTCACACACACTGTGGAAATGAACTCTCGGTCCTCAGAGCTTTGGGAACTCTATTTGTTCTTCCTTATGTCAACATGAGCTTTCCTTCCATCCCTCCCCAGATAGGTAAGTCCACAGAACATATCACAAGGGACTTAAAAAGAGTTATAGATGGACGACCAAATATTTATCATCAAGATTATTTTACCATGCCAAATCTATAAAACACTAATACACAATGACTTCTACTTCCAGTCAAGCACAACTATCAGTCACTAAAAAAATAACAAATAAATAAATAATTAAGAGTAATAAATATTAAACTTTAAATACAAAACCATAAGAGGTTCCTTAAATCTTAGCACCAAGGGATATCAAGCCAAGCTCCAAACAACCATATAGAACATGAGGTAACATGGGGTACCATGCTTGTCATGGAGTCCCCCATCCAGACTATTGCATGAGGTAAAAAAAAGACCTATCTTGTCAAGCATGGCCTGTCTCATTGGCAACAGAACCTCAAACCATCCATTACAAATATCGTGTGGTCGTTAATGCTAATTCATTTTGTGTCTTAAAGTATTAATTTTTGCATGAAGAGATAGATAGATAGACAGACAGATAGATAAACAGAATGAATAATTTAGATAAGCGGTGATTTTTAACTCTGGATCCAAAAGGCTTTTTCAATAAAATGTATGTAAAATTTACCTCCTAAGAATAAGATAGGTCCTTAAGTATATTTACTTCTAAGAATATAACAAGATAGACAAGAGTTCACTGGGGAAACCTTGCTTAAAGGAGCTGAAAAATATACCTCCTTGACCCAGTACAAGGCTCATATTACAGCAAATAAGCAATGAAACAAGTATAAACATCAACAACGCGTTGTAGAAAATAAGGTAGTCTGGTGGTAACCCCAGTACCATCCTTCTGTAGAATAGTTGGGACTTGTACTATTTGATAATTGTTAAAATAAGTTACAAGTCCACAGTACGCCAGTGTAACATGGGAAAGACCGGGGTTGTTATTTGCCCTGAGTAGAAAAGCTAACTTAGCAAACTTTACAGAGCATATTGGTAAATAATGTCCGTAAGATTAAATTAGATATATTTTGTTTAATTATTTTTAAATGCATTGATATTTATTAATCATTGGATTTAGGGAAGAGAACAGATTTTTGGTAAAACTAACTTGTGGCGGATGGTAAGGAATCAGACAACATTTGGGTGAGATCAATCAGGGTGAACTACATTTTTCTGTTGCACTGGTAATCATGTGCAAGTTGAATTACCTCAGTGTTTAACAGTTTTTTGTTTTGTTTTTAAATAATAAATAATTGTCAAGCGCTGACAGAGATGCAGATTTGGGGGGTACGGGCAGGGGTGAGGGAGACCCCCACCTCACCTATTGCAGTGCATTTGTGTTTTAACCCTCAGAGAATTCTGCATTTCAGGGTACTTGAGGCTGACTTGCAAATTAACTAAAGTTTTAAAGTAAACTTTTTTCCACTATAAATATTTCTGTAATACCAACTGGAAATTAGAACAGCAGAGTACTTTTCTGAATGCAATCCTATTTTTATTTTATACAGTATTTCTCAGCTGTGATCTTCGGAGCAAAAGCCAATGGCAGGAAAAAATAGTTTGTACCAGTTTCATGAAGTATGTCTTTGGGTTTTTGTAAATAAATTTAACTCAAGATTGCTACTTCAATTTAAAAAAAAGTTACAAGTCAACATGACAGGCCTCTGTTTAATAGGACTTAATGAAAGAGCAACACATAACACCAGGTTTTCTCTTTGCACTGTCATTCACTCACTGCACATACCAAGTTCCACCTTAGGCATAACAATGGCTGACTTTATAGAAAGCAGTATGAAGATCTGCCAAAGAACTAAAATTAGAAATTCCATATGATCCAGCTATCCCCCTCCCATGTATCTACCCCAAAGAGCTTCAGACATCATACTACAATGATACATGAATACTGATATTTATAGCAGCACAATTTATAATAGCTACATCCTTGAAGCAGCCTCATCTCCACCCTTGGCCTCATCTAAGCAATGCATAGATGATTTTCTAGTACAACTCCAACAACTGCATCTATTTCTCCATTAGAGAGAAAACCAGATTTCATTATATTTCTCAGCAAAAACATTTTAGTACTTTAATTTTCATTCTAAAAGACAGCACATTTTTCAATAAAATAGTTTAAGACTTTCTCACCACATTCATCTTCTTTGCCCATGCAGCATAAAACCTGTATATTCATCTAATGTACTGTGGTTGTGCCCATTTCAAGTATTTTCAGCATAACACTGCACATTATTTTTCATGCACTATCTTTTCTGTTGCCATAATACTGCAGTTGCTCAGAGTACATATTCTTCTCTATACCAAAATACATACTGTACTTGAAAAATACTACTTGTCCCTATCATTCTACTATTTGTGCCCCATCCTTCATCCAACTAAAATACCTTTTAACTTCTGGGCTCTATGTTATTCCATTTCAATTTATTACTTCTTCTTTAGCAAAATAATATAGTTTCAATAAGCATCAATTTTAAGCATGTTTTAAAATCAAAGAAATGAGTCCTCATCATTACTGTTTTATAAATTACATTGTCAGATATAATTTTTCTTTAATACTGTCATCCTGCTTCTTCCTAATGGTAGGAAGTTAGAAGGGTGGATGGGAAAAGCAAGAAGGTTTTTGTTTGTTTGCTTGTTTCATTGATTTGGTACCTGGGGTGGAACACTGGACCTTGCACTTGCGAGGCAGGCAGCAGTACCACTGAGCTAAATCCTGGCCCAGCAAGAAGTTTTATACAGAACAACCACATCTCGTTGGGATAATCTAATGTGATTTACAGCTGACAAACTGATGGGCACTCTGAAAAAATCAAAAGCCCACTACAGTGATGCTCTTTATAATGAAGAAGCTACACAGTAAAGTTTAAAAATGTGTTCAGCAGCACAAAATCAGATTATCTGAATACTTCAGAGAAGAGTTCATGAACCACACATGAGGTCATAGTTATTTCCTCCTTCGTATCTGTTAAAAAGCCTTGTTTTTATAAAGATGTTCACTTGACACTACAGAGGAATGAAAAATTCTATAGCCAAAACACATGATTTCACAAGAATGAGCACATCCCTGAGCTCGGGATTACTGCCCTGAAGAACTGGGAACAGCTGTTGCCTTAACACTTCAGTATTTTTCTTTTGACTCTGAATCTGGCCCAGAGAAATCACAGGAGCTCTATAAACAAAAACAATTAAACTCAATTATATACACAAACCTTCACTGAAGAACAAGTCACACATCTCAACAGTGTGCTTTTGTTTTCCTGTTCTCTCTTCCTCGTATATGACACCTAATGATACCACAGTAAATAACAGTAAAAGACAACTTCCTTAGCCATGCCTTGCCTTGCATTTCATTGAGCAGTTCTGTGACATCAAGCAGCTGCCTGTGCTCAGCTTTGTGTAAGGTACACTGCATAAGCAGAACAGACACATTCATGTTTTCTTGAGATTTTATAATATATAATACTTAATATGGGCATAAAAGTAAAAGAAGATAACCATCTACTCAGAAAAAAATAAAAAGCAGGTATTTGAGCATTTGCATGTTTTCATGCAACTATGATTCACATAGTATGGTGTTCTTATTTATCAAGGATTTGTAAGTTCTCTAGAGTGTTCCTGTAACTGGAACTCAAAATGGGAAATGGAAAGTCTACACTTCCCCAGAATCCAGACAATAGTATTACAGTGAATCTAATTTAGTACATCCTTGGAGAAATGGGTATCTTACTATCAAGTCACCATAGCCCTTTACTCTATATGTTGTCTACACCATACATGGTTTGGGAAGCAGAAGAAAATGTGCAAGTAGTTTTGCCAGTTCTTGAATATTTTCCACTTGTTTCAAGGGAAGACTCATTCAAGTAATGAAGGAAACGTGCAGAGTGATCTATCAATGCAATAAAAAAACTGCTTTACAAACGGTGATGACTGCCTGAAGGTACCAAGCAGGCCCCAGCAAACACCAGCGCATGATTCAACTCGGCTTTCTAAGGAGGAGGACTGCAAATCTGGGCTTCTAGGAAAGACAATGCTAGAGAGAACAAAATGTGGCCATGCCAGGATTAACAAAACTGCCTTCTCTGGTCAAAGGAATCATGAAAAAGCTAAAAAGTTGATTCTTAAAGAAACTGCAGGTAATATTTTCCTTGCCTTTATATCCCTCACCTTTATGATAACAGTATTAATTCAATAGTTCATAAAATATTGATTATATGTATTGTAAAATGTGCACGCGAGGGTGCGCGCGTGCGTGCATGCGTGTGTGTGTGTGTGTGTGTGTACAGCAATCTTTTCCGGAAGTATTTTCTCTTCCTTTTTCTGATTACATATGGCTCTTGGTTTTTTGTTCTTATTGCTCTTATGGCTTTGTAGGCCCTCCAGTTTCTCTTTCATATTCTTCAAATATTGTGGAAAAGGTTCCCAGAACATCACCACTTGCTTTAAAGAATAAAACAGTGAAGGAGACTGAACAGCAGCCAAAAAAGGAGGAAAATCAGGGGAATCTGATGGTCTAGAAGCCAATAAAAGACTGTTAAGAATGGAGAGAGGGAAATCTTCATCACCTTTTGAGACTGAAGATATTTTATTATGTTTTAGAGAAGACAGATCTGGACATCACTAACTCACAAGATGGAGGGAAGGAAAGTCAACTAGTCAGAGCCTAGGTGGTACCCACCTCACTGTTGTAATGGACCACAACAATGATGTCGCTTGCAGGACACTTCCCTGGGGGAAGACTCTGGCAACTTGGCTGCTCACTATGTTCTTCTTTTCATATAAAAAAGCAGGAGACACAGTCTCCAGCAACCCAAATAATTAAGTACTCATAAACTTTCAGTTAAAAGTCACATAAATTTGAGGAAAGTTGAGTCACATTAAATTGTACTGACTTCTGTAGATGACTAGGAAACATTTTTAAAATGCAGCTTGTAGATCTGCATAATGGAAAAATCAAAAAAAGTAAATATACCTTAGGAGTTTTAAGCCCAAAGGGAAATATCAGTAGACCGTTTTTAACTGCAGGTTCTCATCCCTATTCAAAGTTAGCA
>NW_022900928.1:106988415-107003978 GCF_012274545.1 Fukomys damarensis | reverse complement strand
CATATTGATGATTACAGAAACCTCTGTTATTTAAAAAAACTGTGTTTTTATGATGCTTTAATCATCTGTCATGCCTACAAAAGAAAGAAGACCACCTGTGAAGTTATGATAAACTTTTTTTACCCTTTATAAAATAAAACCATATTTAAAAGGCACAAAAAGGTGAAGTGATGTTTTCATCCAAGGTCATAGTCAAAGGAAGAAATATGAAGTGAGAACTCCAGCTCAGTGAAGTGCCAAGTTCATACCAGAAGTCCTTAAACCTCTAAGCCACAATGTTTCCTAGTCATTAAAATATGAATAATAATAGCTTACCACCAGGATGTGAGTGAAAATGATATATAGTACTGTATCAGAAAATTCCTAGAAACAGCTGATCGGACTGAAAGATCTCAATAAATTAAGGAAAAAAGAGCAAAGTAGGAGAAAGGAGGAAAAACCACAATATATAGAGCTGGGGATTTTGGCTCAGTGGTTCCACCACCTCTCTCCCAAGCACAAGGGCCCAAGTTCAATCCCCAGTACCCTCCTCAAAAAAAACCCAGACTATATAGACATCCTGGGAAAGGTATCAGCTCTACCTTAAAATTCTTTCCCAGTACAGCTGGCCACCTTCTATAAAATTTCAATGTCCATTTATACTCAGCAAACTGCAAGTGTTATATTTTTATTACTAATTACCATTATGCATTATGTTTTGACCTTGTTCAAACTGTCATTTCTTTAAAACAATATGAATCATTTTCCTGAGAAATGAAACAGCTGCAAATGTTACATGAAGGCAGTTTTGCAAATTAAACTAATTTGCTGAACATTCTTGTCAAGTTACATTTAAATAGGTGGCTCGTGCGGGAGAATATCATCATGTTTCTTTCTGGCTTGTTCCACCTCGCAGTATTGCTGGTTAACTCATTAACAAATCTACACTGAATAGCTGCACATTGTGTGAGCTTCTGTGGCAGACGAAAGATATAGCAGAATTAGGATTCATATCAAAAAGTTCATTATCTGGTTGGAGAAATGAAATGAGAAAGGACATATAATGAAAATATAATGACCAATTAAATAATAATACTAAATGTTATTTGAAAAGATGCCACGTGTTGTTATGCATGATTAATTATTAAATTTGGAGTACAGACAACAAGTACTTTTGAATTTGAGGAAGGAAAATTCCGGGGACTGGAGAGGCTAACAACAGTGTATGGGAAAGTTTCTTTCAGCATTTAAAATGAAACAAATTGGGAGAGCTCTAGGACTGATTTAATAGGAGGAAACTACAAAGTGTTTCTAAGTGTTTACTAATAAATACATGCATCAGAAACATGCTTTAAAAATAAAACACAATGGGCCAGGGATTTAGCTCAGTGGTTCTGCTGCTTGCCTTGCAAGCACAAAGTCCCAAGTTTGATCCCTGGTACCAAAAAAAAAAAAAAAAATTTGCTTTAAAATAAAACACAAAATGCTCTCCATTCTGGAGTGTTAACTGCAATTTAGATTGTGGTGAGAAATAAATGTGATGGTTTATCACAAAATAAAGCCTTTCATGAGTTCAGTAAGTCATAGGCACTCACACACACCCAAAAGTACTGATGTATTTTGTTAAGCAATCTTTGGGCTTAAACTAGGAGCTTAAATCATGTCCTTTGAGAAATATTACAGAAACAAGACCACAACATCAGTCATGCACATTCGGTTCACAGGCCATAGATCAGCACCTCCCCAAAAAAGGAAGAAGCAGGTCATAGTCTGACTTTGTTCTCTGTACAAATCTAGCTAAGAATGATGGGACTTTAACTCTGAAACAAACCTAGCCAATAATTAAATATCAAATATGATGATACAGGGAAAAAGGAAAGCGTGGCTTTATGGATCTGTGAAACTTCTGACAAATCTTCAACAGCAGGTTTTTTCTAAATTAACCAATTTTACAGAGATTCTAGTTTATCTCTCTCCCTTTTCTTACAAACCCATGGTCTGAAATGCTCTTTAAGTCTGATACAGACAAAAGGTCAGGCTGAAGAGAAAGAATGCAGACATTGATGATCCAAATAGAAACTGCAGTAAATAAATTATGAGTCAGCTGTGCTAATTTTTTTAAATTTTTTAAATTTTAAAGAAGAGAAAAGAGGGGCTACATTTAACATTATTAAATAGGGGAATACAAAGGCTTTCCATAATGATTATATAGTAATCCCAGAGGATTCTAAACAATGTACTTTGACTGACAAAGTATCTTTGGACATTCACATTAAATGTCTTCTATGCATTTACCTTTGGTAATTAATCTTCCCTGAATATGAAAATGACAATGCCAAATCACAAGCCCTGGAAAGCACTTACTATTGAAAAATGAGTAATGCATTACAAGTACCACTGGAGCTGTATTCTTTAGCTTTCACATATTTTTCTGAAAGACAAGTAAGACTACAACTATGACAACAGTTACCATGGAAGCAGTTTCCTTGTGCTCCCTTCCTGAATAGTAACATTTAATCTGATGCAATAATCCAGTAGCTGAGGTGTGATTCACCTCGTTCTTTCTTCTCTTCAGTTCCCACATCCTTAAACTGCTTAACTCCAATGATAGCGTCTCTCTCTCTCTGCTAACACGGTCAGAATTATTGAACACTGCTAAATAAATTTCAATTAAAAAAAGAATTGGGCATAGTTTTAGAAAGTAAAAGACATCAACCTCTATGCTTAAAGTCTGTGACTCATTATCCAGCCTTTTTTAAAAAGACTGTTTATACAATGATGATACTGTCCTGAAAGATAAAGTTAGGTATGGAAAGCTAATATTGATATGACTTTATGTTCTCTAAAAAACAATTTCCATTCAAAATACCAACTATTCAACCTATATTCACATAAATCTTAAACATGTAGAATATCAACCATTATACAGAAAATTGCACTTATTTTAATAAGTAAATGATAGTCTCATGAAGTAATTTTGGGGTTTATTAAAACATTTTATTTCCAAATGAGAACCAAGAAATTACATGGAATTTTGAAGACCTATAAAAATAAAAACAGTACTTTGAAATATATCAGTTTCCTCATATTATATACTAGGTCATTGGCTTCAACATCATATGTAAAATTATTATTTATTTACTTAACAAATACATGTTCATGTTTCAAGCAGAAGCCCTTGTCTTCTAGAGTTTCCATTTTAATAGGCGTTTTAAGGATGGGGGAGTTATAAAACCAACAAATAAATTTAAAACAAGTGATGTGTTACAGGTTAAAAGATTAAAGCAAATAAATGGCAAAGGTAGTTATGCCATGTACGGTACAGAGTGGCGACGATTTTAAACAAGATGATCAGAGGAACTCTGAAAGATGGCACTTGAGCAAGATTGCGAAGCAAAAGAGGAAGCCATGTGGATACCTGGTGATAGAGAATTCCAGGAAGATGTGAAAGCCCTAAAGCAGGGGCAGATTTGGTATGTCAAAGAATAGCAATCAGGCCAGTTTGGTTCAAGAGGAGTGACAAGACAGTGAAGTCAGGGAACTAATGAAGAGTCCCTTCAGATCTTTAGGCCATCATAAAAACCACACCTGCACATTTCACAAAATAGGAAGTCGGGGCTGGGGATTTAGCTCAGTGGTGCTGCCGCCTGCCTCACAAGTGCAAAGTCTCGAATTCGATCCCCAATACAAAAAAAAAAAAAAGAAATAAGAAGTCACTGAGGAGTAACAAGATCAGGTCTCCACAACCTAAAGTTCACTCAAGATTATGGTGTTGCCAATGAACTAAAGAGGTAAACAAGGGAGGTGGCAAGGAAAACAGCATAGGCTCCAAATAATTAGAGACTGCTGCACTAATCCAGGTGGGAGGTGACAGTGGTTTGGATTTGGATGCTAACACTGAAGCCTATGATAAGTGGTCAGATCCTGGGTAGACAGTGACCATAGTCAAGGCTTGTACATTTGATATGAATTATGGATAAAATAGAGGTAACACAGCAAATTCCAAAATGTTCACCCATAATAACCAAAAGGAGAAAGCAAATTAGTGAGCAGGACAAGACTGCAGGAGGAGGAGGTGGTGTAGGAACTCAGGACCCTGTTTAGACCTTTTACATTTCATATGCACAGTAGATATGCAAGTGGACATCTAGAGCAGGCAGTCAGTCATAAGGCAAGTATCCTCGGTATTAGTGAAAGATATATCTTTTAATTAATGTTCAGTGTAAGATTAAGTAAAGTAAGGAGTAACAAGTGTAAATGATTATGCACACCAATGAATGAATGAATCTTGCAGAAACAAAAAAAAAATCCAGAAAGAACTAAGACAAGAGTGAATTCAGCAGAAAACTTACTGTCTGATACAGCTAGAATTTAAATGACAAAGCTAAAATAAGTGAGGAAAATTATAGAAGTTAGTATAAAACAATCCATTCACTATGTTTTTAAATCAACACTTTCAACTAGAACAGTGTCACTTTGGAATCCAAGAGAATTACACGTTACACAATCTCCCCAAAAGAATTCAAATCCAAGACTATCATTTTCAAGTGTCTTATACATACATGTTAAAATCACATAAGAGGGCTAGGGATTTAGCTCAGTGGTTCCGTCGCCTGACTCACCAGAACAAGGACCCAAGTTCAATCCCCGGTACCAAAAAAAAATCACATAAGAATGATCATCTAATGGTACTTCTCTTATCAATCACATGGATCATCTGCACACATGTGTATATGTCAAATATTCCTAAGAAACAATATAATATTGACCTCTGACTTGGTGAAAATACATTTCCTATTTTAGAAGTTATGCATTCCTCACTGTTTTCAGTATCTCAAACTTCTCACTTTTTAGGCATACATTGTAATACACTCCCTTTTAAGAGTTTTTTTTTTTCAGCTTTAATTGAGTTTAATGGTACATTTTAGGGATACAGTACAGTTACATTCACTGTTGGGATCATGCACCTCTACATGGCAGGTCTTGATTCTCATTTTTTCCCCTTACCTCTGCCCTCCCTTCACAAGGTATACAACGGGTACGGTGGCACACATCTATAATCTGAGCACTCAGGAAGGCTGAGGCAAAAAGATTGCAAACTCAAGCTCAGCCTTAATAACCTAGCAAGACCCTGGCGCAAAATTTAAAAAAAAAAAAATTAAAAAGGCTTTGGGTTCAAGACTCAGTAACAAAAAAAAATAATTAAAAATAAAAACATATACACTTATTGATTATAATTTATCTGTATCTTTGATTTCAAGTGCCTGACCTTTAGTCACAGAAATTAAGTTATATCCCACATCCTAATTAATATAAGCTTCTCAAAGTCTCTTACCAATATAGTAAAATTTATCTCATTAAATACAGGAACAAAAGGACTCCACAATATTATTTTTGAAAAATCTCCTTTCCTACACTTGTTCCCTGGGTTTCTATTTAAGTAAATGATAGGAAAGAAATTTTCCTTGAATATCTTTTTTAAGTCATAGTGCTTCAAAAAATTTTTTAAATTCAAAAAATAGGAAAGAAATAAAACAATTTTAATTATTTCAATTATAGTTATTTCAAGTGATATTTTTATTAACTGAAATAAGCAAATAACTGCATGAGGGCAGTATTTAGTTAGTCATAATTACAGAGCACATCATGCTATTAATATTTGATAAATAGTCCAAAATAAAAACTACTCAGAGAGCATGGGTATTTTTCCAAAGACAGAAGACTATAATAAATTTAACACTTTTATCTTGGCCAAAAGACTTTTAAAATCCCATTTATATGAAAACTTCTAGTATACTCTTTTCTTCCTGGCTTCCATTCCAATGAACACCAAATTAGCAAGCTTGCTAAAAAATAAAAGTTGTAGGAACTACAAGAATATTGTAGTATTTATATCAAGGCAGCAAAAGACCAAGTCTTCTGGCTCAGTAAGAACACGGATGTAATACAGAAAACAGTGTTAAATGACAGAAAGATAACAGTTCCCACTTTCCTAACTTCCAGGTTTGCACATTCTATTTCGGGGCTTCTCACGCTCAGCACTAGACATTTGAGGCTAGAATCCTCTTGAGGTGAGGGCCTGTCCTAAGAATGTGCATTGTGCTATGCCCGTATCATCCCACCCACAGTTGTGACAACCAAAAGCATCTCCAGACATTGCCAAAAGTCCTCTGGGGTCCAAAACTGTTCCTGGTTGAGAAGCCCTGCTCAATATCCACAGGACCTACTTACATTTGGATTCCTCTGAATATGCTGCCATTACATAAAATTCATTCAACCTTATTTTTAAAAATCATTTGCAGCTATCACCCATGCCCTTGAAACAAAACAGCAGGAAGTAAGTGGCACAAATGAAAAGGGGAGTCTGGTTCTTTCAACAGTTAAATGTAATCCACCTGAGAAGAAGCAGATTTTTCAAAATTTATACCCATAGAAAGTCCCCCAAATTAAACTACAGGTCTAAATCTGCCAAATGAGCTTACTCATATCCATCAAAACGTAATAAAGAAAGAATACAACTATCTACACAGTCCAAACCTTTAATCTCTTATAAAGTTGCTTAATATTATTTTCTTTCTTCACAAAGTGGCAGCTTCTTATTATCTTCTGAAATGTCATTTGGTGACTCAAAGAAAACAACTGTAATTTGAACAGCAAGAAATGAGAAAGAATAAGTTGGTATGTGGTCTCTGTTTGGAAGTTACTAAGCTGTCTTTCCACAATTTGCATAATATCCTCTCCGTGGGTGACACTCCCAGTCTCTAAGTGTCATGTGCTTGCCGATGGCTCCCACATTTCCATCTCATCATGACCTTCCCCTGACATCAGGGCTGAGGAGCTCATCAACACACACAGAGGTGACAGGCCACCCTCTGCTGAACCTCTGACACATTCCCAGACTACTTCCCTCCCTACAATTCCTCGTCCACCACCCTGGTGCAGTCCACACTACCTCTACCCTGGACATCTACAGGCCCCTTCTAACTGATCTCCTCATGGCCATGTCAGCCATAAAATAACTGCTAAAGCCACAGAAAATCCAAACTATATAAATAGTAAAAGTAAGGATGTAGAAGAAGAAAATGAAGGAGTCTACCACAGTGTGACATATTCGCCTTTCATAGCAGCCGGCAAAAGACAATAACTTCAGTTGATGGAAATCTAAAAAAAGGGAAGAGGTAAATTATTTAATGTTCCAAGAACTAAAAACAGAAATTCAACAGCCTTTAATGAGTGCTAGGAAAGAGACTTGCTGTTCATTTTATACTTTTATGAACTCTTAATTTTTAGCCCATGCAGATAACATATATCAGAGTAACCACTTATTTTACACAAGATAATTACAATAATTTTATACATGCAAGTTATGTGAATTGGTCATCAGTTTTTTACCTGTTCATCATTTCTTCACTTTGTTTTCTCAACACTGCTCTTTGGAATTTCTTCACCAAAAACTGCCTTGCCCAGAGCATCTTAGTGACAAACCAGGGGCAGTGTGATCCAGCTAGCAGCTCTTCTATTGAAAATTGTTCCATAGCCCCTTTTCTGCTTCTGTTTTTCAATAACTCTTTTCTCCTTGAATCACCTCTCACCAACCACTCATCAAGCCAACTACTCTTTTGCTTTTTAAATAACAAGCACCCACACTTAACAATTCCTACTCTGTATCCAATATGCCCAAATCTCAGAAGCCAGGTACTCCACAAATGCAGGCATCGCTGGGCATAACAAAGGATCCCTAACTCAACAGACCATAGTCTTATTTCACCTGTTCTGATGAGCATCCAATCGCTTCTTACTGGAGGATACTTCACAGAATTGTAGGGCCAGAAGTGGTCCTAGAGAATGAACTCAACCACAACAAAATCACCAAGACTTACAACAATGCAAATTGCCGAACCCCACACAGAAATACAAAGTTAAAGTATTTTCAACAACCTACACACATGGTTTCAAAACACAACTAAAGTTTGAAATTCCCAAATCTAATTCAACGGCCTTATTTTTAAAATGACATTTAAATCCAGAGAGGTAAGTTACTTGTCCCGATTTGGCTACCTAACACATAATCCAATAATTATTCCATTCATCGTCTTTTTAAAAAATATCCATAAGATAAAACACACAAAAGCTAGTAGAAAGAAATAACAGCTAACATCATACTGAATGGTGAAAGACTAAAGCTTTTCTTCTAAGATCAGAGAGAAATAAGGATATTTGCTTTTGCCATTTCTAATCGCACAGTCATGGAAGTCCTAGCCAGAGCAATTAGGCAAGAAAAAATGGCACTCAAATTAAAAACCAAGACATAAAATTATCATTGTTCACAGATGATATAATATTAAATTTAGAAACCCTGAAGAGTCTACAAAAAAAATCTAGAATAAATGAATTCAACAGAGTTACAAGATACAAAATTAACACTCAAAAACCAAGTTCATTTCTGAAACTATGAACATTTCACTAGAACAATCTGAAAAGGAAACTAAGAAAAGAATCCCAGGTACAGCAGCATTCAAAAAAATAAAATACTTAGGAATAGACATAACACTAGGAGGCAAAACACTAGTATACTGAAAACTACTTAAAGAAATTTTTTAAACCACAAATAAATGGAAGGACATCAGATGCTCATGGATTAAAGACTCTACATTGTTAAAATGCCAATAACACAAAGAACTCTACAGATTTAGGGCAGTGCCTAAAGCCCAGCGGTATTTTTGGCAGAAATTAAAAAATTTTTATGGAATCCCAAGAAACCCCCAAATAATCAACACAATCTTGGAAAAAGACCAGGGCATAGCTTATACTTTAGAAGTAGCTTAAAACTCAGCATACATGAGGCCCTGTGTTCCATCCCCAGCATTAGGAAAGGGAGAGGAAGGAAGAGGGGAGAGGGGGGAAGGAGGGGAGGAAGGAAGGAAGGGAGGGAAGGAGGGAAAAAAGAAAAAGAAATGAAGGAAAAGAAAAGAAAGAAATTCGGGGTCTCACACTTCCTGAATTGAAATTTACTAAAAAGCTACTGTATTGACATAAATACCAATGGAACTGAGTAGAGAGCCCATAAATAAACCTTCACATATGTAAACAAATGATCTTCAACAGGGGTACTGAGACCATTCACAGGATGAAGCAGTGTTTTCAACAAATGGTGCTGCAAAAAGTAAGGTGGACCCTTGTCTTACACCATATACAAAAATTATCTCAAAACAGATCAAAGTCCTAAACAAATGACAAGATCTGAAATGACAAAACTCTTAGAAGAAAACATGGGGGAGGACAGGAAAAAAGCTTCATAACATTGCATTTGACGATAATTTCTTGAAGATGATATCAAAAACACAAGCAACAGAATACATTAAGACATATCAGAATTTAAAGTATTCATGCATCAAAGGATATTATCAACAGAATGAAAATTCAATCCATAACATAGGAGAAAATATTGACAAGTCATATATTTGATCAGAGATTGTTAATCAGAATACATGTGTTAATCCTACAAATCAAAAAAAAAAAAAGACAAAGACATTTCTCCAAAGAAAATACACATATGACCAGTAAGTACATGAAAAGATGTTCAGTATTACTAATTATTAGGGACATGCAAGTCAAAAGCACAGTAAGATACCATTTCACACTCATTAAGACGATTGATACCAATAAAAAGAAACTGATAAGTGTTAATGAAGATGCTGCAACTGTTGAACATTACCGGTAGGAAGGCCAGGGATTTAGCTCAGTTGTTCCACCGCCTGCCTCGCAAGCTCAAGGACCCAAGTTCTATCCCTGATACAAAGAAAAAAAAAATTATTGGTGCCCACTATCACCACCTCTGTTCAACAGAGCTCTGGAAACATTAGCCACAGCAATTAGACAAGAGAAAGAAATTAAAGCAATAAAGATAGGAAAGTAAGAAGTTAAACTGTCATTATTTGCTGATGATATGATACTCTACAAAGAAGACCCAAAAAACTCTGCCAAAAGACTTCTACACTTAATTGACACTTTCAACAGAGTAGCTGGATAAAAGGTCACCACTCAAAAATCAATAGCCTTCCTGTACACAAATAACAGACTCACTGAGAGAGAAATTAGGGAAACAATTCCTTTCACAATACCATCCCAAAAAATCAAGTATCTAGGAATCAATCTGACACAGGAAGCAAAAGACCTCTACACTGAAAACTACAACACTCTGAAAAAAAAGAGATCAAAGAGGATATAAGAAAATGGAAAGATACCCCCTGCTCCTGGGCAGGAAGAATCAATGTAGTGAAGATGGCCATACTTACAAAACTGCTCTATAGATTTAATGCAATTCTGATTGAAATCCCAACAGCATATTTCACTGAACTAGAGAAAACAATCCAAAAATCCATTTGGAACCAGAAGAGTCCTACAATAGCAAAAGCAATTCTAGGCAACAGAGACATGGCAGGAGATATCACAATCCCCAACTCAAAACTATACTACAAAGACACTGTGATAAAAACAGCATGGTACTGGCAAAGAAAAAGACCCAATGATCACTGGAAGAGATTAGAGGATGCAGAAACAACACCAGACATACTTAGCTACCTTATCTTTGACAAATGAGACAACCATCCTCACTGGAGGAAATATAGCCTCTTTAATAAATGGTGTTGGAAAAACTGAATTTCAGCCTACAAAGATTAAACTAGACCCTTTATCTTTCACCATACACTAAACTAAAATCCAAGTGGATTAAAGATCTAAATATTTAAAAAGAAACACTAAACTTGCTGGAAGAATAAGTTAGGCAGAACTCTTGGAGACAATGGCATAGGAAAAGACTTTGTGAACAAATCTTCAGTAGCACGGGAACTAGCAGAAAGAATCAACAACTGGGCTCTCATCTTATTAAAAAGCTTCTGTACTACAAAAGAAACCATCAGCAGAACTAAGAGACAACCTACAATGTGGGAAGAAAATTTTACCAGCTGCTCCTCAGGCAAAGGACTCTTATCAAGAATATATAAAGAACTCAAAACAATCAGCCCCCTCAAATATAAAGACCCCATTCAAAAATGGGAATCCAAAATGAACAGATATTTATCAGACAAAGAAGTAAAAGCAGCAAGTAAATATATGAAAAAATGCTCATTGGGCATCTGAAATGAACAGACATTTCTCAAAGAATTAAAGTAACAAGTAAACGTATGAAAAATGTTTGACCTCACTGGTCATTTGAGATGTAGATGAAAACAACACTGAGATTCCACCTCACCCCAGAAAGAATGGCTGCTATCAAGAAATCAACCAATAACTAATGTTAGCAGTGTTGTGGGGAGAAAGGAACCCTTCTCCAGTGTTGGTGGGAGTGAAGACTGATGCAACCACTGTGGAAATCAATATGGAGATACCTCAAAGAGCTGGGACTAGAGGTTCCATTTGACCCAGCCAGAGCTCTGCTGGGTATCTTTCCAAAAGAATTAAAAGAATCATATCACAGTGATATATGTGTAGTTATGTTTATAGTGGCACAGTCTGTAATAGCTAAAACTTGGAAACTGCCCAATTACCCATCAGCTGGAAACTGGATAAAGAAGATGTGGTTTTTCTATAGGATGGAGTACTATTCAGCCATAAAGAATGAGAAATTAGAGTCATTCATAGGAAAATGGATGCATATTGAGACCATAGTCTTAAGTGGAATAAATAAGACACACATGTGAAAATGCCAAATAGTTTCTCTGGTGTGAAATACTAAAAGTGCAAATAAGATCCAAATTGTATAACTGACAATGTGAAATAGGAAGAAAGGGCTAAAGGTAGGGGAAGTGTGAAAGGTAGGGGAAAGGAAATAAGGGAAAAGAAAAAAATATGAGAATCAAAAATATGGAAACCAAGTCTTTGCAAATAGGGAAGGGTGGGAGGGTGAAGGGAGGACAGGTATATGGGGAAAAAGTGAGAACCAGGATCTGTCATGTAAAGGTACAAGATCTGAATGATAAATGTAACTGTACCGTATGCTTAAAAAGTACCAATAAACTTCATGAGAAAAAAAATTGCCAGTAGGAATGGAAAACAGTGCCACTGTTGCAAAAAATGATATAGAGATTCTGTGAGTATTCAAAAGATTAAATATAAAGGTATTATGTGATTTAGCAATTCTCCCAGGTACACACTCAAAAGTATTGAAAGCAGAGATTCCTACAGATATTTGTGCCTTCAAATCCACGGCACAGCATTCACAAAAACCAAAAGGTGAAAGCAACACAATGTCCATCAATGGATAAATGAAGCGTAGTATAGACATGAAATGGAATATTATTCAGCCTTCAAAATGAAGGAAACTCTGATACATGTTACAAAGTGAGTGTGCTTTCAAGATACTATGACAAATAAAATAAGCCAGTCATGAAAGAACAAATATTGGACAATTTCACATACATAACATACCAAGCATGCCAGTTCACAGAGACAAAGACTAGACAAAGACTAGTGGCTGGGAGAGGGAGGAAGGGGGAGTTAAGTGTTTAATGAGTAGTTTTAGTTCACAAAGATGAAAAGTTTCTGGATATGGATGGTGTAAAGGTTGCACAATAGTGTGAATGTACTCAGTATCACAGAAATGTACACTTAGAAGGTTCAATGGGAAGTTTTATGTTCTGTAAACAAGTTTTAATCATGTAAAAACAACTACTAGTCCTCCTTTCTCTCAAACATTGTCCTCATTTGTTTTATTCATATAATCAGATCTCAGCTTCTAGTACAACATCTCCAAATACTCCTTGTGAGCAAGCCTCTTTTCAGTATCTCAGCTTTTACCCACCTTTCTGTGCCCCCTCTTCTTCTGCGAAGCTCCTATTTATTTTCTTTCAAGCAATCTGTTTCCCTTCACCTTTGCCTATGTTACCAACCCACAAAATTCCTGAAGACTTTGTCACCATTGTGAAGCTTCTCTTCTTCATCCTTGAGCAATTTCCCCAGCTACCAAGAAGTGAGGAAGCACCCCTTCCACAGTCAAAAAAGCAAACAAATAAACCAAAAATCAGTTATGGACCTTACTCCTACTGTCACAGTAATCCTCCCCTTGTTCCACCACCTGCCAAACTGAGACGCACAAACCCTCTTCCTTGGTATGTAAAAACCAAACAACCTTCCCTAAGCCCCTGACACTTTAGAACCTTTCTGACTAGCAAAAGACAACTCTGAATACGTCACAGTGTCAATGAACACACTCAAGTGTCGTTTTCGTTTTTTTGTTGCTACCAAAAAAAAATACACAATCATCTTTACTACATGGTCTAAGATTTGAAGTTAGAAAAATAAAGCTGTCAAATTAAAATGTGAATTGAGCCAGGGGTTTAGCTCAGTGGTGCTGCCTCCTTCCTCGCAAGTGAAAGGATCCAAGTTCAATCCCCAGTACAAAAAAAAAAATGTGAATTGAACAAAAATAGGTAAGCCAGTTAGGTATTTTGGTTTTGTTTTTAGTTTGGGGGCTCAAACCCAGCCTTTTTTTTAGATGGGGTATCACTAAATCACTAAATTACCCTGGGAAAGTCAAACTTAAATCCTCCTGCCTCAGCTTCCCTCAGTGCTGGGATTACAGGTGCATACCACTATGCCCAGGTAGTTCATTATATTTTTAAACCATCAGTGAAAGTAATGGCTAAATCTTATAAAGTCACTTCCTGCTCTCCAACTCTAATAACCAGTAACAGCTTAATTTTCTTCAGTGACCTCATCACAACTGGAAGGGCAAAGTCACTCTGAGCACAGGAGGTTGTTTTTTTGGTAGCTGAGGGGTGACATGACCAGATGAGATTTAAAAGGATCATGTTCCCTGATGTGCATAGAACAGACAAGGGCCAGCGTGGTGAGGGGTCAAGAGCAGGGTGGAGAGTTGGGAAGACACCATAACAACACGAGGAGGAGGTGATCATACAGCCCGCACTGGAGAAGGGGGCAGTCCCAGCAGCTTTTGAAAGGAGAATGGGATCTGATGGCCTTAAAGTGAGGCTGAGCCTGAAACATGACATTCCCTTTATGCAGATGGGAAGCTGCGGGACAGGCTGGAGTCAGAGACATTAGAAATAAGAGCCCCAGTTTGGATGAGGTAAGCTTGAGTTGCCTACTCGACATGCACTGGAGACATGACAAATAGGAAAGTAAGCCTAGATAACAAGAAAGGGACTGTGCTCTCCAGGAAAGGGCCAACATTCTTACCGTTATATCCCAAGCAAGCGTTTCATTCAAATAAATTCAGTAAGCGCATAAACGTTTAATGTGAGACAATGTGAAAACATCCCAGGGAACATCCAAAAAAATTAAACTGATAAGACAAATTTAAAATCTGATTAACACACAGGACAGTTAATAAGCATAGTATTTGGTCAATAATGTTAATTTATCAGGAGGCCTTTTTTTTTTTTTTTTTTTTTTTTTTTTTTTTTTTTTTTTAACTATGTAGTTCATGGTGGCCTTCAAATCACTATGTAGCCCAGGCTGCTCTCAAACTTGCGGCAATCCTCCTGCCTCAGCCTCCCAACTGCTACCCCCAAATAAAAAAAAAAACAAATAAAAATATGGATTTAATTGTTTGGAGAGGAAAAAGAATATTAAAGCAACATTTCTGAAAACCATTTTACATACCACGATAAAGATATCTTGTTATTACAAAATGACATCATTTAAATGTCCCTCTGGTTCTGAAGGAACACATGATGGTTTTGACGCCACCTGACAATGATAAATATTCCAACCACAATCCAATCCCTGTGAAGAGATGAAAGTCTGCTGTGTCACCTGGGATAGCCCACAGCAATCATCAGGGGCATTAGTGGGACTTCACTAACTCCTTTTAGCCACAATGTATAAGAGGAGGAGAATCAGTATGTGAACTTTTTCTGGGTAAGTTGCACAGCCCAAAACTTTAAGTCCCAGGGTCAAATAACAGCAGAGCTGGAGACCTGCCACTTTTACTCTGTTAACTGTCTTTCCAGTTAGGAGACCTATGTACTACTCTTTTTGTCATGGTTTTATCATTGTTACATTTTGCAAAGGCAGAAAACCATCAGTAACAGATGAAAGTACTGTATTTCTTGAGTTTGGTTTGGTTTGGATAATTGGGGAAGGGGAAGAAAAGTGGACAGATGTCTAATTGGGACTTTATGGAAATTATCATCAGAATGTACACTATTTCAAGTACGAGTGACTAGGGCCACACCATACCCACACTGACAATTAGCTTTGAGAAGAAAATACTTCACCTTACAATTCTCTAAAACACCTGCTTTCCAAGACTGCCCCCCACAATAGCCTGATTATTGGAAGCACCTGGGGAAACTCCTGTTTTCTCCCAGAGTACAGGTACCATGTTTCTACATTCAGCATGGCTCAGGAGACTGAAGCACCGAAGGCACTGTTCACACCCAGTTCACACAGCTGCTGCTTAAGTTGTCTGCCACCTGATGTGGATCATTCTAACTCAGCTGCAGCCATAAAACCAGAAGACCTGGAGAACCATCCTTCCAACAAAAATCCTCACAATTACTCTTAAACCCTTCTCCTCCTTCTTCTTCCTCCTCTTCCTCCTCCTCACTCCTCCTCCTCCT
>NW_022900928.1:106978190-106988185 GCF_012274545.1 Fukomys damarensis | reverse complement strand
CCCCCTCCTCCTCCTTGCTCACAACTTGGACTCCCTGGGCTTCTGATCAATAATTAATCTCATCTACTGAGTACTTCCAAATGCCAGGCACACTACACTGGTGATCCCACTTAGGTCACCCCAGTCTCTGGGGTTTGCAACCTTAATGCTGTCTTATTTATAAAGAAGTTGAGACTTAGAGACGTTTGAGAGAGACTGAGCAACTTTGCCTAAGCACAAGTAGCTTGGTAACCGCAGATTTCTCAGACCCCTGACTCTTAAATAGCAGGCCTACGTCCTCTACAATGCAACACAAGTACTAAGAAAAGTCAAAGAGCATTCTCTGTTATTCCAAACAGCCTAGAAAAAAATCATGTTTGTTCTGCCGGCACTAAAGCCCAGAGAGCAGAGCGCGCACGTTCGGCTCTTCGCAGGCCGCTGGGCATACTCAGTGGGCCAGACCCCTCAGAGTAACAAGCAGCACGGGCCCCAAGATGTCCAACCAAGCGGTCTGCTGGGAAGCCAGTCACTCCAGAAGCTGGTACACAGCCTCAGGCCCACAGCTGAATGAACAGCTAGAAGGTTGGCTTTCACAAATACAATCTACGAAAAGCCCTGCTAGAGCCATTATTGCACCCCACGCAGGATATACATACTGTGGGTCTGTGCAGCCCATGCTCACAAACAAGTGGATCCATCTGTCACCCAGAGAATTTCCATCCTTGGGCCTTCTCATCATGCCCTTCTCCCGATGTGCACTCTCCAGTGTGGATATATACAGCACATCTCTGTATGGCCTGCGTATTGACCAGAAGATTGATGGAGAGCTACGGAAGACAGGAATGTTCGAACCTATGTCTCTTCAGGCGGATGAAGACGAGCACAGTACTGAAATGCATTTACCTTATACCGCTAAAGCTATGGAAAACTATAAGGATGAGTTTACCATTATTCCTGTACCGGTTGGAGCTCTGAGTGAGTCAAAAGAACAGGAATTCAGAAAACTCTTCAGTAAAATCTAGCGGATCCTAGTAATCTCTTTGTGGTTTCTTCTGATATCTGCCACTGGGTCAAAGGTTCCATTACAGTTACTATGATGAATCCCAGTGGAAGATTTATAGATCCATTGAACATCTGGATAAAATGGGTATGAGTATCACAGAACAAGTAGATCCTGTATCCTTTACCAATTACTTGAAGAAATACCATAATACTCTATGTGGAAGACATACCATTGGGGTGTTATTCAATGCATCACACAGCTCCAGAAGAATGGAATGAACATGAGCTTTTCCTTTTTGAATTATGCCCAGTCCAGCCAGTGTAGAAACTGGCAAGACAGCTCAGCGGGTTGTGCAGCTACAGCACTCACAGTCCACTGAAGCTCCGGAGCCTCGCATACTCATACTCTGTCCAGGTCCCAGCCTAGCCTTTATCAAGTTACTGGTTCTGGTTTTGGGGGATTCTAAAGCCTCAAACTAATAGAACTATCTTCTCTTCTCTTCTAGCAGGTGCAGTCCTCCTTAATTTCAACGCATTAAAAAATGCTTTCTAGTTTTGGGTGGTGGAAGGAAGGCTGGGATCAAAAATATTTTTATTTGAAAAGACAACAATGTATCCACCTGTTGTGTAAGGGTACAAGATCCCAATAATGAATGTAACTGTACTGTATACCTAAAATGTACCAATAAACTCAATAAAAGAAAAAAAAAGACAACAATGTAAAGGCTCAGTTGTGGCAGACAGTTTTTTAAAAGTAACTTGTAAAGCAGTTACCATATCCTAAATTTGCACTCTTTGCAGACTTGTGCACATATATTTTGCTTTCAGAATAGTTTTGCATATTGTACACAAACAAAAAAAGGGTGGAAGCTTTTTAATAAAGAAATTGAATTTATAAATGATCTGTATTAGAATATAATAAATCTCAAGTTATAGACAATTACTACCTGTGTTGTACAACAGATAGCTTCTATTTTAATTGCTAATAAAGGGCTACACAACTCAAAAAAACTCATGTTTATTCCACAATGCTATACCAGAGCAATGAAATGCCAATTTCCTTTGAGTTGAAATATTTTATCAATGCAGAAACACTGGTTACATTGCATTTCACATGTTGGCAAAATGGATATGATGCCATTTCTTTAAATCAGTAAAAACTCAAGCATATCATAACCAGTTTTTACTAAATCCAGCTTATTTCAAAGATTATTACATATTCATATACAGCATAAGAAAATATTTTCGAAAAACAGAAAAGCTATTTCTAGAATGGTTCAAATATCTGACATATGATTTAGAAAACCTAAACATGACCTACCTTGTTCAGTATATGAAAGAGAATATGGTAGAGGGAAAAGAAAATTAAGGTAAGCAGATAAGCCAGATACTGTATAAATGCCAGCAGTTTAAACAAGAAATTTATCTAGAGTACTCTTTTGGAAAAAAAATTGGCAAAAAGCCAAGCTGTTTGCAGCGTAATGCCAGGGAAGATGTGTGGGTGTGTACACATGTACATAGTCAGGTGTCACTTGCTCCTAGATCCTTAACATCAAGAGGAAGGGTATCCAAAGGAAATAAACTTTCCTATCCAATCAAAAAAGTGTGAGAAGAGAACAAGACCCTGAATTCTCCAGGCAAGGTTCTGATCATTCTGGTCATGTCAATAATTATCAAGGCCTGGGCAACTGACCTGACTTCTTAGGATTTAGTTTTCTCATCCAAACAAAGAAATAATAACCATCTCCAGTTACACTGTGAGGACCATGTGAATCTATACATATGATAGTGCCTTGATAAAACTGTAGACCAATACAAATGCAATATATTATATGTATTACTACTAAGGTATTGAAGACTTGTGTCACAGACTGATTTCATGCATTTCACTTAGTTGAAAAAGTAAAGAGCAAAGAAACAAACAAGGGAAAGGGAACTTCTCTAAGCACTGATTGATTTACACGGTTAATGGATTCCATTTGCAATACCACTATTATATGTATGGCATTAGCAGGGCTACTGACAATTAAAAGACAGTACAAAGGCCCCAATTAAGTGGCCCAGACTACAACATGAGACAATAAATTGCTTACTGTCCACATTAAGTGAAAGGAAGCTTTGGACCAGACACTACAAAAAGATACTCAAAAACCAATTTCCCCGTGGTTCTGGAGTGCTTTTTGTGATAATCTTCTAGTTATGCTTAGATTTGACTACTTTTAAATTCAATCTTTTGGGGGCCGGGGATTTAGCTCAGTGGTGTTGCTGCCTGCCTCACAAGCAGAAGGTCCCAAGTTTGATGTCCAGAACCAAAAAAAAATTTTTTAATCTTTTAGACCCTCTGAGGGCAAAGAAGGTAACCTGGAAGTATGTGTTACTGTGTTCTCATTTAGAATTATAAGTGTGGCAGGACAATTTCCTCAAGTGGACACTGGCATGTGAATAAGCAAGAGGTGAGTGTCCCTAACTATATAATTACAGATCAGAACTCAGGAGCAATACAGTCACTTGTCATGGGGCCCTATTTATACTTCTGTTCATTGGTTTATTTGAACTTAAGTACTCTATAATTAGTGTCTGTCAGTAGAGAACTGTTTCAACTTCCATTTTTTTCATTTCTAAATAGGTGACTTAGAAAAACATTTAGAGTTAAGGTAGATCTTGTTAACAAATATCTTTCACAACAGAATTGAAAGTAGGGCTCAAATTCACCACACTAAAGTTCTAGATGAGGAAATTAGCTTCTTTCTGCCCACCCTTTAGCCAGAGAAGACACCTACGTGACAAAATTTCACTCAAAACATTGAGCTAATTCATAACTGCTCCAGAATGGGAGTGTGATGGAGAATTTTATTCAAATTTGCCATGAATGACCACGATTGTCTTTACTATCTCATTATCCTGAGTAAAATACAATAACTGAGACTACCATTTTTATAATAAAATTCCTAGCATTGGACTCCATTCAATTTTTACTGAATTTATATAAACTCTATGCACAAAGACTACCCTGTAAAACTGCAAAATCAGACACTCAGTGGGCTTTGAATGAATGAATTACATGAATGATTGAGTCTCTTATATGGCTAAAGGGCACCTGTATCAATTATGGACTGAGAGCTGTGTATGAATAAAACCTTTTGATTATATATAATCTTGAAAGGAAGGAAATATTTTCATTTAGAATACTCAGGGGCAATTAATTATTATGCCAATCTTAAAGGTGTGCACGGCAGG
Organism: Fukomys damarensis; assembly: GCF_012274545.1. Taxonomy (NCBI): domain Eukaryota; kingdom Metazoa; phylum Chordata; class Mammalia; order Rodentia; family Bathyergidae; genus Fukomys; species Fukomys damarensis. The sequence continues at coordinate 106,983,967 of NW_022900928.1, read as the reverse complement.
ATCTTCTTAAGCAGAAATTGGACAGAATTTATGAGAACATCCTGGCAGATTAGGCTCTCGCCATGGATCTCAAGGGTGTTCCACAAGTGGTCCCAGAGTGCAGACAGACACAAATGGAATCCTCCACACAAAATTGCCTCCCACCTTGGATTGACCTGTGGAATAAAGACCTGGACAAAGCTGAAAGGAGAAAGGAGCAGCAAGCGGGTGGAGTGAGTAGGAAAGCAGAAGTTCTTCAGAGAATTTTACACCCTCTCCTCCCTCCACAGGAAAATTTACCCAGCTGAAATTATGTTTACTGGATGCAGATAAAGAGAGTCACATGATGAGATAAGGGTTCCGTGAAGATTAATCTGTCAGCAGCGGGGCTGATGGACTGACAAAGAGAGAGGAGGAAGGAGGGATTCAGGGAGCAGCACCAGGACTTAAGAAGCAACTATTTATAGGCAAGAGATGGAGGAGAGAAAAGAGTGGAAGATGACTCCAGGGTTGACACTTGGATGGCTGGGAAGCCAGCAGTACTGCCACGAAAAATCAGGAGGGTAGGAGGGACAGCTCTCTTCCTTGTGGTCTATCTTCATGCCAGGTGAAACCACCAGCCCTGGGCAATGCCATGCAGTGAAGGCTCTTGGTGGTGAAGGCTTTTCTGAGTGGCTGTAAATAGGAGAGTGGGCCACCCTGTTAACTGAGCCTGAGAACAAGTGAACACAGAGCACCAGCAGTTCTACTTTAGCAAGAATGAGTTGACCCATGAGCACCAAGACCAGAAAGCAGTATTTAGGGATCTACACTGAAGAAAGACTTTCAATAGCAGAGCTCAGCTGTGAACTGCTCAAATTAATCCAGGGTGAAATGATCAAAAAAGGTCTAAACTTTATGGAAGAAAAGATTCAAAGACTAGCTTTTATGTGGGTGCTCATGTAGGCCATGCAAACAAGAGCAATGAACAAGAGTGACTGTTAGGCACAAGGTGTCCAGGTCTGTTTTCTGTCCCTATAACTGAATACCACAGATTAGACAACCTATAAAGAATAGAGGTTTATTTAGCTCATGGTTTTGGAGGCTGGGAAATCAGTGCCAGCACCCGGAGAGGACCTTGCTGCATTATAACATGGCTGAGGATGACACGTAGCAAGACAAAGTGTGCTAGCAGGGATCTCTTTTCCTCTTCATATAAAGCCACTAATGCCACATACCACCACCATCGCTGCCACTGTCCTCCACAGTTTTACCTTGTCAATGCCTGAACTCATGTTGTTGACGTTGTCACTGTGTTTGTGGTCTGTCCCCTCCTGCTGGAAGGTGAGATCCCCAAGGAGACACATGAGTGGCATTCAATCAATATGCATTCACCTCGCAACTGCCCAGGACTCACCATGTGACATGGAATAGATCCAAACCTTTCCTGTCTCCACCACCTTCCACCTTCCTTCCTGATGCTCCCATCACACCCTCTCGCCCTCCTTCTTGCCAAGGAAAGACCTGGGTTCAAACCCCACCTGTCTGCAGCTTACTAATTGTTACTCTTTTGTAAAGACACTAAGTATAAATCTCACCTGCTACATATTCAAATATCTTTCCCTGGGTTTCTGGAGAATTAAGTAGGATTTTGTTGTTGTCGCTGTCATTGCCCGCAAATGCAACAGCAACTACCTGACTTTTTGAGGTTTCCCACATGTGGTTCCTACAGCTGCCCTCAGCCAGGCCAAGAACCTGCAGTCCCTGCCCTGCTGCCCTGTGCTTCCTCTTTCTACCTCCTACCAAACCTGTCTTCCAATGGCTCTTTAGGACCAGCCCAGTTCTTCCTCTATGAGGTTTTCTCTAGCTTCCCAGAGCAAAAGCTATTCTCCCCTCTATGTGCCTACAGCCTTCGTTCTTATAACCAGTAACTGCACAGACAAACCACACCACCAGTTACCTGAACTCTGACACCCCACAGTGAGCAAGGGTAGTGACCACATGTCATGTGTCCCATTTTCCCCACGACCTAGTGCAGAGCCTGACTCAAAAGAGGTGTTCAGGGCCAGGGATTTAGCTCAGTGATGCCACCACCTGCCTTGCAAGGTCCTGAGTTTGATCCCTGGGTACCGCCAAAAAAAAAAAGTGTTCAATAACTGCCTGAGGAATCAACCAAACTTGAGCACCCAAAAGAGGTGAATCTGACTGACCAGAAATTATACCAATGGATAGACACACCTCACTCTACCACTAAGCAGGACTTGTAACAATGGCAGAAACTACCATGAAGCTCCTACTTAGCCCACTAATGGTAGGTGGCAAATCATACTCAGGGGACCTCCAGCCTCAAACCATGGACAATATCAGGCTTTACATAAAGTATGTTTTTCCCTATACATGTATGCTTATGATAAAATTTAACTTATACACTAGACATAGTAAAAGATTAACAACATAATAAAATAGAAAAATTACAATATACTGTAAGAAAAATTATGTAAATTTATTCCCCCAAAATATCTTATTGTACTACATCACTTTCTCCTAATCCACAATTAACCATAAGTAACTAAAACTGCTAAAAGGAAAATCACGAATAAGGAAAGAATACTGTACAGGTATTTTTGCTACTTTAAACACTATAAGCATACAGTAAATGTGGCTTATGCAGCAGCAAAAACTTAAGACCAAAGCTACCCTTCCTACTGCCCCAGCACAGTGCCAGAAATGTATAATAGCATCTTGAGGATCTTTTAAATTTTTTATTTGATTACAACATGAAATTTTACAGAAACCATCACACTGCAAGAATTCACTCATCAGTTCATTCAACCAACTTTTACTTAATGCCTACTATGTGCCATGCATTGCAAGTAAAACCATTAAAAGTCTGAATTTTGTGTACCATAATTTCATAATGATGGAAAGGCTGTTAACAAATACAAACATTTATATTACAACCTAAGCACTAATACAGTACCAAATTTAATCAAGGGCCCTGTGACAATTCAGACTTGTCAAACAATCAAGTTCGTGTAAGTAAGAAAAAAGCATAGAAATCTCCAAAATACAAAGCATAAGATTTTAAAAACATTTCTTTAGCCACAACCTGGGCTTGTGAAAGCAACTTCCAATGGAGAATTTTTCCCCATGTGCCACAATATGGGACTTTCTATTGATTTCTTAAAGCCAATTCCTAACATTAAAATATATGCTTCAAAATTTAAAAACAGTTCTGCCATCTGCCTCACAAGCACAAGGTCCTGAGTTCAATTCCTGATACAAAAAAAATTTTTATAAACGGTGTAAGGACATTTCATAGGAAAGACTGGGACCCTTGTTCTACGCTTCTCTTTCTGTTGTCCACACAAAAAATGGAGCAGCTGGCTTCTAGAGAGTCACAAAATGTGGAACTAGTCTCGAGCAGAATACAAAGTATAATCATCATGTTCTAACTTTGCTTAGGCCGGGGGTAGAGCTCAGTGGTACAGCATGTGCTGATTAGTATGCACAACACTCTGGGTTCAATCCCCAGCACCAAAAAAGTAAATAAATAAAAATCCAATTCATGAAACTTCTGTTTCTTTTCACTCTTTCATCTGGAGTGGTGGGGAGTGGACAAGACCTCTTTATCTGAAAGTCAGTCCATGGCAGGAAGTAATTTCGAATGAAAGATTCCACTCATATCCATCCAAAATCAGGGCCACCTCCCCAGACCTTGGGCTATACCTCATACATCCTAATTCTTCTGTCATTTCCAAATCAGAAGAGGAAAAAAAATCCTAAGGCAACAAGATATAAGCCAAGTATTTTTTGACCAAAGGAAATTTTCAGGAAAAGGTTCCTGAATTTTCCTAGGAATGAACTTGATAGATTTATCCCAGAATGAATAAATAAGGCAAAGCATGTCTCCTGATTTTAAAATGTATAATTTATATATCGTGTGGATAAAATGCTTATGGTTAGTATTCACTCTATTCCACTCAGGCTCATGAAAGTCTCTATAAGTGAAAAGGTAAATTCCGATAACAAAGAGATAAGAAAAATGCCATGTTTTTGCTTCTTCATTATCACACACTCTTGACACAAGATGCACAAGGGCTTTCGCCCTTCTCACAAAGCCACTGACCAATTCCCTATCACACAAGGTAATTCAACTCAGTTGTGACACTAACATCTGGAGGCAGTGTCAGATCGCACAGGATGAAGATTTGATCCCCTAAGGCTTCAGATGCCCATTTCAGATGCCAATCACAAGCCCCAAGTGGTCCTCATATCCTGTAAAATCAGGGCTTCTGTAATTCCCCTCCTCAGAGTCAATTCATTTGCTAAGAGCAGCTCGAAGAACTCAGAGAAACATGTCAATTACTGATTTATTTTAAAGAACATCACAAAAGGCAGAAGGACAGCCCAATGTGAGACAGGCATAGAGCCAGCTATGGGACAGGGCAGACTCAGCTTCCACGTCCTCTCTGGGTGACCACTCTCCAGGAACTGCCACGTGTTCTGCTATGCAAAAGCCCCGAGAACCCCAGGCCTTTGGGGCTTTTATGAAAAGTTTCACTTCGTGGATGTGACTGGTAACATCTATGGCCACAGTGATCGACTTAAACTTCAGCCCCTCTCAGGTGTGAGGATGAAAGTCCCAGCCATTCAACCATGCCTTGGTCTTCCTGATGATCAGATCATACCCTGAAGCTACTCACAGGACCCCAGCCACCAGTTATCATATCATTATACGGAAGATAGACACTTGTCACTCCAGGCACTCCACGAGTGTTAGGAGCTGTGTGGTAGGAAATGGGATGAGGACCAAACAGATATTCCATAATACTAGACAACACAAAATTTAAATTTTCCATTTCAGGCCCTAATACTGCTAGGTGACAGTAAATTGACTTCTTTGGTAATTAGAAAATTTACAATAAATTATCAGAAAAATAACACTTTCTATAAAGAAATCTGAATTTTAAGTAAGCACCAAAAATCAAAAAATATAATCAATTAGATCTAAGGTGTCTATAAATTCCTTATCTCTTCTGGAATCTCTTCACTTGTGCCATTATCCCAGCATAATTATTAAGTATACCCACTTATCTCAAAAATAGCATAGTTTGGACAATTCATTATACACCACCCTATCTGGAGATTAAAAAGATTTCTAACCATTCTTTGACAGCATGGAAGTTTTTCAGAAACACTCGCTTGTACAGAGGTTTTAGCACAATCTGCCCTTAAACTCCTCAATTTTGAAAGAGTTATAAATATTTTAACTTTCACAACTGCTAAGTAAGCACACTCATCAACACTGAGTATTTATGAAACCCTGTCAGACACAAATTCGGAGGTTGGCCTTGCAACCTATATTTGGGAACTTTGCTCTCCACCTCTACCCCCCAATCTAGGGATTCAGGAAAGAAGCACAGTGATTCAGCATTTCTAAAGTATTCATTAAAATCTGCTTCAGTGCAATGGAATCATGGGGAGGAAAAAGATCTATAGTACACAGATATAAAAGCCCAAACTCTTTTTTATAAAAGCAAAAATGATGAAATTCTATACTTTCTTTCTCTATCAAACATTTGTAAAGCCTATAAGGGTATTTCTTCTCACTATTATGAAGCAAGTCATCCTGAGATAAAACAGACAGCATATGAAATACTTTTTGTCAACTAGTTCAAGAGATGCTTAAACACAAAAGTAAAAGAGATAGGCTGGGGATTTAGCTCAGTGGTTCTGCCGCCTGCCTTGAAAGCGATCCAAGTTTGATCCCCAGTACCAAAATCAAAACAAAAAAAAAAAAAAAAAAAAAAAAAAAA
>NW_022900928.1:106974275-106978067 GCF_012274545.1 Fukomys damarensis | reverse complement strand
AAAAAAAAAAAAAAAAAAAAAAAGGAAAAGGAAAATCCCAGAACACAAAGGAAAATTTAATGCAGGCAGTAAATAAGAATGACACTGTTAATATCTGTATGGGAACATGTTTTTAAATCTTGCTTATGTCATCTGTGCATTTTCTGGATGACAGAATCATGTCTTTTTCATTCTTGCAGCCCTTATATCTTATCTGCAGATCTTTGACACACAGCTTTGCGCATGAGAAATGCACAATAAATGTTCTCTCGATTAAACAAATAGCAAAAAATAAAAATGCTTCCAAATATAATTTCAGTATAAACATTCTTTTCAAAAGTAAAAGAGACACCCAACCACCAGAGTGGGACGGGAGTGAGAGGTTGAAGCATCCCAACAGCAAGTAAGTGCTCCACAGTGAGAAATCTATTCCTCTACTTTAATGACAGGTAAAGTTGAAACTTTTTTATCATAGAAAGTCAGGTACACTGCAGTCAAATCACATTCCACAAACAAAACAGTCATGTAAAGTTTGTCTATAGACAAGCATCAGTCATAACTGCAAAACCTGAATTAGGAAGAAGTTTCCCTGAAATTTCTCTCACATCTTATGTGAGGAATTGGAGAATTCTTTAACATAGGCTTGGAAAGCCTGGGGTGGAGGGTAGAGTGTACACTTGTAATCCCAGCTACTTCTGAGAATAGGCAAGAAGATCACAAGTTCAAGTCCAGCCTGGGCAACTGAATGGGACTTCCAAAATAAATTTTAAAAGGGGCGAAGATGTAGCTCAGCACAAAAGCTCTGATTTCAATCCCTAGGGCCATAAATAAATAAATAAGTCAGGCTTTGATACAGCTTTCTGTCTTCCTCCAGCACCCAATGCAAAGGTGCTATGGTTTGAGAATGAGTATGTTAACCACCAGACTTTTTTTTTTTTTTTTTGTACTGGGGAGTGAACTCAGGACCTTGAGCTTGGCAGGCAGGCACTATGCTGCTGAGTTAAATCCCTGGCCCTCCAAAGCCTCTTTTATAAGGAAAGCTATAAAAATGCTTCTTAATGCCTTTCTCCAAGGTGGCCTTAGATGTCTCTTCTTGAAGATAACACCCACTGCTCCTATCAATAAGACAAATGGGTAGACGTGATGTATTAGTCAGCCCACTAAATTACAGAGATACTTCTGGCAGAGAACAGAGACTCATTATCTCAGCAAAGGTAGGCAGCAGCCACTTTACAATGGTGTGAAACAAAGTTAACTTGCCACCAAATTAAATAGAAAGGAAGTATTTGCTCAGAGTCCTGTCTTGGTCCTCTTGAACTTTATATTAACCGCTTTGCAACCTTGGGAGGGTCACCCCAAAGCCTTGTATTTCTGTCTTCCTGTTTACAAAATGTGCATAAATACTCTTACCATTTATCTATATTTCAGAAAACTAATAAAAATGATTATGTAAACCACAGACGCTTTTCTTAGAATCTAGATGTTTAGACAGTTACTGCTCTCCTTAATTGAACAGATATAGTTCAAAATGAAAATTTAACAGACTGTATTTCTGCTCCTAATAAAAACAGAGGTACTGAAAATTTATTGTGTAAATCTGCTTGGGGTCCAAAATATTATTAATTCAAAGAAATAACAGGAAGCAAGAAAAAAGGTCCCTAAACTTTTTGGCTATTAAACACCTTTGTCTTCCATTGAATACCTTTTTAAAAATCAGTGCCACATTCTCAATCCACCTGAAAGTGAAACAACTGCTCACAATCAATGCACATTAAGTCTCACTAGGTCAGCCAAAACTGGTCTTCACAGTACTCAAGTAACTTTTTGCTATTCTTCATAATCCTTTAGAATGTCAAATTCTTTATCTCCTGAAAATATAATGGCAATAATTTTTTTCCTACTAATCAATTAAAGAGAGAAAGACTAGATTTAAACACTCAAGTTCTAAATGAAAAGGCTGTTGGGAATACTACAGCCAACAGCCTCTTCCATCAGGCTTCTGTGATGGGGGAGGGGAATTTTACCCTGCAGGATTACATGAAGGCTCACAGAAACAAGTCAGGACCATGAACACACTCACTCTGTTGTTCAGACCCCGAAACACTTGAAAGACACATGGGCCATGTCTCAGCTGTCAAGTTTAGAAGGGCATCCAAAAATTTGAGTTCCAGTTGAGTCAGAGAAGGGAAACCAAGAGCAACCCTAACCCAGTAGGTCCCAAGTTAATTCTCTCCAGTTTCTCCCATCACAATATTAATTGCTTAATAAAATGCTGCAGTAAAATCAGTGAAATCAGATTCTGGCAGAAAATCAAATCAAAGGAAAACTTCCTGGTAGGTACTTTCATATACTCGGCCTCCCGCCTACCTTATTATGCTTTTGCTGGTGTCTTGCCTTTGTGTCAAGAACATGATAAGGGCTTTCCGAGTCCTGGTTGATGTAATATATGAGTCTTGAAGGCGTTGTAATTTCTTTCTGCATTGCATTGCTGTAACTGGTATTCCTGGTGCTATTCTGTTGCAATGTACTGTTTTCATCTGCCAGGACTCCCCATTTTTTTTCTGCAGTTTCATTCCAATGCGGAACTGGGGGGCGGGAAGCACAAACACACATATATACACCCCATAAATACAAAAGTACTAAAGTGCATTTTTTTTTCCATTAACTGCATAAAGAAAGTTTTCCATTTGTTAGCAGGTAAAAAGTGCAGATGCAGAAAAGCAAGTTATGGCAACATGAAACGGCCTGCGATAGGTTAATGGGCAATAAGGCTTACACAACCACACATCACAACCATGTGTACATTTTCTCAAGTCTAAATATTAGGTGGAGGGGACTAATGGACTTAAGGAAGAGCCATTAAGTGAGCATGCAAAGGGGTCCTGACCCTCAATTCTAGCCCTCTGGGCCCACAAAAGCCCAACTGTACTCTGCTTAGAAGTGTCCCATTTGAGAGCCTAGAACACTCCCAAGATAACCAAGTGCTAAATGCCTGAACACAGAAGGTTAACTGATTCGCTTCACAAAATGGACAATTCTCTTTTCTTTTAACTTTGAAATGAGCAAAAATCCATTGCCACAGAGGGATACGATTGCTGGCAGCTTTCCAATTTCTTTTTATCTTTCCTACCAAGGTCAGCTTTCTGCCCTCACTGGTTTCCAATCGCCAATGTGTTTGCCCATTATTATATGTTTTAATTGTTCACTATAATGACAAGCATTTTGAAAATCACAACCAAAGGTCGTGAATAGAGTGTGTCTTCTGCACTTTCATTCCTTAGTCCCCTAAGTTCGCCTTGCTCACCTTAATTCCAACCGCAGTGAATGAACTCGATAGGAAATCTGAGGAAACCACCCATAGCCATCACTATCACTCCATCCTCCCCGCAATCCTATCAGGGCTCCACCACGTCAGAAGCAACTTGGTGCTTCTCTGCACTTCCCAGTCACTAGGTCCCCCCTCAAGTTGTACAAAGATCGCTGAAGGACCCGCTCAATCCCTCCCCTTGGGACCCACAGTGGTTGGGATGGGTCTTTAGTGAATGCCACAGAAGCGGACTTCCAAAAGTGAACCAGAATGAAAGGGGGCTTGGAGATGAGAAGGGTGGAGAGGTGGGCAAGGAGGCAAGGAAGGCCAAGGCGGGGACGCGTCCGGAGAGCACGGACCCTGTGCCCTTCGCTTGCCACCGCAGGGCCCAAAGGGAAGGCGATGCAAAGGACACCGGGCCATACCCACCGCTGGGCGCAGCAGCCCCCCAGGCGAGGGGCCGGGGCGAGGCGGCGAGAGGAGGCAGCAGTAGGAGGACGAAGAGC
>NW_022900928.1:106926144-106973798 GCF_012274545.1 Fukomys damarensis | reverse complement strand
TAGAGGAAGAGTGATGCAGCAACCCGGGCGCCTTCCGAGGTGGCGGCCGCACAGCCGACCACGGGGGCTGGGCGAGGGGAGCGGGCGGCCAGGGACGAGGGGAGGAAAGAGGAGTGCGGGACTCCAGAGACAGGCCTGACCTAGAGCGAACAATAAAGGAAATCGACCTGTCTTTTTCCACCACCCTCCTCCTTTCCCGAGTAGTTCCTGCTCGAACAAAACTAAGGCCAAGCATTTCCTTCTCCATCCTTATTTATTTCCTTCTTGTAACTAAATATGAAGGGTTGCATCCCGGGAGGTAAAAATAGTGCTGCTCCTCATTCAGCTCATCTGCAGTGAGTGGGAAGCACTTCTGGGCGTCTCAAACTTGCGGGTGCGGCTGTCCAGCGACAGGAATCCCCCTCCTGTGCCGGGGACTCAGAAAAGCAGAGGGAGCTGGAAGGTCTTTACTCTAAAGTTCTCCAAGTCTGACTGGGTGGATTCAGACAGGACTTAGACGTTCTAGATGGGAAGAAATACAGAGATTAGAAACCGATTGTGTAGAAGCTGTCTTGGAACTCCTCCTTTGGTAACCAAGGAGGTGGGAAGATATTTAGGAGGAAAAGTTTCTATTTTTGAGGCACAGTTCTGACTTCCACAAATAAAGGGGGGTATTTTTCTCTTGCTGCTGTAAAGTAATAAATTAAATCCGGGGTCAGCAGTTGCTATATGCGGTGGCCTCAAATTATTTCTGCCCCAAACTCCCATAAAGCAAGCATTCCTCTCTTCACTTTACCAGTAACAGTCTGGGTAATTACAATATCGTTATTTGGATTTAAAATGGAGATAAAAACATTTGTTGGGAGCAGAGAGGTCAAGAATTCTATGATTCAAAGAAAGGATGTGGATAAAAAGCACCATGGCCAAGGCAGGACAGTGTGAACCATCTTCTCTGCCCTCACTTAATCAAAGGAAAGTTGGGGACAAAGACAGACCCCTAAATTCACACACGTCGAGACCTAGGATGGCCCAGCTATTGGGAAGTAAGTACTAATTTTAGCTCCCTCTTTCTAGATCAGAGCTAGAATATTATCACCACATGTCTATTCGTATTTCATGCTACCCATCCCACCCCATTCCATACATGCTTGAGCAAGAGTTTTCCTTTCTGTTTACCTTTTTACTCCCTAGGATCTAGCCCAGTGAGTGAAATCCAGAATATCTCTGGGGAAAAAAAATGTGTGTTTGATGAATAAACTAGTAGGGGGTGCACATAACCTAGAGTCAGGCTAGCAGCAGGCTGGTGACTGTTCCGATCGCCCTGTAGTTCTTACATGTAGATCAGTGTTCCTGAGTCATTTCCCTCAAGACTAGAGTGTCTTGGCTAGATTTCCCCAGTTTATGTTTGCTATCATTTGTTTCCTGAAAGGGGGCCTGGAAGGGAGGAAGCCAGAAAGGATATAAAAAGAGAAAGGTATCCAGACAAAAGTTATGTAAAAGGTACCTCTCACAACTGAATGACAACCTCTCAGAGCCTGTTCCAGTAAATAAACCTCTCAGCCAGCCTGCACGACGCAATGCCACCAGTCTCAATGCACCATGTTGCACAAGGGGGAACAGGGTGCATGATGAGGGTTCAATTCAGTTCCTAGTAAAAAGTGAGTGTGTTTAGGTTTACAAAGAGATGCTGCCTTATGCTCTACAATTGAAAAGCTAGTTTCTAGAACTTTAATGTTTACAGACATTGCTGAAGGCAAAATAATGTATCAGTAAATGTGACAGTATGTCTGCGAAAGAGTAAATCACTTGGAAAAATTTACTGGTGGTTTGATCCTTAACCTGTGTATTGAGGGGAAGGTTAGAAATGAAATAATTATTTAATTGGTCAGTTAGTGATATTCTCATTGTACTGTTTTTAATTCTTATTGTTAGAGTTTTCTTCTAAATAGTCCGCTCTGTACTTTCACAATATTCATGATTTTCTCAATCACTTACACCTACTGCTTTGCTCTATATTCATGTATATGCATATCATCTTTTCTATCAAAAAATGCTGAGATAGCTGGGCGTGGTGGCACATGCCTGTAATCCCAGTACTTGGGAGACTGAGGCAGGAGGATCGCTCTGAGTTCAAGACCAGCCTGGCCTACATAGTGAGTTCCAGGTCAGTCTCAACTACATAGTGAGATCCTGTCTCAAAATAAATAAATAAATAAATAAAGCTGAGATAGAGTGGGGGTATAGCTCAGTAGTAGAGTGCATGATGCCCTGGATTCAATTCCAAGCACCACACACACGCACACACAGATGCACACACAATACTGAGAGTAAGGCTGCAACTTGATAGGAAAAGGAGGGATTCAGCAAGCTGGACTGGAATGAAGAAAGAAATGTACCAAAGTTTGAATGCTAAGACAGCTCTAGCTACAAATGCATATTGGCTCTGAGGGCCACCAGCAGACCCTGGAGTAATCTGGTCAAGGTAACAGATATGGAAAACTGCTGCAGTTGTAGGTAAAAACTGACATCCAAAAGATCCACTGGAATAAAAATTAGGTGACAAGTACACCAGATGAACACTATAAAGGGTACATAAAAGCAATGTACAGAGGGATAATTGGGTACTTACAAAAATGGTTCAGCTGGTTGGAAGAGGAAGAACACCCCAGAGCCTCTGTTATAGTCTGAGCTTAAATGTCTCCCAAAAGGCTCAGGTGTTAGAGGTGGGACCTTTGGAAAAATAATCAAATCATGACAGTACTAAAGGATTGGCCCCTGCATGAGTCCTTAGCTGAATGAACTATTGGGAAGTGGAACTTTGTTGGAGAAGATAGGAGCATGCCTTTGAAGGAGATATCCTGTCCTCACCCTGTCCTCTCATGGTATTCTCCTGCTCTCTGCTTTCTGGTTAGTAGGAGGTGTACAGCTCTTCTCCACCACGCCCTTCCACCATGACGTTTCTGCCTTGGAGTCAGTCAGCCATGGACTGAAACCTCTGAACCCATAAGCCAAAATCAACCTTTTCTTTTAAAGCTGTGTATGGCAGGTATTTTGTCATAGCTATGAAAAGCTGACCAATAAAGAAAATCAATGCAGAGGCATAGCCATTGCTGTGACTTTGCCTGATGATATCATCCAGAAGCCCCTGGAACTAGTTTGTAGGAGGAGTTTAGAAAGTTTGGAGATTCAGGATAGTGAAACCTTAGAATGGTGTGAACAGAGCTTGATGCTTGATTCTTGTGGGGGCTCAGAAGACCAAAATGCTGATGGGAATGTGGACAATGAAGGCTGCGCTCATGAAACTTCAGGTGGGAATACAAGGACTCTCTAGAAAATTGAACTAAGTCACACACATTATTTTCCAGCAAAGAACTTGCCTGCATGTCATCTGCATTCTGAGACTTTAGGTGAGGCTGAACTTACAAGGTGGCAAAGTAATCTGGCAGAGGAAATTTCAAAGCAGTACAACATTTAGGCTAAGACATGGGTATTGCTGGCTACTTTTAGAATAGAAGTATTTCAAAAACTTTCAGTTTAATCAGAAGAAAAGAACATATGTAAAGTCGAAATCAAAGAAGTTATAGTTACTGAAGATGTTAGTACCATAAAAATAAGCCAAATACTTTGCACCATGATAATAGGAAAGACTCAGGAATAGGGCCTCTCAGGAATTGGGCAAGCCCCACCTTTCTTGGGCTCAAAAGTAAGTAAAAGTCTAAGTTGTTTGAAAGATACTCTTTGAGAAGAAAGCTTCAGGATACCCTACTCATTTAGGGACAGCTAAGGAAGTTTTTCCAATGGTCAATTCTCTAGACAGTCAGGGACCATGGCCCAAGGGGGACCAGCTATTCTTTATGCTGGCAGCAGAGCTTGGCAATATCCATGTCATGCTGGTTGTTCAGGTGTGCAGAATGCAAGAATTCTGGGGTCATAGAGTTTCCACCCAGATTTCACAAGTAGGCCTGGGAGACCAGGCAATCTGTGACAGGATTATAGTCCCTGCCATGAGCCCCTGAGAGGAGGCTTCTTTCATGAAGCTATAGAAATGAACCCAAAACTTCAATAGAAACTCCAGAAAGCTGGGGAAGTTGCCAAGGAAGGCTCCAGGCTTTCATCCCAGGAGAAAGGCCATGTGGGCAGCAACTGGCAAGGGCATAGGGGACGGCTCACCCAAGCCCATTGGAGCTCATATCTCATCATCATTTACCACAGATGCCAGACATGAAGCTCACAGATTTAATGTTTTCCATGCTTGGTTTCAGTCTAATTTTGGTCTTATTCCCCTCTAATCTCTTATTCTCCCCTTTTGGAATGGAAATGTTTACCCTGTAACATTGCATTTTGGAAACCTGTAACTTGGTTTTTATGTTTACAGAGCTCACAGCTAAGAGTTTGCCTTGAGTCTCAGAAGAAAACTTCAAATTTTGAGCAGTGTCAGAACTTTCAAGACTCTGGTAACTCCTGGAGATGAAATAAGTGCATTTTGCATACCGAAAAGGACACAAGCTTTTGGGGGTCATGGGTAGAATGTTATAGTTTCATCTCAGATGTCCCCCAAAAGGTTCATGTGTTCAGTGGTATAAATTTTGGAAAAGCAATTTGATGATGAGTGTGCTAACCTCATCAGATTAGCCCACTGATGTGTTCATGAATTAATAAGCTATTGGTAGAGGTGGTTTATTGTGGGATGCCTTGGAAGAGTATACCCAGTCCCCATGCCCTCTTCTCTCTCCCTCTGTGTCTCATTCTCTTACCCTTCTCTCTGCTTCCTGAATGTCAAGAGATGGACAGCTTTCTGCCAGTGTGCCTTTCCACCATGATATTTCTCGCTGTCTTGGAGCCAGCTAACCATAGACTGAAACTTTTGAAACCATGAGCCAACATAAACCTTTCTTCTTTTGAGATGTATGTCAGGTGCTGACAACACTGACCAATATAGCCTCTCTTTGCCACAGTGTGTTTCAGGTGGCAGAACAAGACCTATTGTGAAACCTATGAAGAAACTATACCTAAACAGGAACAACAAAAAAATAGGAGAAGAGGGCCAGGGACTTAGCTCAGTGGTTCTACTGCCTGCCTTGAAAGCACAAGATCCCAAATTTGATCCCCAGTACAAAAACAAAATATAAAAACAAAAAATAGGAAAAGAAATATTAGATTGGGAAGGCATTTGACCAAAATGGGCTGAGATTCTGAGGGAGGCTCTGTTGTTAGTACTTTCTACATAGTACAAGTGCCAGCAAACATTTTCTGCAAAGGGTGTAATAATTATTATTCTAGGTTTATTGGACTACTGTTCTCTGTCATATATTTTTCCACTTTATTAACAATGCTTTAAATATATAAATATCTCATAGCTTCTGTAGGCCCGGGTTTTTCAACCTACTTTTTTTTTTTTTTTTTTTTGGGACACCGGATTGAACTCAGGTCCTTGAGCTTGCATTCACCCTACTATTTTTAACAACAAAAACATGGTGGGGAACATAATAACTTTAAAAATAAAAATGAAAAAGTACTAAGAATGTCGCTCAAAAGGAAGGCCATGAGTTCAATCACCTGTCTCACACACACACACACACACACACACACACACACACACACACATTCAAGCACTGTGTATGTGCCTTACGTATTAATATACATTAAGGTTAAATTTCAGAAGAGCTTGTTCTTCCTTGTAATTCAACTATTCACTTACTGAATACATAGTCACAAAATTCTTGAAAGATGTTCAGCACATGAAGGGATTACTAAAGAAAGAAACATTCCTTCTTTTGGAGCTGATTCTCCTACTTAGATAATGGGAGACAAGTCACAACTCATTTACCTAAAAGATACAGATGGGGAAAGGATTCCAGACTTTTCTTCTGCCAAGCTGTATTCTCTGGTGAGCAGAAAAATGCTGAATGGATGCTACAGCCATGACAAGTCAGAAGATGGAGTGGCACAGGCAGTGACAGCCCTTCCTGGATCCTGTTACCATCAGTGACCTGCCTGTGCTCAATCACAGACAGCAGCTTCGGGGCAGTGAGTGTGCATCCAGGCAGAGTTTCGTATAATGCCACAAGCAACCTGCAAATGTATGAACAGTAAGTCTGCAGGTTTGTGCTAAATATACCAGCGTTTATTCCTAAGAACAGGCTACAGTTGGACAGCTTCAGAAGTCACCATAGACTGATTCTAACGCTCCTGGGAAAAGAAAAAGTATTTATTGCCAAAAGCACAATGATCACAGACCTTTCCAGTAGAATAGCTGGACAGACAAAAACCTATCAACATGTCAAATGTGAGACTATCTGAAAAAGGTAACCACCAAACTAACCTGAAATTAACTTGTTACAGGAAATGGATGCTAATTAGGAAATCATGACAGACTACGATAAGTTTGAAAAACAATGAATCCATCCCACTTAACAAACATTAGGCTGTTTGTCCTACAGTTGTACGTGTGTATGCTGTGGGACAAATGGCTAAACAAGTGTATCCGGAAGATTTGTGGTAATATGTGCTCTGCAAAAGTTGGAAGAAATAAGTTTATTAGAAATAATTACTGAGTCAAATGTAACTTTTTCCCCAGCCTTTTTCCCCCAGTACTAGGGGTTGAGCCCAGAGCTTTTATACTGAACTACATCCCCAGCCCTTTCTTATTCTTTGTTTTGAGATATAGTGTCTCTAAATTGCCCAGGCTGGGCTTGAACTGTTGATCCTTCTTCCTCAGCCTCCCAGAGTTCTGGTATTACAGGTGTGAGCTCCTACACCTGGCTTGACACATAATTCCGAGGCCCTCACTGGGTCACAGAGTAGAAAAAGGAGTTTCTGCAGAAGTAAACTACCACTGACTAAAGGGAGGGATTGGATGAGAGAACCTGTACTACTCTTAGGGACAGTAACTAAATTTTATTTCAAAATGTTAGAACTACAGCGACAGAATTAAAATGCTAATTGTAATCCTTCCCACTTGCATGATAACAATTGCTAAACCCTATTGTAACACCTGCTTTAATAATTACAGTGTGTTTACACATTGCAGACTGCTTTTCTCTGTATTATTTTATGTGATACTCAACCCTGCAACGTGGAGAGGGCAGTTACTATTATTCCTTCGAGGAGCTGTGACTTGGATGCAAGGAGACAACTGACCTTTGCAGGGATCCTCTGTATTAATCAGCTTTTCTGTCACAGGAACGAAATATACCTGACATACAAAGATTTATTTCAGCTCATGGTTGCAGGCACTTCAGCCATCGTCAGCTGGCTCCAAAACAAAAATCTCATGGCAAAGGGCCTGGCAGACGAGAGCCGCTCACCTTGTGAGGACTAGAAGCAGAGGGGGAGAGTGCGATCTAGTGAAGGAGCCAGAAGGGCCAGCAACAAGAACACACCCTTTGAGGCCACACCCCCACTGACCGCCTCCTAATGGCACATGGAGCTAATAATGAACTCATTTGGGACTAAGCCATTGATGAAGTTAGTGCGTCCATGACCTCATCACTTTCCAAAATCTGCACCTGTGAATACCTAAGTCTTTGAAGGGCGTTTCAGACCTAAACCACATCATCTCTCATCATGGTTGCACAGGCAAAGCATCTTTAGAGCTTTTTAAAATTGTATATATTTTAGGTGTGTAACATGATGTTTGATAAATTATGTATAGCAAAATGGTTACTATAGTCAAGTACATTAACATCATCATCACACATAGTTGCCCATTTTTTGTGCTTGTAAAATCACCTAAAATCCACTTTTAGCAAATTTCCATTATATCATACAATATTGTTATCTATAGTCTTCATGCTGTACATTAGATGTCTAAACTTATTTATCCCACACAATTACAATTCTATACCTCTTGATCTACATCTCCCAACTCTCCCTCTACCTCTTCCCTTCCCCTATACGCACCATTTTACTGTTTCTATGCATTTAATTTTTTTGGATTATATATATATAAGTGAGATCGTGCAGGACTTTTCTTTTATGTCTGGTTTATTTCCCTTAGCATAATGTCCTCCAAGTTTTTATGTTGTTAGAAATGGCAAGATTTCAGGGCCAGGGATTTAGCTCAGTGGTACCGCTGCCTGCTTTGCAAGCACAAGGACCTGAGTTCAGTCCCTGGTATTAAAAACAAAAAGAGAATGACAAGATTTCCATCCAAATAAAATATCTACTATATTCTTCTCCTACTTCTCTTCTCTTTTGTGTCGCAAATATTTCCAAGGGGAAATTTTCTCATTCAAAAGAGTTTTTTAGAAGCTCATTAATTCCAACTTCTGAAATCTTGGTTTTTGGTTTTGGGGTTGTTTTTTTTTTTTTGGTTTTTTTTGGGGGGAGGGGGTTGGTTTTTTGAGACAGGGTCTCATTACATAATTGAGACTGACCTGAAACTCACTGTGTAGCCCCCATGCTGGTCTCAAACTCACAACGATCCTCCTGCCTCAACCTCCGGAGTGCTGGGATTACAGGTGTGTGCCACCATACCCAGCTAATGAAATCCTGTATTAGGTAGTTGTCATGGTTAATCTTGATTGTCAACTCCACTAGAATAAGAGACTTCTACAGATTAGTAAAACACACTCATGAGTGTCTATAGGTATTTCCAGAGATGACTGGCATGCAATCCAGCAAACATGGAGGAAGGCCCACCCTAATTGTAGGTGGCACCATCCAACAGGCTTGATGCCCTGGCAGAATGAAAAGGATAAGTAGGGCCTCTACTTGGAAAACTCCATCCTGCTGGAGTGATTGCCTCTTTTGCTGCTGCCATCACCTGTGGACATCAGACTCCAGCTTCTCAGCCTTTCAACACAGATGATCACCAGCAACTCTCCAGGGAGCTTCCAAGCCTTTGGTCTCAGACTGATGTTGCATCCTTGGTCCCTCTTATTCTGAAGCTTAAACATCTAGGCCTGAGCAGTACCTGAATCCTCTGGGTATATGCAGACAGCCAGTGTGGATACTCCTGCCTCTGATCCTGTAAGACAATTTAATAAATCCCCTTTCATAATTACACACACACACACACACACACACACACACACACACACACACACAAACACATGTCTATTGATTCTCTTCCTCTCGTGAACCTAACCAATACAGTACTATTGAATTTGAGGAGAAATAGAAAAGAATGCAGAAAATAATAATACCAAGAACAGGATACTACAGTTTGGATGTGGCTTTTCCTTCAGAGGTTCATTTGTTGGAAGCTTGGTCCCCAGTAGGGCAATGTGAAGAGGTAACAGTACCTTTAGGAGGCAGGGCTTGATGAGAGACTATTAGGTCATTGGAGGCAATTCCTTCAGAGGGGTTTAAAAAATCTCTCTCCTGGGATCCTGATAAGTTATCACAAGAGGCTATTATTATAAAGGCACACACCCTGCTCTCTAGATTCTGGACTTGCTGCACAATCTCCCTCTCTCACACAGTCTCCCACCAAGATGCTATGTATCCTAATGTGACGTAGCCAAGGAAGACTATGCTGCTTGGACTTTCCACCTCCAAAACTATCAGCTAAATAAACTTCTTTTCTCTATAAAGTAGCCTGCCCTGGGTATTTCATTAGATTAATGGAACACTGACTATTGCAATTCCCTTCTTTATTAATGGGGGAACTGAAGTGAAGAAATTAAATAATTTGTCTAAAGTCTAAGAAGCAGGGCTGGGTCAGGAATCCAGGTCTGTCTCACTCCAAAACATAAATTTTCACCCTACTAATAATAACTCATAGAGTATCAATTCAGTAAATGTAATAACAACAACAGCAAAACTAGAACAAATTACAAAAATGGAATCCTTTACTCATTCCACATTTAATTAGGAATTATGTTTAAAATTAGAGCTGAAAAATATAGGTACTATATAATCTATTTGACCACAGCCCCAAACAAAACACCTGAGAGACTCTTCAAAGAGCTAACATTTTGAAATCATGCTCTACCTATATAAATATATACCTAGCAATAAATATAAATTTCAATTTTACTGTTTTCAATGTCTATTTAGAACCACCAACACACTGATCCACACATAGAACTGTTCTGCATTATATTTCTAATTTCACATCAAAAGTTTTTAATATAATCATTGAATAACAATTATTTGTATAATTCCAAAACAAATTCTAACTATGGTTCAGATATTTGGTTTTATTTGTTTTGTTTTGGTACTGGGGATCAAACTCAGGCCCTTGCACTTGTGAAGCAGGCATAGATATTTGTTTCTTATATCAGAATACCATCCCACAAAATACTCTCACATATTAGAGAATTCAACTTTTTTCTAAAATTTAAACTAAACCTTAAGTTTAAGTGATTTAACCTTAAGTGATTGATTTTAATTGTCAATATTTATTATCTACCTTGTCAAATAACTTTGCTTTTGCCATATTAAAATGTTTAAATTTCTAGAGACATAATTATAATTGTAAAGTCTCATAGAATTTATTAAATATTTTCATTCTAAAGTAAAAAGAGAAGCTAGAACACACAAGATGCTTTGACATAGCCTAGTCATTCAGTGCATTGGATTATGTAGGTCAGATCTGAACTAGCTGTATTGTATCTGTTGGACGTCACAGATTCCATCTACTCATGTGCTGGATATGTACATGGCTGGCAGGTGGGGATCAAATAATAGAGACAATAATCACTTCTCCAAAAAGAAAATACAAACTTCAGGATTCTCCAAAGTCCAGTCCAAAGACTTTTTTATTTGCTATTTTGATAAATTAACTGAGGAAAGACTGACTCCCAGAAAACACTAAGTTTTTCCATGTACTAAATGTTTGGGTGAACTGGAATAAACTATAAACAGATTTTTTGAGACTGAATGACATGGCCCAAAACTAATAAACAAGTTGTAATATCAACAATAAGTTTTGGGAAAAGTAACACAAACTATTGAATCTGGAGAGCTGTATATCTACTTTAAAACATCATGAACACAGAAGTGTCCAAATTAATGGCAATATCGCACGCGCACACACACACACACACACACACACACACACATTCAGCTCCGATATGAGCAACGAAAGTGGAACCTATATTGACTTTTCCTTGAATAAAACGACTTCACCTAAAAATGCCAACAAAACAATACTTAGAACTAAATGGAAAATATGATCAAAATTACACCTAGGGTTCAGGGATTTAGCTCAGAGGTTCTGCCACCTGCCTTGCAAGTGCAATGACCCAAGTTCGATCCCTGGTACCAAAAAAAAAGAAAAAATTACACCCTACTCTGATTTACAAGCCCTATATAGAAGCAATGCATCCCAAGAAAAGCCATTTTAAATGACCAAGCTGCTGCCAGGTGAGAACAACCTGAATGGTAAAAAATACACCATCTGTCAAGCTACCAAACAAGAGAGGATATTCTCAAAGTCTTTAAAATCTCAGGTGGTGTAGGTAAGATAAACACAACTGTCCAAATCTCAAAACATTTTAATGAAAAGGATGACATCTGAAATTTGAGAGGGAAATCTGGGGCAAATATCACATGGCTCCATACAGAGTGCTAATACATAGCAGACCCATTTTGGGAAAATGTACCTAGCGAGAAACCCTCTAGCTTTCGAAAATACTTTAAGGCCCACTTGTAGATCCACAGGTCATGTTTATACTTCATGGTTTTGCCCTCCCCCCAGTTCCTCCCTAAACTCAGACACAAATCACTCATTTAGTCAGGCCTCCATCTAGAAAACTTTAGTTTCAGGCAAGTTGTTTGTGTTATTAAAAGATGTGGATTTGAGGCTGAGGGTATAGTCTGGTGGTACATTTGCCTAACACGTATGTATGAGGTCCCAGGTTTGATCACCAGCATCACAAAAATAAAAATGTTTTAGTTAATTAAAACTACTCAAGTAGTAATTTCTTAGCTGTTAGTTGCAATGTAAAATCTGAACCCCTATCACTGTTGAACTTTTTTATATTAAAATAAATAAGTCTAAATGTTGGGTGTAGCTGAGTAATAGAGAGTTTGCATAGCATGGGTGAGGCTCTGGCCATGATTCCCAGCACCAATCAATCAATAAATCTTGCATTTAACATATGGTTACTGTGGCAAATATATTTACTTTCAATGGGTCATATTTATGATACAATAGTGCCAGCTGATACAGCAATACTTGACTTTATGTAAACTTTATGGTATATTTGAGTCCTCGTGTAATCAATACATACAGACAGACATTTGTTTCCACTTTATGGAACTGTATTGGTAAGCTTTTTGTCACCAGGACCAAATACCTGTGTTATGGTTTGTGTCTAGATGTCCCCTCAAAGCCTCAGGCAGTTATAGGTGGGGCTTCTTCAGAGATGGCTGGATCTACAGAGTGTGATACTAGAATTGATTCATTGTGCAATGCTAGGCTCAAGGACACTAGGATTAAGGGTGTGAGTGCTACCTGCTCTAAGTAGCCTGGCTAAGATAAAAGGGACAGGAAAAAACACTGTTAAGATCCCTTGTTGCTTTTGCTACCTCATGGGTGCCATGAACTGTTCTCTATGATTCCCCTCCCTGCCTTAGAGCCAGCCAATTAGGGACTGAAACCTCTGCAAACTGTGAGCTAAATAAGCCTTTCTCTCTTTAACTTTGGGTGTTGGGTATTTTGTCTCAGCAATGAGAAAAGTAATTAAGACAATTTAAAGGAGGAGAGATTTATTTTGGCTCACGGTTTCAGAGGTTTCAGTTCCTGCTTACCTGGCTCTCAGGAAGAAAGGGGATGGTGGAAGGGTGTGGAAGAGGAAAGGTGCTCAAGCCATGCTAGCCAAGAAGCAGAGAGAAAGAAAAATGAAGAAAGAGAGGAAGAGGCCAAGATCAAGAATACAGCCTTCCAGGTCAGCCCCAGTGATTCACCTCCTCCAAACAGGCCCCGCCTCCTAAAGGCACATTCCACTTAGAACCACGTAATTGATGCATTAATCCAGGATGAGCATAGCCCCCGTCATTCAGTCACCTTCCTGAACACCTCTGATTCTTGATCCAAACCATAACAGGACTAAAATTTATTATCTTTGAAAAATAGGGGCCCGGAATTCAGCTCAGTGGTGCAGTCGCCTGCCTAGCAAGTACAAAGTCCCAAGTTTGATCCCCAGCACTGATGATGATGATGATGATGATGATGATGATGATGATGATGATGGTGATGATGAAGATGATAAAAAGTAAATATTGGTAGCTAGCCTTTTATTTATTTGATATATTTCATATCCTAAGTCAAGAAGGCAACCTTCAATTATAACATTATTCTTTTGGGAATTCATAACGCATTTTATGATTATTTCCTTTACTAAAGGTTTACAGGAAATACATTTTAGCAAAAATCAAGAGCTGCAGAGAGCAGCAAAAAAGGAGAGCAGTGGCAGGGACATGGAATTCAAGACAGAAGGCTCAGAACAGACTTGGGAGGAGTTTACAAAGTGATGAGCATAGCAACACTCAGTAAACTTGGTTGCTAGGATTAAGGGAAACTTGGAAAGTTGTCATTTGTTATATTTTGGAATTTACATTTAGTTAAATGTTTGTTGGTCAGTATAAATTCTTAAAAGGAAGTATAACAAGCTTAGCATATGTTTCTAGCATTTGAGCATATTTATGCCATGGACAAAAACCATGTTGTTTTACAGACCAGGCCTTGGGACTGATCATGGGTTATTGTCTGGTGAAACCCAAAGATACAGGGCTGGGGATTTAGCTCAGTGGTTCTGCCGCCTGCCTCACAAGCACAAGGACCCGAGTTAGATCCCCGGTACAAAAACAAAGATACATATCCTATTTCACTTTCTGGAGTATTTCCCAAAGCTAGAGAAACATTTGTGAGCAAAAGGAAATAAAGCACTACATATACAGAAGTCATATTATGGTGGTTTTATCACTATTAACTTGTATATTCCTTACCAATTAAAAAGAAAACATCTATTATTTCTTTTCCCTTCCATATGACAGCAAGGGTTCATCCATTTTACTGGTTTCTGTCAAGTACAATAAAGAAACAAGATACAAGAGATACTAAATCAACACGGTCACCTGCACACAAAAGCGGCCCTCCTCAGCACCAAACTACGCATAATGATAATTACAGCGTTTGGAGCCCTAGTTCACAAAGCTCCCCTGTACTCACTGTAATGACCCATACTTTGCAACATCCTACCCTGATGACCTCCACCCCCTTGAACATCTGGCTTCCCATCACTCTGCACTTTGTACATCTTCCCAGGTTTCTGGAGTCTTATAAACCACATACGCCCTGTGGATTAGCCTTCCTTTCTACAAATGTGAGGGTGCACCTTTCTGGCATGGCTTTGGGACTACCTATCATAGACTAAGCCACGATAAGTGGTTCAGTAGGCCAACCAGGAGCTATGCAGTGCTGTGAAGCCATGTTAAGTAGTGAGCAAGGAGGGCAAGTTGGCTCAATGTCACTCCAGAGCAAGTGCCTAAGGAAGCCTCTATGCCCAGAGAGCCAGTGCTGAGGGGAAGCCACACCTTCAACAAACTTGGCTACATTTCCACTTGGCCTGGTTCCAGGTCTCTCTGCAAGCTCTTTTGGCCGCTTCTGTGCTTAGTGTCAAATGAAAATCTCACAGGTTTGTTCCAAACAAGAAGTAATGTTACTAGAACAATAAAAAGGTATTTAATAAAAATAGTTCATCACAAAAAGGAACCTGGTCATATTGAAGATGAGATAAAGTAAGATAAAATGGCCAAAGGTCATGGAATCAGAGAAACGGTGAGTCAAAAGTCATTAAAGTCCTTGCTAGATTTTCTAGTTTTTTCAAGAGAAACTGGAAATACAGGTTTTTGGTGACTTTAGAGTTTTGTAATGTTAACTTTTCTGTGTGTGTGTGTGTGTGTGTGTGTGTGTGTGTGTGTGTGTGTGCTTGTACCGGGATGAACTTGGGTCCTTGCGCTTGAGAGGCAGGTGGTAGAACTACTGAGCTAAACCCCCAGCCCTATTCATTGTGTTTTTTAAAGTGCTACCTGGAATCAAAGAAAACATTAATGTGAACCAGACCTTGTTCATTAATGACTTCTGTCCCATTAAAAATCTGACTGTGAGGGAGCCAGGAATTTAGCTCAGTGGTTCAGTGGCCTGCTTTGCAAGCACAAGGACCCTAGTTCAATCTTCAGTACCAAAAAAAAAAAAAAACAAAAACCTGACTGTGGCCCAATATACACTTCAGCAGCTCTGACCCTGAGCGCCCCCTTAAACTGAACCAAGCCCTACCCTGGCATCATGTCCATGTTCCATTACATTTCTCTGTCTTGTGGTTCAACACAGCATGACCTTGTTCCCTGTTCTTCAAATAAAATGCTATCCAAAGCAATATCTAAGCATTTGCTATTTCATAGCTTTACTAACACACCGATTGTCTCTTTACTCTCCCAACTATCTTTTTTGTTAACTTATCACTGGGCTATGCTTTTCTCTAAATTGTTTTCTTCTTGTACCTTCTCAGGTACCTATGGTGACAGCCTATTGATTTTCATTTAAAATGTGTCTTGAGTCTGACCCACAGTTAGCTATTTAAATAATCTCATTTGTATGTTCTGCTCTAACAAATTGTTAGCAGACAATGATTCTTCTATCCTTTCCAAATGGCAAAAGTTTATTACATTCTACTCCAGGCTTCTCTCTGCCCCAAAACTCTTCACCCTTCTGGATTATAGAAATGATTTATCTGATAACTAAATTGAAAATAATTAAACTAGGCATGCTCCCATCAGCTTCCTTTCTCCTACTTTGGAATTTCTTTTCTCTTACTGGGATTAAGCTATACACAGAGGACAAAATTTCTCCTGTAATCCCAGACTTGGGAGGCTGAGGCAGGAGGATCACTGCTAGTTCAATGCCAACATGGGCTATGTAGCAAGACCCTGTCTGAAAACACAAAAATATATATTTCTGCATCAGTAGCTGAACCATAGAGTTGTTTTTGGCCTCCATTTGACTTTCCCTTTGTGGGTTTTTTGGTTTTGTTTTTTGGGCTTTTGTTTGTTTGGTTTTTTTGGTACCAGGGATCGAACTCACAATCTTGCACTTGTGAGGCAGGCACAGTGCCACTGAGCCAAACCCCCAGCCCAGACTTTCCATTTGTACAGAATCTGGTTAGAGAACTGGGATCTCTGAAAAATACAATCCATGATATCCTTTCCCAACTCAGGAGATTCTGAAAGACCACACTGATTGTTGTAATTACAAGTAAGCTCATAGAACATTTAGGTTAATATCACTATATGTTACAGATAAGAAAAGGAATCCTAGAAATTTAAGTGACTTGTCCCTAAATTAGCAGTCACTAGTAGATTTCAATTCAACTTTTTAAAATATAATATAGACATTTGAAAATTTTAAACTAGCTATAAAAACTTGTACTGGTGTGTGATAAAATTCAATATTATCATCATGAGTTAGGAATTATAAATTTTAATTTAACAGTTTTGCAGCAATATGTATATACTGTTACTTATAGAAGAGCACATTGAAGAATTAAACTCTAACCAGCTTATTTTATTAAAGGTAATCTCATGGCCTAGCATTGTGGTGGTATTTATTGCTCAAGAAAAGAGCTATGTAGGGCCAGGGATTTAGCTCAGTGGTTCTGCTGCCTGCCTCGCAAGGGCAAGGTCCTGAGTTCGATCCCCAGTAGAAAAAAAAAAGAGAGAGAGAGAGAAAAAGAAAAGAGCTATGCTAGAGTCAGGATTCTAAGAAACAGAAGCAATTATAAGGAACTGGCTCACTTAATTTCAGAGGCCAGGAAATCCCACCATTATGCAATCAGCAAGCTAGAGACCAGTCTGAATGAGAAAAGCTAAAGGCCTAAGTGCCAAACTGGAAGCAAGCAACCTCATGATAGATGCAAGAAAGCCAACGTTTCCTTGTAAGTCTGCAGGCTTTGAAAGACCAATGTCCCTGTTCAAGTCAGAATTCCCTGTTATTCATGGCAGATTTAGCTGTTTTGATCTGTTCAGGCCTTAAACTGATTGGAGGAGGGGCACCAACATAAGGAAGTGTCACTGTTTTACATAGCCTACACATTCAAGTTCATCTCATCCAGAAACACACCACAGACACATCCAGAATAATGTGTGACCAACTATCTAGGTGGCTCATGGCCCAGTCAAGTTGACACATAAAATTAACTATCTCAAGTCCACCCCAGGGCAACTTGGCACCCATACCGGTATCTTCAAGTCATAATTTAATCTCCAAATAAAGACAAGGCCAAGATCTTAACTCCACCTACATGATATAACTATCTAGCATACAACTGAGTGTATACTAGTTCCTTTTTAGAAGATGGTTAAAGTCCTTGAGCAATATTTACTCTTCTTGATATCAAGTAACTTAAATACTATGCCATATTTTTTGATTCAGCATCTTGGCAAATAGAGAAATACACTGTCTCCATGTAGTACCAGTCACCTCTGGGCCCATCTAAGACCCCCCTAATGCCAGGAGACAATATCTTAACACAATCACATGCCTAAACATGTAATATTGACATTTCTATGCATATCAGTCAAAATAAATACTCTGCCTCAAGCTCATAGACCATGGCTTAATTACCTTTATTTCCATAAAATCTAGCAGAGGGCTACAGCAACAGAAATTGTTTATTGATCGACAGATATGAACATGCAGCCTTCTTCTGACGACAGGGAATGCAGGACACAGGACTGAAATAGCTGAAGTCCCTAGGGCCCTGGCCTGATTATTCCAAATCAGCTTGATCAGAGAAACTTGACATTGATTCTCATCCATAATTCGAACTGAGCTTTTCAATAATGATAAAATTCAGGCAATAGTGAGAGACAGCTAAACATTTATTGCTATTAGAAATGCAAACAAGTGTCACTATTCTGGAAATACAAACCATATTATTATACTCTTTGACTTTTAGGAATCTTTCCTAAGGAAAATTTCAAAATTGCAAACAAAAACTTATACCCAAAGGTATTCATTACAGCATTATTTTGCACAACAGAACTGAGATTAGCATGTGATGGAATTTTACAAAATATTTTAAACTTCACTTAAAAAGAGTTTTGGTGACATAGGAAAATGCTTGTGTCCGATTATTAAATGATAGAAACAGAATACAATAGTAACTGAGTTACAATTTTGTCTACCATACACACACACACACACACACACACACACACACACACACACACACACACACACACACACACACACACACACACACACACACACACACACACACACACACACACATCCCTAACAATATTTAATCACTGAGTGATGCAATTATGGCAATTTTTTTCTTATTTTTACCTTTCTTCATTTTCTGAATTTTCTACAGTAATAATGCTTTATTTAAAAAATTATTAAGTAGTATATGTAATCTGATTACAATTAAGTGAAACTGTATATGTATACTAAGAACAGAAAAGTCCAAAATGATAACTGTCATTGTCCATAGCTAATAATAGATTCTTATTTGCTTCTCTACTTTTCTGCATTATTTTCAGTTATACATAATTAAACTATATTCAACTCATTATGACAACAACACAATTGCATATTTTTAATTCAAAGTTCAGCACTAATATTGGTAGAATTTTTGAAGTAGAAGATTAATGCTAAGATAGAGGAGGCTCTAATTATCATGCAAGGAAGAAATTTCTGGCAAAAGCTTCAGTGAGACTAAAACAGTCTCATTTTTAAATTCAAAAAAGAACTCTTTAACTCCATTTTCAGAATCTAATCTGAAGTCACAGACTTGAGAACAGCAGTTAAACTTTGACATTTCTTTACTATCATAGTTACTTTTCTCTCCATCCCAACAACAAACAGCTAAGTCCATATTCAACCTTACATCACTTCTATAAACAGCATTTCTATGTACTATGGGAAAGATGTGAGTACAGTACAATATGATGTCTCTTTAGCGTCCTTTTAATCTTCAATGTGTTTTACTAAAATTCATTTATCTTTTTTTTTTTTGTCTTGGTACCGGGGATTGAACTCGGGTCCTCGCACTTGCGAGGCAGGCTACCGAACCGCTGAACTAAATCTCTGGCTCTAAAATTCATTTATCATGCAGTGACAGATATGGGGAGTTCACCCAGCAAGGGCACACACAGCCCCTAACACATGGCCAGGGAAATGTCTTTCTGCTGACCAGCACTGGCGTGAGCTAGCAGAGTGGAAGTGAATTCTGCCTGATGGCGGGAACGTCCTTCTTATACTTCATAAACAGACACAGTGCACTTCTCTCACATCAGTACTGCCTTGAATGAGCTAGAAATTAAGCAGTCCTCTGTTGCTAAGGACTCTGGCTACTTGAGGGGGTGAGAACAGAAAGGACCCCCCCATAGGCCCCTGAAATGCAAAATCATTCAAATGGTGAGATTTATTTATTCTGTTCTTCAAACTATAATCACCAATCACTTTATATTGCAATATTCTAGGAGTGAAAAGAAATTACTATGAAGCAGCACTTTAGCTGTAAGAAATTATCAATTTTAAACTAAGATTCTTTTTTCTTTTAACAGAGCATTTGATATATTACAGAAAGTATTTACTAAGAAACTTTCTTCCACATACCCCACCCTAAAGTCATAACCCTGAGCCACTTTACCATAAATACAAAAATTCATAGATAGATGACTGTTTAAAATTTATCTAGACATTTCTCTGTAGTTTTTCTGCTCGTATATTCTAAAATCAAAATTAAAAATATAATGTACATATAGATAAATAAACTCCAATGGTCTATGGAGTAAAATATGATGAACATAAGAAAGGACATTGTGGAAAAAGATAGTAGTTACTCATAAATGATTTTTTTCTTTTCTCGGCACACAGAGAAACTGCACTTCCCAGGCTTCCCTGAAGTTATGGGGGAGGGGTCCTGTGACTGAGCACTGGCCAATGAAATGCATGCAGAAAAAACAAGATAGACTTCTAGATCTGCAACATAAAAACTTCCCATTTGCAATTCTGCCTCTTTCACCTCACTTGGCAATTGAATGGAGAACCCCTTAGAGGTCCTTTTTGTTTCAACTGTAAAATAAATTTCATGAAATGCTATTTATAGTATCACAAAATAGAAGATACTCAGGAACAAATAAAATTATGTTCAGACATCACCAAAAGCTGCAAAACACTGTTTAGAGAAATTTTTAAAGCCGCAATATACATAAAGAGAAATACAGTTATTCATTAATTGGAAGAGTCACCACGTTAGGATGTCAGTTTTCTCCAGAACATGTGGATAGATGAGTTACAGTTCAAGCAAAATCCCAGCACACTATTTAGCTAAATATGGACAAGCTCATTCTAAAATGTATATGGAAGAGCAAACAATTTTGATTGGTCAAAAAATTTCAAAAAGAATTGTATTATATGTTTTCAAAACTTACTTTAAAGCTACCATAATCAACAATGTGTGGTATTGGCAAAGAATAATTACATACATCAATGGAACACAGTAGTTCAGAAATAGACTTACACATTCATGGTCAATTAATGTTTGGCAAACTTTCCAAAACACTCCAATGAGGAAAAAAAATATTTTCTACATGTAGTGCTGGAATAACCAACTATACATATGGAAGGGGAGGGAAGGAAAAATAAACCATGGCTCTTCCTCACACTGAGGGCGAAAACTGAGACATAAATCTAAATGTAAAACCTAAACTTTTTAGTTAGTACATGTTTGCATACATAATCATTAATTCATAGTGGAAAGATACTGTAAAAAAGAAGAAAGAAAGAAAAATGAAGAAACAAGGTAGAAAAGGACTGATAGAAGACAGCTACCCAGGACCTGCTTGCTCAGGAACATCTAGGTTGAACTATTGTCTAAGCAAACAACCAAACTTATGTTAAGCCACTGAAATGTTCAAGTTGTATGTTTTAGCAGTCAGCCTATTCTTATTACAACACACATAATTATTGAAACAGCAATCTACACCAAAAGCTTCATCTATGTTATATCCACGATAACAAGGATTAAAAATCAACAAATACTATTTTCATCTCATGCTAGGTGATTCAAGTCATTGTGTAATTTAGCAAAACACTTATTCTACACATGTACTTAAGCATTTAAAATTTCTCCATCACCCAGTGCCCATAAATCTGAGAACTTTGTATCATTCATTATGCATACGTCACAATTAGATTTGGGGGAAGGCAACATGGAGGAGGTAAGGTTTCAGCTCAGTTCTGAAAGGTGAGTAAGAATAAAACATTCCATTAGTGTCCTGGAATTTTAAATAAGAAAGAATTCTTATTTAAGGAAGGAAACCAAGAGCCAGAGAAGTTGGAACTTGTCTAGGGCCACGCTGCTGTACTGTATACTTGGGTTAGACAAGGAATCCCTTAGCTTCTAGGATGATGTTTCTTATATTTCCCATTTTCTTCTGTATCACTTTACCTAGGAAAGTGTGCATCTTGAAACATCTGTCAAAAGGCAATGACTGTTTACATTTTCAAATACCTATTTACCAGGGTTAACCCTGGTCAATCTATAGAACCATTAGATACAAAATAAAATCAGCTGGTAACTTACCACCTTTAGTGTGTCTATGATTGTGTTTTCAAAGGAGATTAACACGAGTCTGAATAGTCTGTGTAAGCAAGTTTGCCCTCCATGTGTGTGGGTACCATCCTATGAGCAAGGGCCCAGGAGAAACAAAAAAAGAGAGAAAGCAAGTCTGTCCATCTATTTCCAGAATCTAACACATACTTTTTCTCTCCTGTCCTCAGACATCAGAATTCCAGGATTCCCAACCTTTGAAATGTAGAGCTTATGTTAGTGACTCTCTGGGTTCTAAGAGTTTCACATTTGGAGTGAGACCTGTACTGATATCCTAAGGGTCTCCAGCTTGTTGTGGGATTTCTCAGTCTCCATAGTTGCACAAGACAATTCCCCAAACAAATCATCTCTCCTCACTCTATCCTGGAGATGGATGGATGGATGAATGGATGGATAGATAGATAGATCAATCTAACTAATTCAGCCACTATAAGCCAGACAAAAAGAATGTTCATAGATGTAAATATTGCTCTGAGTTCAAATGATGCTCAATATTACCCATGTGACTCATCCACTAGAGGTGCTTATATACCACAGGGTAGATTACCAGGGAAAAGTGAAATATATCAATATGAACCTAAGCAGTGTTACTGCCAGATATCCTTTGTCTTCCACCACCTCACTCCCATTGGTGTGCTCATTCTGCAAAAGGGTGGAGCAAAGAAATTACCAACAACGCAAAGAGAGAAGTGAGCCCCAAAGGCAGGCACCATCAGTGCCTTTGGGTAGGCAGCACAAGCTCAGAAATAAAGAGACCAGGTACCATCAATGCGGACAAGCCAGGGTGGGGTGGATAATGATTAGTGAGGGAAGACCACAACATCGAGGCATGGCAGATGATGGCTATTGACATAAACTTATATGACTGTTTCACTTTTTGTAGATTGCTAGAGAGAGGAAAAGTTGAGGGGAGGCAAGGGAGACAATTAATCTAAACACATACATAAATAAACTGTAGAAGTCATCCTATCTAGGAGTCACAAGCTTGTTGGGAACATCTGGGCTGCATATATAAATCTTTTCTGGGACTTATGTCTTAAATACCTTTGATCCATGGTTTTCAGGGCCATGCCTGGGACACAGCAGGTCTCATTAAGTACTTGCCGGAAATTTTATGAGAATCAGAAAGAAATAAAATAGTTACAATGATTCCAGCCAGTCAAGTATGCATTGCATGGATTTATCTGTTATTATTTACAGCCACCCTTTATGTTTATGTCAATTAAATTGCTGTGTGCCTAGTGAAAAAGTCATTAGTAAATACTAAAGGTAAAATATGAGTCATCCTAATTGACATTGATTTTAATTGTGTGCACAGAGTTAGTCTTACTTTTGTAATTAAAGTTATTTCTCAAACCAAAGTGAGAGGGAATGTCCAGAAATACAGTTAATTGGAGAGAAAAGTGATGAAGGGCCTTCTGTTACAAGAATCAATAAACCTCTTCAGCCACCTTCCATGTGCCAAAAGCTAAGGGGAAGAATCCCATCTACCTAGGAAAGTGACAAATCACACAAAGAACACAAACATATTGAGAACCAGTTTACTTAGTTCAGAAAGGTCTTGTTAATTGCTTGTCTCCTCCTGAGACCTCCCTTAACAAGCATCCCAGAGGTTGCCAGGATAACACTAAGACACTAGAGCCCAGTTTGACGTATTGAAACTTAAGAAGCCTTATTGATCTCACAACACCCAGCTCTGGGGCTCAATATTTTGATAAAAGGTTTAAAAAATATATCCTTGCCCAGATCACAGTATTTTTCACGTATCTTGTCCAAGATCAGCTTCTCCCTTCTATCACCATTCAACCCACACCCATGACCATTAACATGACTATTATCAGGAGAGATAGTACAAGTGACTATAAATATAAATTTCACTCAATTCTACTTCGAAGTGTTTTTAAGGGTGGTAAGTGTTCAGGGGACATATTTTCTTTTTTCTGATTTTACTGAGGTCTAATACATGAAAATTGTGTTTATCTACAGTGTATGTAATGTTTTCATATATATGTAATGTTTTTATATATATGTATATATCTACATATACATATATATATATATATATGTATATTTAGTGAAATTGTTACCACAATCAAGCTAATGACATACCCATCAATTTACATAGTGCGGCTTTTTTTTTAGTTAGATCAATTAATACCTATTTTCCTAGCAAACTTGAATTATGCAATACAATATTATTAACTATAGCCACCATGCTGTTTATAAAATCTCCATAATTAATTCTCCTTCAATTAAGTTTTGTTCATCCTCTGGTATCTTATCCACTATTCTTCTCCTTTGGAGGGCTCTTGAATCTATTAATTATAACCTCCCACATTCTGGCACTACATTATACTGTATTTCCAACATCACATAAGCAATAATTTTGCCATAAACCTTAAGAATATTATTTAACTACATGCCAACCATTTAAAAATTATAAGGAGTATCTGTTCTTTTTGGATAATAAAATTCATTTTACTTTCAAGTAAGTGAATTCATTTTTGAGAACCATTTTTTACTACCTTTCAATAGATCAGCAACTGAGCCTACAACTTGGTTCAGGAGTGGGCATATAACCCAGATTTAGAAAATTGGAACATCCCTGGCTCAGTGGCGGTTCTAACATACAATAAACCTATTGAAACTAATTCTGGAAATTTGCTGAAGCTAATGAGAGAAAGGCCTCCCTCTCATTTTCTCACCAAGAAAAGTGAACTTTCCTGAGAAAAGAACCAATGTAGAAGAAAGCAACACTGGTAGAGAAAGAGAACATGATGATATCTACTCTTTAACTTCCCAGGTAGGTGAATCAACATATTCTCCCACATACTTAAAGACTATGTTAATTGGGTTTTCTGTAATTATAACTAAAGGTTTTGAGACATAAGATTTTGAAACATTCTAAGATTTGGGAAAATGTAGATATCACTAAGGATTAGACAAAAATTAAAAAAGGATATGGAACCCACTTAGAATCCCAGAGACAGAATGAAGACAATTTTAAGCTAAAGACATTTGAGATTTGGTCAGCGAAGAAAGAATCCTTCTCAGAATACCTAGCTGAAAGCAGCAACTCTTGGGAGATGAGGTACCATAAATTCAGTCCCTGGGAAAGTTTCTTGGCCATAAAGAAGTCAGGAAACCACAAGAACCTGCATAAGCAAACATTATGACAAAGTTTCTAGTCTTCCATTTATTCTCCTTAAAAATATATTTGTCTCCTTCAAAAATACCTGTTTTTTCTTTCTATAGATGCTATTTTTCTCCCCTCTCCCTTTTTCCTAGTGGTTAGGTATGTAAATCCCTCCTGTAACCAACCATTGGCCAACCCAGCTGCCATTTTTGGTAGATCCTGTAATTTTAATTTGCAGCCCCCACAACATTGAAGTGAAAAAGGTTGAGGGAAGTTTTATTCTTCCCCCACAAAGACAAAGGGAAGTGGTTAAAAGTTGAGGTTTCTCTATGCTGCCAACTCTGGATACGCTGCATAGCCTGACATTTAAACAATTTTTATTTTCAAGTAGATATGGATATTTATTTAAATGATTTCTGGACTTGCTATTTTACTATTTTGTAAGCTCCAAGGTAAAATGTGTTATCTGAAAACACACTAAGACATCTGTCCTTCTTCAGGAAATGGCTGTCATCTGATTCCTGACAGGTTTGCTACTCATATTTTGCTGACTGATGGTCCACCCTCCAGCTAAGGCCCTGCACAGTGTCTACAGGCATCTCAACCGCCAGTCTAGGGAGAGAACTGATCACTATCCCTCCCAACTTTCCAACATTCATATACCCTAGTGATAAACTGATCTGTACTTTTTTCTTTATCTGAATGCAAAATCTACTTCAGAAATACTTCTGAGTCATGAACTAACCTATGACCAGCTAGAATTAAAGCTATGCTAAGATCTTGCATCTTCTCTTGCAAGCTGTCATGTTATATACAACAGTCCTCCATAGATCTCTAAGATCTACTGCATCGTTACCTTCATAGGAGGTATCTTTAACTTAGAAACAACAAAGTGAATTATTTTCCTGAAATGACGCCAGATTTTTCTAAATATTTGCCGTGGCATAAATGCCCCTTCCAAAACTCATGTTGAAAATTAATTGTCAGTGCAATGGTATTGGGAAGTGGAACCTTTAGGAGGTGATTAGGTCACGGGGGCCTCATGAATGGTTTAATATTGTAGTCACACAGGTATTTCAGTTATCTCAGAAGTGGCTTTGTTATAAAAGCGAGCTCTCCTGTGGATGTTCTCACTCTCACTCCATCACCAGTAGTGTGGGTCCTTGCTTCAGTGATGATGGAAATAAATACTGAGACAACACATGAATTCATGGGCAAAAGCTTTCATGGAGAAGGCAGAGAGGTACACGAATATTCCATGGCCTCACCTTCACCCTTCAGCCAAGATTGAGCAGGAGGGGAAGCGGCCTTGAGAGACTGAATCGCCTAAATTCCTTGTAGGAGTCACCAACCACAGATTAGAACAATAACTCTGTAGACTTTTTTTTTAAAGTCTCGCTTTCAAGTGATATAAGAAAACCATTTTTAAACAAGGAAGAAATTTAGAAAGAATTCCAGGCAAAGCCCTGGAAGTTTCCTTCCTTACCAAAACCTAAGGGCAGAGGTCCCTATGAACAGTAGCCATAGTTCATTCTATAGTTTGTTCTCCCTCTCTCCCCTCTCCCCCTCCTTTTATTCCCTCCCCTTTCCACCCTTGGTGTGCGTGTGCGTGTGTGCATGTGTGTGTGTGTGTCCCTTTAGTTACATTCTGCATTTCCACATCTCTTGCTATTTCATGTCTATCCTACAAAACCTCTCTTCCCTACTTTCATGTCTATCATCGTCCTGCTCCCACTAGGACCTTCCTCCTTCCCATACTCCTCAAACTGCCAGCTCAGTGGACTTGCAGCTTTGATTACCGTTTCCCAGATCAGTGCCTTGTGGTTCTCCTGACAAGTCACATTTGCCAAATCGACAACACTAAGAAAATACCAGTGTACATTAGTAAGCCACATCTATATTTTTCTGAAGATAAAAATGATTTCAATGCTTTTCCCCCTTTTCAACTAAAGAGGAGAAAAGCATTAAAACTACATGAGTTAGTCTAAACACAGCCTGCAATATATGATAATATGGAATTCATTTTTAAATGAAATATTTTGCTTCAAATTTATAGAGAAAATAACAAATTGGGCTTAAAATTTCAACAGATATAGACTCTTAGAAACTATTTTAGTGAATAAAATAAGGCTTTTATTTGTAATCACCCACTCTGGAACTCCCTCTTTCTTTTACCCTGATGTTTCTTTTCTTTTCTTTTTTTTTTTAATGCAACAGTTATCACTTTTAAAAAGCTATTATTTATTTCTTTGTTTTATTCTTTTCCTATCCTTTGTTTTTCCCATTTCTGGAAATTGAACCCAAGGAGTGCTGAGCTGTAGCCCCAGCTTTTTTAAATTCTTTTATTTTGAAACAAGGTCTCATGAAATAGCACTGGCCAGCCTCAAAATTGTGATCAGCCTGCCTGAGCCTCCAGAGCATCTGGGATTACAGGTAGGCAACACTATGCCCAGAAATTATTTTGAACTGTTAACTGTTGTCTCCCCTCCCCATGCTCAGTGTACTATCGTGAAGGGTAATATGCTTTGTGAGGTTCAGCAGTATATCCCATTGTTACGGTCTAGGTCTAAAATATTTCCCCTAAAGCTCACTTGTTCACAGAATGGACTTTTGAAGTAATTTGATCATGAAGGTGCTAATATTTAATTTGATGGCATTATTGGGAAGTGATGGAAACAAGAGATGAGGCCTACTTGAAGGAAGTGAGTGGATCACAAAGCATGACCTTGGGGACTAGATCTGGTCCCAAATCCTTCTTCTCTTTCTCATTCCTGGGAGACAGGAGGTGAAAAGCTTTCTTCGCCCACACCCATCCACCTCAATGTTCTGCCTCACCACAGGCCTAAAGTAATGAAGCCAGACAACCATGCACTGAACCTTTGAAACCAGGAGCCAAAATCAGTGTCTCCTCCTTTAAGATGTCACAGCAACAGAAAGCTAATGCATTCCCACAACCACACCAATGTTTAGTATGCTGCAGGTCAAAATCAGAATTGATTGAATGATGAGAGCATTTATGTTAGGTATATACATATATGGCTTGACAAGTTTGGCTTTCTTAATTGTTTGTTTGTGGTGCTCTTCTCATGCTAGGCAAGAGCTCTACCACTAAGCTACATCCCCAGCCCTGAAACATAATTTTTAAATTTTGTGTCTTGCCATGGGCAGATTCATCTCTTTGTTGGTGATTCAAATAACTGTCTCTTTAGTGTTAATTTTCCTAAGGGTGACCTTATGTTTATAGTGTTCGTCTTGAGTGGGGGTGGGATTTGTTGTTTTTGCCTTGTGTTTTTTATCTGTGCTCAGCCCTCCCTACCCATAAGTTTTGCAGTTCTTCCACTCAGCCCCAGGGATGACTACCACCCAAATCCAGAACCAGGTCTTACTTCCGAGGACATAGCTTCCTGCCCAAAGAGATGGGACTACTGCCGATCTAGTTACTGAGCCAAATGCATCCTGCTGCGCAGCTTGATCTATTTCCTCCAGTCCCCTACAAGGGTTCAGCTTCAGAAAGCCACAGCGTCAAGCAGTGATCAGAGCTGCTCCAATCTCCTTTCATGGTCTAGGTAGGTCCACCAGCCTTTGGCTTTCCACAGTGATCTGGCACTGGTGTCCCACCACATGCAGGCCACTTTGGTTTTCACCGCTCTGTACAAACCACGCTCCTAGCACTGCCTATTTCTGGACCTACAGCCCAGCAGGCCTACACTTCAGACCCAGCTTTTAGCAGAGAGTTTCCATTTCTAGCCCTTGAAAATGTCCACTTTGACTTTTGTTTTGGGGTTTTTTTTCCCCCTCAACATCTACATCTTTTAAAGTTTGGAGGAGAGAGGAAAATTTTGATGACACACTCACAACACAATGTAATGGAGAGATCTGGAGAGAAGGTGCGGATAGCTATAGATAAATCTGTAAATCAAGGTTAGAAATTCAGAAACATCACAATTTTGCTTCAGGATGACCCTGCTTTCTAAGACAGGATAATCTAACCAAAGGTGGCAGGTGTATCTGCTGAGAAATGAGTGATGCTCAGATGCCTATTTGCTATAGGACTATCATACAGAGACATTCTGAAGAAGAGGAGGGGAAAGAGAAAAAGCATCACAGCGTGCCCAGGTCCTGTCCTCATCAACCTCCATCCCCTTACACAAAAGAAATATGATTGACAAATTAATTGTGATACTAAACCCCAAATCTTGTTGAAAAGCCCACCATACCTGTAGACCGGCACCTCTTCTTTCATGATTCAGAAGTTTTCAATGAGTCTCACCAAGTCCTAGAGATTTCGTAGTTCCTTTTTCTTCTGATTTGTGTTCATTCTGCATATTAAAATCTTCATTTGCTTTATTTATCACCACATTCTTTGCGCTCAAATGCAGAAGGGAGCAGCATCCGCATCTAAGAATACAAAGTGCTCTGTGGTAACAGTGTTCTTCTCTTTCATAAGAGGCATCTCCCAGTGTTCCTGGCCTTATACTTCCTGGAGTTCCAATTTCCTGCCCTTTCCATCTCTCTTTCTCCACCAGATACCATGCTTTGCTGGTTTCTTTGTTTGCCTGAAGTCCAATGATGTCATTTACACTGCAAAACCTTGGTATTTTATACTTTGGAAATCTTCAGTCCTAAAATCCTATTTCTAGGTTAGATTTCTCCTGTCTCCATACTTGTGCCAGCCAAAAAAATCTTGCCATTGACACATTTCTGGACAGGAGTTACTGTGGGAGACATTTCTCAAGCCTTCAGTGGTGTAAGAAAAAGCAACACATTGTTGCCTATGTAGTTTCTAGCTGTCTTTCAGACCAATAAAATACTACCTTATTGACCTTTTCTGCCATAGCATAACTTCACTCCTTTCTCATGCCCTATTTCCACTTCCCCTTTAAGGAATCCTCACCCCTTTCAGGTATATTCATATTCATATTTCTCCCACACTTTTACCTGTTCCTACAGTAGTCCCAGTCGTCCTCCACAACATGAAGGCATACACTATTGGTCCAGTTAATCTATTCTTCCCATTATGTTTTGTTTCTGCTTGATCTCAAGAGAAAATTCTATTTTTAAAGCTAGTCTAAAAAGTAAACCTAGTTTCACAGAATTCTGGCACTGAAGGTCTTTGTATTTTCCGATTATACATTCAAAGATTACACATTTTATAGAAAGGATCCACTTGAGGGGGGAAAAGCTAGATAAGCTGATGGGTAGATAGATATAACCCTGTGGCAAGGAGGCTTTCTTAAATAAGATGTCAGATGCAAAATTAAAAACAAAAATATGAGAAAAGATTGATCAACTTGGCTACATCAAAATTTAGTCCTATATTATTAAAAAAAAAATCCACAAACAAAGCCAAAAGTTAAGTAAAACCTGTTAGGAGAAAGTGTAGGCAACATGTTTAGTAAAAGATTGTCTTACAGATTAATGAGAAAGTACAAGCAATATAATGGAAATCTGAACAGAACTATGGATAGATGATTGATTCATAGAGAGAAAGTGCAAAAACATGAAAAGACACTCAGTCTCACTAGAAACCAGGAAATGCAAATTTGTTTTTTTTTTGTTGCTGTTTTTTGTTTTTTTTGGTACCAGGGATCGAACTCAGGTCCTTGTGCTTGCAAGGCAGGAAGCAGAACCACTGAGCTAAATCCTGGCCCAGGGAAATGCAAATTTAAAAAGAATATACATTGTGTCTCTCCATTAGATTGTCAAAAGAGTTCTATTTTATTAATGAGGTTTTGCAAGGTGTTGAGAACTAGGCACTTTGAGATCCTGCTAGTGTGGTACAAATCCCCACAAAACAGCAGCCTTCCCTGTTCAAGAGAAGCTCTGACACATTCGCACAAGGAGACACGTGTGAGGACATCATGCAGCACCGTTTCTAATAGATACAATTTAGTAGCATTTAACTATTAATAAAGAAACAACAAAGATTAGCTATGGTATTATATAGCAATTAAAGGTATAGACTTGATATATTTGGATCAACATAGACAAATTTAAAAATCCTATGATTAACTTTGGTGGGGGGTGGGTACGACAGAGCAAACTCAGGACCTCACACTTGCCAGGAAGGCTCTGTGTCGCTGAGCTACGTCCCTGGCCCACCATGGCTAATTTCAAAAAGCAAATAGCATGGTAATATGCAAATCATATGCAAATATGATTTTGACAATCAAATGTAGATGATACTAAAATGATATTCTGAAAACTCATAGTAGTGGTTACCTCAAAGAGAGGGGAAGAAGCATATGTCACAAATAGGAAGGGAAATAACAGGAACGATCATTTATCCAGTGCTTACTAAGTGCCCACACAGAGTGTAAGTACATTACTGCATTTAATCCTTAAAACTATATCTATTTTCTAGATAAGGAAATGTAAACATAGAAAAAGTTAAGTAGCTTGTCAAAAGTTGCATAGCCATATAACTGATAGAGTTAAATTTGCTTCTAGGCTTTCTGGTTTCAGCCCTTCAGATGACCACACTACCACAGCACCTGAGATACCTGACGTGAGGCACTGAGCAGAGAGGTAGTGCTCAAAGAAAGCTTCTTTCATAAACGTGTCTTACGCGTATGTACACATATGTGCACACAAAATCAGTGAAACAAAAATACACCGACATGTCGACAGTTCTTATCTGAGGCTGGTAAGACTGACCTATTCGTTGCATTATATCTTTTGTGTTTTTAAAATTGCTGTTACAAATCTATAATATTTTCCTGTTAATTTTCTTATTTAATTTTTATTAGTACATGTTTGTGATACACAGTAATTACATTCATCTTGGGGAACTGAAATATATACATATAGTTAAAATTTAATTTTCAATAGAAAAAATAATTATTGGTATATGCTAGATGGAATCATCTCCCAAAGGAAAAGAATGAATGAACAAAAGAAAAGAAGGACAGAGGGAGAGAAGGAAAGAAAGGGAAGGAGGGAACAAAAAAGAAAAAGAGGTAGTGATGAATTTCACAACTCTGGTTAATTAGACACAGTGCTCCGAACTCCCTTCTATTATCAGGCTTTGTCTCATCCTGGTTGAGAAAAAGATTTAAAAGTTTGGCAAATATCTGGACTTGTTCCTCCTGTCCACTGTCATGGGAATCTCCAGCCCAAAATCATCTACAGAGAAGTCTGCTTTCAGACAAGCCCTCTTTTGCCCTTGAAAGCAATTCCTAACCCACAATGTTCTGTTCTGTCTCATTACCCACAGGATTTGCCTGGCCTGCAGACATCTTCATTGCTTGACTCTAATGGAAGGAAAAGGCAATTCCAATGAAACTGCAATTAAAGCAAGAAAGGCCAGAAAAGTTATTCTTGGTTCCTAGTAAGCCTCGGTCCACCCATTGCCACCTAGGACCTCCCAGGGGGCAGCAAGGCTCATGAGTCTAAGAGCTCCTGACTTCATCAGCCCTACTTTATGGGAAATCAGTTTTCCTAAAAAAGTAATCAAGAAGAGAAAACCTTGCCAAATGAGCTAAACAGAAATTCTGCACCAGAAACCATGTTTAGCTTTGTTTTCATTATGGAGACAGGTCTACGCCCAAGCATGGCCTCAGCCATGTTTTTAGGCGTGACCAATCCAGTAGGAGGAGCCAACCTCTTCGTGGGTGGAGTAATGGCCAAGGGAAGTGGGGTGGGAGCGCCCCCATGTGGCGGAAGACTTCCACTAGCCCTGATGGGGCTAATGGGCTTTGGCACATTCTCTCAGGTGTACGTCCATTCACTTATCTTCTTTGTGTACAAGTTTTTTTGTAGTGCTTCTGGAGTCACGTTTTGTGATAAGAGTTCTTATAACATTGAAAATGTGATTGTGGCCAGTTGTTACCCCAGAATCTCTTCTCAGTGATGGACAGTACAATCTGTTTATTCCTGTTTTTGTGAACCCACACTACACTTCTCAGGTGAAATAACTTTACAAAAGTCCCCCCACCCAGGGAGCTGTGTTACAACTAATTTAGTAGTGCTGTATCTGACCTTCCCAACAGTCTATGACCCAGGAGAAAAACAACTCTAATGTATGCCATTCACCCCAGGGTGGTTCTTAGAATAGGACATCTACTCCTACAAATAAGAACAAAATAAATCCTGTTAGGTTGGGTGCTCGTCCCTCACCTCCACATCTCCTTACAAACATAGAATACAACCCATCCTGCCAACCCCAAGAAAATATCCTTTCTCTAGAAGAGTAAAATGACTGAAATTAAAAGGCAGATCACAACTGGAGAAAGTTTTGCATTTACATATGACAAAGCAGTTATATAAACTGTCTGCCTGCTTGATAAATATTGTTCCCAGAAGAAGGAATACTAATGGGCAACAAAAATGGGAAATTAAAAGAATGTAACTTTTGATCTATTGTATTAATGAAGATGTCTTAAAAGCCTGTATATCAAATGTATTCTCAGTAAAACTGATACTAGAAAATTTGCTTTTGAAACAATTTGGAAAAATAGTAATAGAAGCCTTAAAAATCATGTAAAGGTACAAGATCCAAATGATAAATATAACTGTACTTTTTGTTTTAAATGTACCAATAAACTTA
The DNA here is from genome assembly GCF_012274545.1 of Fukomys damarensis. Taxonomy (NCBI): domain Eukaryota; kingdom Metazoa; phylum Chordata; class Mammalia; order Rodentia; family Bathyergidae; genus Fukomys; species Fukomys damarensis. Next base: position 106,940,557 of record NW_022900928.1, on the reverse strand, counting down.
GTGGGGAAAAATTCATACCCATTAATTTCTGAGATTGATGCTAAGAGCATAATACAACATACAATAAGGAAAAAGTCTTATGCACAAAGATTTTTATTGAAATACTATGGCTAGAAACAACCTAAATAATCAATATTAAGAGAAAAGTTACTACTAAAATTTTCTTTAATCCTAATGGTTTTCATTTCTGGTCATGTTAGAATCACTCAGGAAGTTCTATTTTCCACAGTAGTGATGGCCAATCCTCATATCAGAACAGCTGGATCAAATCTATAGGGTGAGCTGAGCATGGTGGTACATGGCTGTAATCCCAGAACTCTGGGAGGCAGAAGGAGGAGGACTGCAAGTTCAAGCCCAGCCTGGGCAGCTTAGCAACTTAGCTAGGCCTATTTCAAGATCTAAAAAATTTTAAAAGGGGTGGGTATGTGACTGAGTGTGAAGGCCCTGGGATCAATCCCCAGAATATATAAAAAAGTCTAGGGTGTAGAAAAAAAAATCTCTGGATGTGGGACCTAGACATGTACTCTTTAAAATTCTCCAAGTGATTCTCATGGGCACCTAGGATTGAGACCAACTATGCTAAGGAAAATATGACAGATTGTCATGCAAGAGAATATTATACAGGCAATAAAACTGCTTTCAGGGTTTGGAAAAATATTTTATTTTGAAACAGCTATAAACCTACCAAAAATTTGCAAGGAGGATTGGCACAAAGAACCCTCATATACCTGCCATACAAAGACTGTTCAAGTTTGGTTAATTGGCACAGAAATACTCCTTTAAGCAAAGGATACAGTGCAAGATTTCACATGGTTCCCAACTGTTGTAGCTTTTTTGACTTTGATGACATTAATTGTTTAAGATGATAGGACATTAAGCCAGGTGGGGTAGCACAACTGGCACTCAAGTGGTAATCCCAGCACTCAAGCTGGGGCAGGAGGCCAGCCTGGGCTACACAGTGAGTTCAGTGCTGCCTGCTGCCTGAACTACATAGTGAGACCCTACTTCAAAAAAAGAAAGAACGAAAGAAAGAAAGGAGGGAGGGAGGAAGGAAGGAAAGAAAAGATTGTAGGACATTCAGTCTTAGAGAAATTATCAATGTAGAGGTGTCAAGGTCCTCAACCAATGGTCAACTTTGTAATCAGGCCTTTATAAAGATAGCAGCCTCAGACCTGCTGAGGTTAACACTTGTCTACACCATGCATTTGTTAGATTTTCTCCTAATTAGACCTAGGTAATATATATTTTAGCTGTAATATCATACATGTTGTATGTTTTTCTTTGACACTATTGGGAGGAACACAACAGTTTTGATATTTGACAGCTGACAGTTCTCACTCTCTACACCCCTCTCTTTCCTGGCTGCCCCACATATAGCAGCTGATAAGAAAGCCCATGTGTTCCTTCTGTGGTACACGTGGAAAATTCAAATCACATGAGTCCTGGCCCATACCAAGGAATATCTAGTCCAGCTCCACCTCATGAACCATGATAAAAACCCAAAGCCCATCACTACCCTCACTTTCTCAGCCCTTTTCAGACCCAGTGGACCCCTGCCCTGCTCTCCTAGGAAAGCAGAAATATGTGAATAATAAATCTCATCTACCTTCTTGGTGTGTGTGGCATCATTTGTCTTAATCTCTGAACCAGTTTTGGTGAGTATGATTTTTTTTGTTTTGTTTTGTTTGGAACCAGGGATTGAACTCAGGACCTTGAGCTTGCAAGGTAGGTGGCGGCACCACTGAGCCAAATCCCAGCCCCCTGATTATTTTATTATTATTATTATTATTATTATTATTATTATTATTATTATTATTATTGTACTGGGGATCAAACTAGGGTCCTTGCACTCGCAAGGCAGGTGCCAGAACCACTAGCTAAATCCCCGGTTTAGATATGGAATTTCCTCCAAAACTCATGTATTCACAGGCAGTCAGCTTTTGGAAGGTGGTGGGATCATGCAGGCACCTCCTATAGCTGACTTGCTGTTTGGAGGTGGGGCCTGGTTGAAAGTGGATCGCTGGGAGCGTGACCCAGAAGGACGTTTCTCCCTCCTGGTCCTCTTTTCTCTCTCCTGGTCCTCTTTTGCTCCTGAGCAGCTCCTCTCTGTGCCTGGACCTTCTACCATGCTGATTCTGCCTTGGATCCTGCATTTAAACACACAATCCAAAATAAACCTCTCCTTCTTTAAGTTGTGGGTATCAGGGTATTGTGTCTCAGCAAATAAAGTGACTAAATCAGTAGGGAAAGGGAGCTCCATCTCGCATGTGCAGAAGTTTGTACTCCAAAGGCTGGGAAGCTAGATCAAGTGTGGAGCATTTACCTAGCATAAGCAAGGCCCTGGGCTCAATCCCCAGCACCATGTTTTTAAAAATGAGAAAGAGAGGCCTCTTTTCCAGCTGGAACCATGGAGACTATCGAAGAGATGAAAAAGAAGGTTCCAGCTGTGCCAGAAACTCTTAAGAAAAAGCGAAGACGTTTTGCAAAGATGAAGGTAAAGCACCTGAGAAAGAAGTTTGCCCAAAAAACGCTTCCAAAGGCAAGGAGGAAGCTCATCTATGAAAAAGCCAGGCACTATCATAAGGAGTACAGATGGATGCACAGAACTGAGATTTGAATGGCTCAGATGGCAGGAAAAGCTGGCAACTGCTATGTACCTGAAGAACCCAAATTGGCATTTGTCCTCCAGATCAGGGGGTATCAACGGTGTGAGCCCAAAGGTCCGCAAGGTGTTGCAGCTTCTTCACCTCCGTCAAATCTTCAATGGTACCTTTGTTAAGCTTAACAAGGCTTCAATTGACATGCTGAGAATTGTAGAACCATATACTGCATGAGGTACCCAAATCTGAAGTCCGTTAATGAACTAATATACAAGCGTGGCTATGGCAAAATCAGTAAGAAGTGAATTGCCTTGACTGATAATGGACTGGTTGCTCGATCTCTCGGTAAATACGGCATTATTTGCATGGAAGATGTCATTCATGAGATCTATACTGTTGGAAAATGCTTCAAAGAGGCAAATAACTTCCTGTGGCCCTTCAGATTATCTTCTCCACGAGGTGGACGGAAGAAAAGGACCACCCATTTTGTGGAAGGTGGAGATGCTGGAAATAGGGAAGACCAGATCAACAGGCTTATTAAAAGAATGAACTAAGGAATCTACCGTGATGTTTTTATTATTTGGTCAGCTAATAAAAAGTATCTGCTTCCAGAAAAATGAGGGAGAGAAAGAGAGGCAGATTCATTACTGTAAATGCTAACTCCACTTGGTTAAGGTATTGTATGGGGCTGGGGATTTAGCTCAGTGGTTCCGCTGCCTGCCTTGCAAGCGCAAAGACCCAAGTTCAATCCCCGGTACCAAAAAGGAAAAAAAAAAAAAAAAAAAAAAAAAATAGGGCTGGGGATTTAGCTCAATGGTTTGGTGGCCTGCCTTGCAAGCGCAAGGACCCAAGTTCAATCCCTGGTACAAAAAAAAAAAAAGACATTGTATGCCAGAATACTAAAACTGCGGTCATGCTTCCTCTGTTTTAATCAATAAATATTTTGCAGAAAAATAATTTGAGTCTGAAAATCTCATTCTTCACCCCACTTTTTCCCACTAGTTTGGGCATCCCTTAAAATTAATTATTACCATGACTATTGCCAAATGGAATTGTTTTTTATATCTGTAATACTTCTGTATTTCTTAGTTAGCATTCTACAGTAAACAAGACTTCTCTTGTCTTCCCTCTTATTTACCCATTTATTATTTTACTTCTTTCAGTGTTGAATCACATGCTCACATTTTACTCTGTGGTTTACATCTGTAACTATCATTATTTATTTGATGCTTAAATTACCAGATTCAGGCAATCTGTAGCATTTGAGAACTTGTGCTATCCATCATTGGTTTAGGATTTCTTTGCTGTCCAGCTCAACAGATATTTGGTTTCATCTTGTACTTTGCCTGGCTCAACCTTATTACCAGCTATTTCTCCATGAAGCCCTGATTTCTTTTAGAAATAAGTGAGAGTAAGAAGTCAATATCTTGATTTCTAGGTGTGCTTCTTATAACTGGAGTGCAAGTCTTCCTGAGATCTTTCTGTAGACAGAGTTAGGATACACATGCATATATATATAGATATATAGATATAGATATAGTAGATATAGATATAGACATATATACACACACATACACATCCAGTCTCTCTATATTTCTGTATGAACATAACATAAAAACCTTACATTCAAACCAATACCACAAATTCCAGTGAAAGAATACAGAGCTTATTCTTGTTTGCTTTCACTTTCTCTGCAATTCTACTGAACTCCAACAATGAAAGGCTTGGCTTCTATAATCTAAGTCCCCCTGGAAAATCTATTTCCAGCCAAAACCGTCATTTAACCTGCCTCTACACGCTGCCTAATTTGTTTGGATCTGCCTTGTGGCTTTTGTTTCATAGCTTTATTTATCTATAATTGAGATACACTAAAATGTTTATATTTAACTGCACAATTCAGCACACACAGTACAGGTAGCACATTGGGGCAGTGTAGCCATTCCCCCTCCATCCATCTGAGTTTAAGCAACACCCAGGGCCGATTCTGCTTCTTTCATCCTAAGGTAGTGATGGTAAACTTTATAGAGCATTCAGTGACATCATGCCAGAGGGTCACCACCACTGTCCTAAGAGAAGCACAAATAAAAGTACCCAGGTGATTTCCAAAGCTCCAAGCCAGAGCACATGTGTTAGATCTCTTGGCCCGACTTTCACTAACCTTTTCCACACTTGAATCTGGTTAAAGTTTCATTCATATGACGCACCTCGTGTGTGAGATCAAATCAGAGTAAGTTCGGGAGCAACATTCATACCGCAGTGCCCCTGAGGGGGTGGCGCCACACTCTGCCAACCATCCTGTCACTCTTGTACAGAGAGCCAATGAGAGGCCCCCAGGGAGGGTCACATGTCTTTTAAAATCAGAAAGCCCCAGTTATCTGTATACTTATTTTCCTGCCAACCCCCAACACCACTTTTCTGTTCATGCACCTTTTTGTTTTGTTGGCATAGAACTGCCCTGAGCATGCCTTCCTGTTATCTTCAACAAATGTAGCTACTTTTTCTTTTACCATTGAACACACTTGCAATTCTTTGCTCACCATACCCTAGAACTTGGAATCTCTCAGATGCATCACAAGGTATATTCTCATGTATAACCATAAAACCATCAACACAGTCAAGATAATTAATACCATTAGACTTCCCTCGCCTTAAACTGGCCCTAACAAGTGATGACGCAGCCCCTCCTAGTGATGTCACAGCTCCCCCAATCCCTAGCCACTACATCACTCAACCCCACCCCGCTCCTATAAAAGAAGCTCCCTGTTCTGCCATGTTGTTTTCTCTCCTTTGTTCAGAGACAGCCCGGCAGACCCTCCCCATAATAAAGGCTTGTTATGGTCCTGGTCTTGTCCTGGTTTTCAGCTCTTTTTACCCAACAAATATATCGTTCACCTTAAAAAGCTTCATGCGTGTGTGTGTGTGTGTGTGTGTGTGTGTGTGTGTGTGTGTGTGTTGGGCCTGCTAATGACAATTGAATCCAAGGTCTGGCTGACGCCAAGCAAGCATTCTACCTCTGAGTTACACCCCCATCCCTTTTTTTTCTTCTTTTCCCCCCATCCCTTTTCTTCATACAATGTCCACTAAGTTGCCAGGCTGATCTAGAACCTTCAATCCCCCTGCCTCAGCCTCCCAAGTAGCTGAATTACAAGCATATGCTAGCTCCTTGATCCTTTTGTAATCTCTTTCCTGCCCTTCCACACAATAATTCTATATCCCTTGGCAACTACTCATCAGCTGTCACTATAGATGAGCTTATATTTTCTAGAATTTTATATAAATTGAAACCCAAAATATGCAGTCTTCTTTCATGCCACACAATTATTTTGAGATTTATCCATTCTGCTATATACTATAAACATTCAGATACACATTCTTCTGTGATCACGTTTTCTTTTATCTTGGGTCAATAATTAGAGGAGACTGCTTGGGTTGTATCTTAGGTGCATGTGCAGACAAGTATGTTGTAACATTTTAACTGCCAGCATTATAGGAGAGTGACAGTTAATCCACAATCATTACCAATACTTCACAAGTTCTGCAGGCTTTGTAATCTTAGCCATTCTACTGTGCATTAGATAGCTTTAATTTGTACTTCCCTAATGGCTAAAAAGGAGTATCTTTCTATATACTTATATACCATCCTTAAGACCCATTTAAAGAATGTTTTTGGTCACTGTATTATTGAGAAGCTTTGTTTGTTTTGTTTTGTTTTGTTTTTCAGTACTCAGGATTAAACCCAAGCCCTCCACAAAGAGTTATACCCTTAGCTCTTTTTGAAATTTTCTATTTTGAGGTAGGGTATAACCAAATTGTTAGATTGCCCAGGCTGGGTCTGAACTGGCTATCTTCCTGTTCAGCCTCCCAGACTACTGGATTATAAATGTGTGCCACTATGCCTGACTATATTCTTGAGGGTTTTTTTTTTTGTTGTTGTTTTTGTTTTGTTTTTTTGTTTTGAGGCAGGGTCTCCCTCTGTAGTTCAGGCTGGCCCTGAACTCACTATGTAGCCCAGGCTGGCCTTGAGCTCATGGAAATCCTCCTGCCTCAGCCTCCCAAGGGCTGGGATTACAGGTGTGCGCCACCATAAACGGCTCTTTCTTGAGTTCTTTTGTACTGGAATCTTCTGTCAGGTATGTTTTGAAAATAAGTTTTCCCAATCTGTGGCTTGCCTTTTCATTTTCCCACACTGTCTTATGAAGTACAAGTGATTTAATTTTGGTGAAATTGACTTTGCTTTTACATTTCTTGCTTTTTATGGTACATTATTAAAACTCTGCCACACCAAGAGCACTGAGATATTCTTCTATGTTTTCCTCTAAAAGTTGTACAGTTTTAGTTCTTACATTTAAGGTTATGATTTACTTCAAATGTATTTTCAAGTATGATATGAATTGAGTGTTTTCATTTATTTTTTTGTTTTGTCTTGCAATCTGATTTTCCCAGAATCCTTTGTTGACAGACTTTCTTTCTCTTGATGAATTGCCTTAGTCTTTGTTGACAATCCATCGACTCAGGTATGGGTGTACTTCTGAACTCTTATTTTCTGAATATATGCTAACAGCATTATTGTGGACTTGGTCCATATAACCCAGGATCTAAGGCACAACAAGGAAAGAATTGCCAAGTATATACACAGTAGTGGGTAGTAAGCAGCTACATTTATTGAAGATCACGTGAAGTTGTGTTCAGGGCAAGTCCATGGTAACAAAAGATACAGTACAGACCAAGAAAGCTGCTGGGGTAACCGAAAAGGAAAAGCACATGGCAGGATGTGGATAGAGCATGTGTAATAGCACATGGATAAAACCAGGCTTTTGGAATTAAGTCCAGGCACCTCCTCTCAGGTGCCTCACCCTGAATCTCTAGGTGTCAATGACAGGAATGATTAACAGGGTGCTATGTGACCTGGTACTCTCAACACTCATGTTCATCTCAGAATTCACTCTGATCTTGATTAATATGAGACATGTAGTGCATATTTATGAAACTATAATGAGGTAGGAGTAGGGTAGAGGTGACCAGAAGGTCAGGCTGGGAGAACCAGTATGCATGTGCTATCTCCTAGAGCAACAGAGATCTGGAGTTTTGTTGCTTTACTTTTCTACTCCTCTTAGGACAATGGAATCAGGAATAACTGTACGGTGCTGTTCAGAATTAAATGGGTGGAAAAGAGTGACTCCTTCAGCTCCATTGTTTCTAACTACTAATACTACAGCTTTAATCATTGTATCTTTGTAATTATTGAAATCAGCCTCCTACTTTCTTTTTCTCTAATCCAAGTACTTTATATTGCCATGTAAATTTGAAAATGAGATTATCAATTTGTTCAAAATTCATTGGGATTCTGATTTTCTCAATGGGATTGCAATTTGGAGAGAACTGGTATCTTAACAATAATCTGTTAATTCAGGAATATGGAACATCTCTCCATATGGTTCTCTCAGTATTTTTAAAATAATTTTCAGTAAAGAAACCTAGCACATCTTTTGCTAAATGTATCACTAACAGGCTGGGGTTATGACTCATGATATGTTATCCTTTCATGTTATTGGATTCAATTTACTAAAATTTTAAGAATGTTTGCATCCATATTCCTGAGGTATACTGGTCTGTAGTTTTCTTGTAGTATCTTTGATTTCAAAGTGACAGTAATTTTGGTCTCAAGACAAATTGTGAATCATTCCCTCCTCTTCAATATTCTGGAAAAATTCATGAAGAATTGGTACCATTTCTTCCTTAAATCCTTGACCAGTGAAGCATCTGAGCCTGCAGTTTTCTTTATACAAAGGCTTTAAATTATAATAAAGACTTATTATCCTGTTATCTATTATTTTTGCTTTTTGTGAAGTAAGTGTGGATAGTTTGGATCATTCAAAAAATCCATTTCATCCAAGGTGAATTTATTGTCATAAAGTTGATTACAGTATTCTTTTATAATGTGTCTATTGTCTGCAGAGTCAGTGATGTCATTTCTCATGCATGCTTTTGATAATTTATGGGTATTTTTTATTTATTTTTGTTCCCAATCAGCCTTATTAGAGGTTTATTTATTTTATCAGTATTCTTGGGGAACCAACTTTTGAGTCCACTGATTTTTTTTTCTCTGCTATTTGCCTCTTTTCTATTTAACTAATTTCTTGTTATTTCATTCTCCTGTGTACCTTATGAAGATTTTGGGCTTCTTCACTCACTTCTGAAGTTCCTGCAGAAGACAAGTTCTTCATCACAGAACCGGCTGAAGAATCAGGAAAACTGGAGGGTTCCGGAGTCTGCAAAGAAGCTACAGGAGCACCCACTCCCTAAGGACACACCCTTAATCCATATTCACACACCCTAGATCCAGCCACCTCTGAAAAGCCCCACCTAGGAGCACATAAGGCTTTGGGGGGACATCTAGATACAAGCCATAACACAACACACAGTTGAGCCTTGCTTCTTTTTAATCCAATCTGTCTGCTTTTCACTGAGTTCAGAACACTTACATTTAATGTCATTATTGATATTATTGTGTTTACATCTACCATCTGGGGATTTTTTTCAAGAGGTTCCATCTATTCTTTGTCCCTTTCTCTCTCTTTTACTTTCCTCTTTTAATTAAGTGTAATGCTGTTTTATGTCTCTGATGGGTTTAGTAGCTATAAGTCCTTTTATGTTTTCCTCATTGTTTGCTTTTGGGTTTAAATTATACATCTTTAATTTACCACAGTCCATAAGTATTATTATACCACTGTATTTTTACAAGTGAAACCCTACAACAGCACACTCCCATTTCCCCCATCCTTGTCCTCCTGCTTTTAGTGTTATATATCTTGCTTCTCTATATAAAATTCATCATACATTATTTCTTTTTCTTTAAACAATCAATAATCTTTTAAAGTATTTTGTCTTCTTTTGTTTCATTTTGGAGACAAGGTTTCACTATGTAATCCAGGCTGTCCTCAAACTGATGGTGATCCTCCTGCCTCAGCTTCCAGAGAGCTAGGATTATAGGTATGCACTGCCATACCTGGCTATATAGAAATTTTTTTAATTAAAAAAGAGGATATTTACTTTTTCACACATATTTGCCATTCCTGGTGCTTTTCATTGCTTTGTATAAGTATCATTGGATGTTATTTTTCTTCTGCTTAAAAATGTCTCCTGATGATTTCAGCTTTTAATATCTGAAAAAGTATTTCATCTTTATTTTATCATCCTTTTAAGTAGCTTTATTAAAATGCAGTTCCAATCCCATAGAATGCACTCTTTTAAAATGTATGTTTCAATGTTTTAGTATATTCACAGGGGTTTGCATCAATTGCCACATTTCTGCTCTCTGTAAAAGAAAGAAAACAACACCATTTAACTGTCCCTAATGCTCCACTCTCAGCACCCAGCAACTATTAGTAGACTTTCTGTCATTATAGGCTTGCTTATTCTGGATATTTCATGTAAGTGGAATCACAAAACATGTAATTCTTTTCCAGTCTTTTCTTTTCTTTTCTTTTTTTCGAGGTACCAGGGATTGAACTCAGGACCTTATGCTTGCAAGGCAGGCACAGTACCACTGAGCTAAATCCCTGGCCCACTCCATAGTCTTCTTTCTTTTTTTTTTTTTCTTTTCTTTTTATTGAGTTTATTGGTACAATCTAGGTCTACAATACAGTTACATTCATTACTGGGATCCTGTACTTTCACATGACAGGTCTTGGTTCACAGTCTTCTTTCATTTAGCATATTGTACGATTCCTGCATGATGTAGCATGTACTAGTGCCTCATTTCTTTTGATCATCAATTAAGATTGCATTGTACTGGTACATAATATACACAGTATTTTACTTATCCATTCATCAACTGATAAACATTTAGATTGTTACGCTTTTTTCTTTTTCATACATACAAGCCCCCACATTGCCCAGATTGGCCTTAACTCTGGGCCAAAGTGATCCTCCTGCCTCAGCCTTCCAAATAGCTGGAACTACAAACACATGCCACTGTACCTGGAATCACCTTTTAATTATGAAAAATGCTGCTATGAACATTTGTGTAAAGTTTTGTGTGACTATATTTTTGTTTCTCTTGAGTGGAATTGTGTATCACTGATAATGTATATACAATTCACTTTTTTAATGAAATCTGGGTTTAGTGGTCATAGAATGCTAGGTTGATGGGAATATTTTTTCTGTAAGTACTTTTAGCAAGTGCTTTTTTCCAAGGAGAAGTCTATGATAATTCTTTACTATTATTCCTATGTATCTTTTTTCCTCAGGCTGCTTTTATGTGCTTTTTATTTGTTTGATTGTTGGTTGGTTTTATTTTTGCTTTTTCAAGCAATTTGATTGTGATTTGACTTAGTGTAGTTATCTTTTGTTTCTGTGTTTGGAATTTTTCAAGGTTCTTGGATCTCTGTTTTATAGTTTTTATCAAAATTTGGAAAGTTTGGCTGGTATTTCATTAAATATTTCTCATACCTGCCTTCTTTCAGAACTGCCAGTTCAGAAGTATTTGGCTGTTTTACTTTGTTCCAAGTTCACTGAGACTGTGTTCACTTTCTTCAATGTCTTTATTTCACCTTGAATACTTTCTATTGCTATTTCTTTAAGTACACTAATCTTCCTGCAGTGACTAAATTGGTTGTTCATTTCATGTATTTTTATTTCAGTCACTGTATTTTTCATTTTTCATGTTCTCTAGAAGTTTTACTTGCTTTTTAAAAATATCTTTCCTGTTTGTGCTTAACAAATTCATGCTCTAATCAAACTTCTTGGACATAAGAAGTATAATTATGATATGTTTCAATGTGCTTGTCTACAAATTCTATTTTTATAATTTCTGAGCCTGTTTCTATTGGTTGATTTTTTTCATTATCCCTGATATTTTCCTGCTTCTTTGCATATATGTTATATTTATATTGGATCTCAGACATCATTAACTTTACCTTTTTGAGTGCTGGATTTTTTTTCTGTATTTCTAAAAATATTCTTTTTTTTAAGAGTAGGAAGAATTTGAGAGAGGAATAGCTTCTATCTAAAGGAGACAGAAGGGGACAGAAAGTTCTACGAATATTCTTAACCTTGGTTCTCAAATAAAAGTTGCTTGGAAAATGACCTTTTAAGGACTACTTTTACATTTGTTCTATGAAATTTAACATCAAACTAATTGATTCCATTTTTAGCCTTCTGAACACACTATAGAGCATCCATAATATGAGGCCTATCTGTGTGGTGAATTATGGACTCTTCCAAGCCTCATGTGAATTCAATGACATTTCCTTAAAGTTATTTTGGGTAGCTTTTCCCCAAATCTGATTGGTTTTCTCAACACCATGTGCTGTCCAGTACATGGGTGAAATCTGAAAGAAGACATTCAGATCCTCAGAGCTTCCTCCTGAGCAAGCTTCTGTCCTCTGCTCCTGGGCTTGTGCTCTGCCTACCATGGCCTTCTAGAGCACTGTATCTGTTCATGGGCCAGAAGGAAGATCCATACCCTATAATGCGGTCTTTTCCAAAGCAGGAGTCTCCTCAATGAGATTTAATATGGGAAAGGAGGAATATCTTAATGAATCTTTAAAATAGCTTACATATTTAAAAGAAGAGAATGGAAAGGAAGAAAGGTTGTTTTGTTTTGTTTTGTTTTGTTTTGTTTTTGAGACAGGGTCTCATTATGTAGTTGAGACTAACCTGGAACTCACTATGTAGCCCAGGCTGGTCTCGAACTCACAGTGATCCTCCTGCCTCAGCCTCCTGAGTCTGGGATTACAGGCATGCGCACCACCATGCCCAGATGGAAGAAAGGTTTTTAAAAGGAAGAAAAAATTTTTAAAAGGGAAGAAAAATAATTATATATAAATTTTAATGACATCAGAGAAAGTTTATAATATGCTAATTTTTTCACTGATTAAGTTTATTGGGAGAACCACGCCTTCTCCTGCCCCAGCCGCCATCTCTCCAGTGCCGGGAGGTACCCTGGGCCCCAATCCACCGCAGGAAGGAGAGCCTCGCCTTCTCCCGTCCCAGCCACCATCATTCCAGCGCCAGGAAGGTAGCCACGTGGGTGCCCTGAACCCCCAAAACTCCCCTTACACCTCCCCACACACACTCTCAGATCTCCTGACTGTGCCAGTCTTTGGACCCACTCTGCAGAGGCAGAGTTGGTCATCAAGGGTATTTTTCTGAGTTCCCAACTCTGAACATCTTTAAAGAAAGGGTGTGGGAAACCTGTAGTACAACGGTGTGGAGTTCAACCATTCAGAAGGTTGGGGAACTCAATCTGGGCCTTAAAGCATGAGGTCAGTCTGTGTCATGGGGTTCAGCAATCAGCTAACTGAGATCAGGGGTCTTGCATCCTTGCTCTGTCTGAGCCATTAAATGGTAAATACACTATATTGAAATTTTGTTCACTGCAGACATGTTTTGGACTGCTTCTTGATTTCAATTTAACTCAAATGATTTAAGGGTGATAAACCAGTGACCACCGGGGGTGGTCAGTTTCCAAGTTGTACTCAATCTTAATGTGTTGCTGATTGTATCAGTTGGGATAAAGCATTGTGGTTGATTTGATGAGCTGTTTTCTCTGATGTTATGAAGATGAGAATGTCTGTGGGTCGTTAAGAGACCCAGAAGCTAGGGCGCAACTATATCAGGAAGATTTGGGTGCTAACCCAGAGATTAAACCAAGGACTGTCCAACAACAAAAATAAAAATGAGAAAACACTTAAGCAAAACACAAAGACAATCTTCCAGTTCACCAATGGCAAACAATAGGGCAAATGAGGATGAAAAGGCTGATAGTGAACCACCAGGACACCCTGAACTCAAAGCACAGGAAGTAACAAAATAGATCAATCGGGCTCTAGAAAAATTCAAAACAGAAATAATTTCCCAAATAACCATAGAGATGGTGAGCAAGATGAAATTCATGATTCAAGACTCTAGAACAGAAACTGACAAAAAACTAGATGAGCTCAGGACCACGATAGAAGCCATGAAGGCCCAGCATAAGAAAGAAATGGAAACAATAAACGCCCAACATAGGAAAGAAATGGAACCCATAAAACAGATTCAAACAGATATCCAGGAAACACTCCATTGAAAGTGTACACAACAGAATACAAGAATGCAAAGATAGACTCTCAGTTACAGAAGATAAGATTGCAGTCAATGACCGTGAAAAGAGAGGTCTCTTAAAAACAGTAGGGGATCATGAGAACCTGATCCAACAACTCCTACATGATGCAAAGAAGAATAACATAAGACTGATAGGAATACATGCAGTAAGAGGAGAAAATACAAATGACTTAAAAAAGCTGTTCACAGAATTAATGACAGAAAACTTCCCAAACAGAGGGGAAGAATTTGACATTCAGATAACTGAGGCATACAGGACCCCAACTAGGTACAATAAAAAATATCTACACCTAGACATATAATAATCAAGATTCCAGAAACCCAACAGAAGAACAAAATACTACAAGGAGTAAGAGAAAAGAAACAAATCACATGCAAAGGAAAGCCATCAGAATCACAGCAGACTTTTCAACACAAACCCTTGGGGCAAGGAGAGCCTGGAATGAGATATTTAAAGTACTAAAAGAGAACAACCTCCAACCTAGACTGATGTATCCTGCAAAACTCTCTTTCAAAATGGATCGGGAAATAAGACACTTCCACGACAAAGAACATCTGAGAAACTACATGACTATCAAACCAGCACTACAAGCAATTCTAAACAAGATACTAGAAAAAGACATTGAAGGCAACAACAACATCAGGCCCAACAGAGCAAATCAAATAGGCAAGGCAAGAAACTAAAAAGAGAAGGTGAAAAAGTAAAA
>NW_022900928.1:106917289-106925417 GCF_012274545.1 Fukomys damarensis | reverse complement strand
TTTTTTCCATGTGTACAGGGGTAACGTACTAAATATGTAAGGTCATATTTATGTGCATTTGATTACAGAAACTAATAAAGTATTCTCTAAATAATGAAAAAAGAATAAGATAAGACTACAAGAGCAAGAAGCAATTTAAATATGTTAAGGGACTATTTTCATCTCCAGAATTAAGGATTATTTTAATGTTACATCATTGCCTTTTCTCTTTTACTTTCCTTTTTAGTTTTATTTTAGGATTCCCTATTTTTAATGTTCATACAGAGATGTCTTTAACTGAAATACCGAATAGTTTCTCTGGTGTGAAAAAATATAATAGTACACAGGATCCTAATGAGATAATTAATAATGTGAAATAGGAAGTAAAGGGCTAAAGGTGTAGGGAAAGTGGGAAGGGTGGGGGAAAGGTCATAAAGGAGAGGGAAAAAATGTAAGAAAGTGAAAAAATGGAAATAAAGTGTTTGTAAATGGGGAGGGGAGGGGGGGTGAAGGGAGGACAGGGACAAGGGGTAAAAATGAGAATCAAGACCTATTATGTAAAGGTACAGGATCCCAATGATGAATGTAACTGTATTGTATACCTAGATTGTACCAATAAACTCAATAAAAAGAAAAAAAGTTTATTGGTATATTTTTAGGTATACATAATGATTATTTTCATCATAGGGAATTTGTACCTGTACATGATATATCTTAGTTCTTATTCTTTTCCCCTTTACTTTCCTCCTTCAACCCCTCTGCTCCTCCTTTTTTACAAAAGCTTTGTTTCCTTTGGTTTTCTTCTTTTCTCATTTTTCCTTTCCCCTTTCCCCTTCCCTACTTTCCATTTGAATATTTTCTTCCCATTTCACAATATCTATTATACATTTGGGTCCTCTTTTACACTATCAGTTTCTCACACCACAGATGCAATGTGGTATTTACACACGTGTCTCATTGATTTCACTTAAGAGTATGGTCTCAAGGTACATCCATTTAGCTATAAATGTCTTAATTTTATCTTTCTTTATGACTGAGTAGTATTCCATTTTATAAAAGAACCACATCTTCTTTATTTATTCATCAGTTGATGGGCATTTGGGCTGTTTTCAAGATTTACCTATTACAAACTGTGCCACTATACAAATGGGTATTGTGTGTTTATGAAGTTGTTGTGGTTTCTTTTGCCATTGTTCTCCAATTAAATTGCATTATGGTATGATGATATGCATGGGCTAACTTTTCTTTAATTTATTTATTTTTATTGAGTTTATTGGTACATTTAGGGATACAGTACAGTTACATTCATTGTTGGGATCTTGTACCTTTACATGGCAAGTCTTGATTCTCATTTTTTTCCCCTTACCTCTGCCCTCCCTTCACCCCCTCCTCCCCTCCCCATCTACAAACACTTTATTTTCATCTTTTCATTCTCTCACATTTTTTTCTTTTCCCTTTTTGTTCTTCCCCTACGTATCACACCTTCCCTACACCTTTAGCTCCTTTCCTCCCATTTCTAAATGTCAGTAATCTTATTAGAATCTTATGCATTGTTGCAGAATATTCACACCAGGGAAACTATTTGGTATTTACACATGTGGGACTTATTTATTTCACTTAGGAGTATATCTTCAATATGTATCCATTTTCCTATGAATGAATCTATTCTCTCGCTCTTTATGGCTGAGTAATATTCCATTTTATAGAAAAACCACAACTTCTTTATCCAGTTTCCAACGGATGGGCAAATAGGTTGTTTCCAAGATTTAGCTATTACAAACTGTGCCGCTATAAACATGGGTGCACATACTTCTCTGTGATATGATTCTTTTAGTTCTCTTGGAAAGATACCCAACAGAGGGATGGCTGGGTCAAATGGAACCTCCAGTCCAAGCTCTTTGAGGTATCTCCATATTGATTTCCATAGTGGTTGCACTAGTCTGCACTCCCACCAACAATGGAGGAGGGTTCCTTTCTCCCCACAACCCCGCCAACATTTGTTATTGTGTGATTTCTTGATAGCAGCCATTCTTTGTGGGGTGAGGTGGAATCTCAGTGTTGTTTTCATCTGCATCTCTCGAATGACCAGTGATGTGGAACATTTTTTCATATATTTTCTTGCTGCTTTCACTTCTTTGTATGAGAAATGTCTGTTCATTTCGGATGCCCATTTTTGGATCGGGTCTTTATATTTGGGGGGACTGATTGTTTTGAGTTCTTTATATATCCTTGATAATAGTCCTTTGTCTGAGGTACAGCTGGTAAAAATTTTTTCCCACATTGTAGATTGTCTCTTAGTTCTGCTAATGGTTTCTTTTGAAGTACAGAAGCTTTTTAGTAAGATGAGATCCCAGTTGTTGATTCTTTCTGCTAGTTCCCGTGCTACTGAGGATTTGTTCATAAAGTCTTTTCCTATACCAATGTCTTCCAGAGTTCTGCCTAACTTACTTTCCAGCAAGTTTAATGTTTCTGTTTTAATATTTAGATCTTTAATCCATTTGGATTTTAATTTAGTGCATGGCGAAAGATAAGGGTCTAATTTTAATCTGTGACAGGTTGATATCCAGTTTTTCCAACACCATTTATTAAAGAGGCTATCTTTCCTCCACTGAGGATGGTGAGCTCCTTTGTCGAAGATGAGGTAGCTGAGTACATCTGCATTTGTTTTTGTGTCTTCCAGTCTGTTCCATTGATCCTCAGGCCTATTTCTTTGCCAGTACCATGCTGATTTTATCACAGTGGCTTTGTAGTATAGTTTCAAATTGGGAATTGTTACACCTGGTGCCATGTGACTGTTGCCTATAATGGCTTTTGCTATTCTAGGTCTCTTGTGGTTCCAAATGAATTTTTGGATTCTTTTTTCTAGTTCTGTGAAATATAGTGTTGGAATTTCAATTGGCATTGCATTGAATGTATATAGCAGTTTCGGTAGTATGGCCATTTTCACTATGTTGATTCTTCCTACCCAGGAGCAGGGGATATCTTTCCATTTTTTTATATCCTCTTCGATTTCTTTTTTCAGAGTGCTGTAGTTTTCAGTGTAGAGATCTTTTGTTTCTTTTGTTAGATTGATTCCTAGATACTTCATTTTTTTGGATGCTATTGTAAAAGGAATTTTTTCCCTTATTTCTCTTTCTGTCTGTCTGTTATTTGTGTATAGAAAGGCTATTGATTTTTGGGTATTCACCTTGTATCCAGATACTTTACTGAATCTGTCAATTAAGTCTAGAAGTTTTTTGGTGGAGTTTTTTGGATCTTCAATGTAGAGTATCATATCATCAGCAAATAATGATAGTTTAACTTCTTCCTTTCCTATCTTTATTGCTTTAATTTCTTTCTCTTGTCTAATTGCTGTGGCTAATGTTTCCAGAACTATATTGAAGAGAAGTGGCGATAGTGGGCATCCTTGTCTTGTTCCTGATTTTAACATGAAGGTTTTCAGTTTTTGGCCATTCAATATGATGTTGGCTGATGGTTTTTCATAAATAGCCTTTATTAAATTGAGGTATAGACCATCTATTCCAATTTTTTGCAGGGTTTTTATCATGAATGGGTGTTGAATTTTATCAAATGCTTTTTCTGCATCTATTGAGAGGATCATATGGTTTTTGTCCTTGACTTTGTTAATATAATGTATTACATTCACTGACTTTCGTATGTTGAACCACCCTTGCATCTCTGGAATAAATCCGACTTGGTCATGATGGATGATCTTCTTAATAATCCTCTGTATTCTGTTTGCTAGTATCTTATTAAGGATTTTTGCATCTATATTCATTAAGGAGATTGGTCTGTAGTTCTCCTTTTTGGTTGTATCTTTCTCTGGTTTGGGAATCAGAGTGATACTTGCTTCCAGGAATGAATTTGGAAGTATAGCTTCTCTTTCAATTTCATTGAAAAGTTTGAAGAGTAATGGTAGTAGTTCTTCTCTAAATGTCTTGTAAAATTCAGCAGTGAATCCATCAGGGCCTGGGCTTTTCTTTGTTGGTAAGTTTTTAATTACATTTTCAATTTCACTGATTGTGATTGGGGTGTTTAAAATGTTTTTATCTTCTTCGTTCAACTTTGGTAATTCATAAGTATCTAGAAATCTGTCCATTTCTTCTGTGTTTTCCATTTTATTAGAGTACAGGTTCTCAAAGTAGGTGTTCATGATCCTCTGGATTTCTTTCGGATCTGTTGTGACTTCGCCTTTTTCATTCCTAATTGCATGGATCTGAGCCTTTTCTTTCCTTTTTTTGATAAGATTAGCTAAGGGTTTGTCAATTTTATTTATTCTTTCAAAAAACCAGCTCTTTGTTTCATTTATTTTTTGTATCGTTTTCTTAATTTCAATTGCATTGATTTCTGCTCGGATCTTTATAATTTCCTCTCTTGTTCGAGCTTTGGGTTTTTCTTGCTCTTGTTTTTCTAGGAGTCTAAGTTTCATCGTTAAGTTGTTTATTTGAGCCCGCTCTGTTTTCCTAGTGTGGGCATTCAATGTTATGAATTTTCCACGTAGAACTGCTTTCATTGTGTCCCAAAGATTCCTGTATGTTGTATTGGCATTCTCATTTATTTGTAAAAACTGTCTAATTTCTTCTTTAATTTCCTCTGTAATCCATTGATTGTTTAGGAGAGTGTTGTTCAGTTTCCATGTGCTTGTGAAGTTTCTATAGTTTCTTGTGCTATTGATGTCTAGTTTGATTGCACTATGATCTGATAATAAACAGGGGATGACTTCAATTTTTTTGCATTTATTTAGACCTGTTTTGTGAGCCAGTATGTGGTCTATTTTGGAGAATGATCCATGTGCAGCCGAAAAGAATGTATATTCTGGTTTTTGGGGGTGGAATACTCTATAAACATCTATTAAGTCCATGTGTTCCAAAGCTTGGTTCAGTTCTATTATTTCATTGTTGATTTTCTGCCTAGTAGATCTGTCAATTTGTGATAGTGGGGTATTTAAATCCCCCACTACAATTGTATTAGTGCTTATTTGGTTTTTCATGTTACTTAATATTTGTTTTATATAGTTGGGGGCATTTATATTTGGTGCATATATGTTTATGATTGTCAGCTCTTCCTCTTGAATTGTTCCCTTTACAAGGATGTAGTGTCCTTCTTTGTCTCTCTTAATGAGTTTTGGTTTGAAATTTACTTTATCTGAGAATAAGATTGCTACCCCTGCTTTTTTCTGGACTCCTGACGCATGGAGAATTGTTTTCCATCCTTTCACTTTCAGTCTATGGACTTCCTTTTGCACTAGGTGTGTTTCTTGTATACAACATATTGTTGGATTTTGCTTCTTAATCCATTCTGCCAATCTGTTTCTCTTGATTGGTGAATTGAGGCCATTAACATTGATGGTTACAACTGATATATTTTGACTTATTCTTGTCATGTTTTTGTCCATTTGTTGACTCTTTTTACTTTTTCTCCCATCTCCTTTTAGTTTCTTGCCTTGCCTATTTGATTTGGTCTGTTGGGCCTCATGTTATTGTGAATTTCGTTGTCCTTTTCTAGGATATTGTTTAGAATTCCTTGCAGTGCTGGTTTGGTGTTCATGAAATTTCTCAGGTGCTCTTTGTCGTGGAAGTATTTTATTTCCCCATCTATTTTGAAAGAGAGTTTTGCAGGATACAAAAGTCTAGGTTGGAGATTCTTTTCTTTTAGGACTTGGAATACCTCACTCCAGGCTCTCCTTGACCTAAGGGTTTGTGTTGAAAAGTCTGCTGTGATTCTAATGGGCTTCCCTTTGCATGTGATTTGTTTCTTTTCTCTTACTGCTTGTAGTATTTTGTTTTTCTGTTGGATTTCTGGAATCTTGATTATTATATGTCTAGGTGTAGATTTTTTTTGATCGTGGCTAGTTGGGGTTCTATATGCCTCACTTATCTGTATGTCTAATTCTTCCCTTCTGTTTGGGAAGTTTTCTGTCATTAATTCTGTGAAGAGCTTTTTTATATCATTTGTGTTTTCTCCTGTTTTTTCATGAATTCCTATCAGTCTTATGTTATTTTTCTTTGTATCGTCTAGGAGTTGTTGGATTGATTTCTCATGATCCCTTACTGTTTTTAATAGACCTCTTTTTTCACGGTCACTGACTGCTATCCTATCTTCTATATCTGAAATTCTATCTTCGCAATCTTTTATTCTGTTTCGTACACTTTCAATAGAGTTTTTAATCTCCTGGATATCTGTTTGAATCTGTTTTATGGATTCCATTTCTTTCCTCTGTTGGGCATTCATTGTTTCCATGTCTTTCTTATGCTGAGTCTTCATGGCTTCTATCACAGTCTTGAGCTCATCTATTTTTTTCTCAGTTTCTGCTCTAGAGTCTCGAATCATGACTTCTATTTTGCTCATCATCTCTCTGGCTAGCTGGGAAATTATTTCTGATTTGAATTTTTCTAGAGCCTGATTGATCAATTTTGTTACCTCCTGTGCTATGGGTCCAGGGAGTCCTGTTGGTTCACTATCAGACTTTTCATCCTCATTTGTCCTACTATTTGCTATTGGTGAACTGGATATTTGTTTTTGTGTCTTGCTTAAGTGTTTTCTCATTTTTATTTTTATTGTTGGGTTGTCCTTCTTTAATTTCTGGGTATTACTTAAATCTTCCTAATATAGTTGCGTTTTAGCTTTTGAGTATCTTATGACTCATAGACATTCTCGTTTTCATAATATCAGAGAAAACAACTCTTTAAATCAATCACCACTCTTTGTCCCAATTGATACATTCAGCAGCCCAATAGGATCAGGCACAGCTTGCCAACTGACCACTTATGGTAGTCATTAATGTATCACCTTTAACTCATGTGAATTAGATTAATTTCAAGAAGCAGCTCATAGTATGTTTGCAGTGAATATTCTTTTCAATATGGCATCTTTACCATTTAGGATGGGGGGTTCGACTTAGAACAAGAGGATTAGATAAGTGAAAGAATTAGAGCAGGTTTGAAGTGAATCCAGAGGTTGTAGAATTACCTTACTATCTTTACAAAGCTATTAAGTTCAGGGGGGATAGAGAGAGTGCAGGAATAAGGACAGGAATATATCCCCTTAACAGTAACAGGCGCTTGCCTTCCCTTGAAGGTACAGAGCCATGAGTGAGGTAAAATGACTGGAGAAAAGAACATAAAGAGAAACCCGTCCTAAAAACAAAAAATAAAAAAAGAAGTCTGAGTTCTTCAGGAACTGGAATAAAAAGGGAGATGAGGGACACTATGGTGGAGCAAGAGACTGAGTTGGAGAGACAGGACAGAAAAAAGAAAGAAATTTTAGGGTGGAAAGAGGAAAAAAGAGACAAGAGAGAGGGAAAGAAAAAGAATTTGAAGGTCCTCTTTCAGGCTATCTCTGATCTCATATTATACCACATGCACAGTCATATGCGGAACCCAATCCCCTGGTTATAGCTAGCCAATGGCTGTTCCTCACGACTGAGACTGAACACAATCTACAAAGCCTAACTTTAGTTTCCTTACCCTCAGGGTTGAACTCCACTCCGTTCTATTACAGGTTTCCCCTGCCCTTTCTTTAAAGATGTTCAAAGTTCGGAGCTCAGAAAACTACCCTTCATGGGAACCTATGCCTCTGCAGAGTTGGTCTAAGGACTGGCCCGATCAGGAGTTTTGAGAACGGGGGGGGGCGTCGTGTGGGTGTTTCAAGGGCGCCCGCGCGGCTACCTTCCTTCCTGGGTCTGTTGTCGCGCAGGCCTGGAGCTCGTGCGCACGCCGCCGGGTGATCGCAGACAGGCAGGCAGGCAGGCAGCTGAAAAAAACCCCCTCTGGGGTCTTTGGGTCCTTCCTGGTCTGTTGTCGCGCAGGCTGGGGGCTCCCGCCTCTTTAATTTATTTAAGCATGTTCTATGAGCTTGTATGTGGTCTATTTTGAATAACGCCCCATGTGCAGCTGAGAAGAATGTATATTCTGATGTTGTGGGTAGAATATTATATAGACATCTATTAAGTTCATTTGTTCAAAAGTTTGGTTCAGTTCTAAGACTTCATTGTTGGTTTTTTGTCAGTTGATCTGTCTATTGTAACAGTAGTATATTAAGGTATTAGAGCTTATTTGATTTTTCATGTCTGTTAGTATTTGTTTTATGTAGTTGGGTGCACTGCTATTTGGTGCATATATATTATAAATATATATATATGCATATAAAT
>NW_022900928.1:106909454-106917183 GCF_012274545.1 Fukomys damarensis | reverse complement strand
TTTTTTGTCTAGATGATCTGTCTATTTGTGATAGTGGGATATTTAGGTTCCCCACTCCAATTGTATTAGTGCTTATTTAGTTTTTCATATACCTTAATATTTGCTTATATAGTTTTGGGCATTAATATTTGGTGCATATATATTTCGGATTGTCATCTCTTCCTCTTGGATTGTTCCCTTTACAAGGATGTAGTATCCTTCTTTGTCTCTCTTAATTAGTCTTGACCTGAAATAAATTTTGTCTTCAAATGGAACAGTTACCCTTGCTTTTTTCTGGATTCCTGTCATTTAGGGTACTGTTTTTCATTCTTTGACTTTCAGTCTATGTATTCCTTTTTTAATTAAATGTGTTTCTTGTATGCAGCATATTGTTGGATCTTGCTCCTTGCTCCATTCTGCCAGTCTATTTCTTTTGATTCGTGAATTGAGACCATTAACATTGGTGGTTATAACTGATATGTACTGACTTATCTTTCTCATTATATTTTCCTGTTATTGGCGCCCTTCTCCCTCATTTAATTTCTTGCCTTAAATGATAGATTCATTCTGCTGGAGTTCATGGAGATGTAATCCTTATTATTTCCTTCTAGAATGTCCTTCAAAACATTTGGAGTGCTGGTTTGGCATTCATGAAGTTCCTCAGCTATTCTTTGTCAGGGAAGTATCTTATTTCTCCATCAATTTTGAAAGATAGCTTTGTAGGACACAACAATATGGGTTGGAGGTTGTTTTATTTTAGGGCTTGAAATACTTCAGGCTCTCCTTGACTTGAGGGTTTGTGTTGAGAAGTCTGCTGTGATTCTGATGGGCTTTCCTTTATATTTGTTGTGATTTGTTTTTTTCTCTAGCCACTTTAAATATTTTGTTCTTGTGATGGATTTCTGGAATCTTTATTGTATTTCTAAGTGTAGATTTTTTTTAATTATGGCTAATTTGAATCTTATATGCCTTGCTTATCTGTATATCAAATTTTTTTTCCCTGTGTGGGAAGTTTTCTGCAATTACTTCTGTGAACAGTTTATGTTGTTTGCAGTAACTCCTGTTTTTTGCATTAACTCCAGTCAAATTTAAGTCATTCTTCTTTGCATCATCTAGCAGCTGTTGGATCAATTTCTCATGGTCCCTTGCTATTTTTAAGAAATCTTTCTTTTTATGTCCACTAACCACAATCCTGTCTTCTATATCTGATATTCTGCCCTCACATTCTCTCATTCTACTGAGGATACTTTCAGTGGAATTTTTAATCTTATGAATATATGCTTGGATGTGTTTCATGTATTCCATTTCTTTCCTATGATGGACATTAATGTTTTCCATCATTTTCCTGAGCTCTTCTATTTTTTTAACTGTATCTCCTCTAGAGTTGCTAATCATATCTTTCATTATGGTCATCATTTCTGTAGTTATCAGAGAAATTATTTCTGATTTGATTTTTTTGTAGAGCCTCTTTCATTTACTTTGGTTGTTTTGTTTTCTTTCATTTACTTTGATACTTCTACTGTTATCACTTCAGAGAGTCTAAGTGGATAACTTTTGGATTGTTCCACCTCATTATCCCCTGACTTTGCCTTTGATGAGGTTGAAGTCTGGGTTTGCATCTTGTTTAAGTGTCTTCTCATGTTTGTTTTTCTGCTGTTGTTCTTTTTGGATTGATACTTGTAGATTGCTGATGCTGAGTATCTTTATTGCTACTATTTAGAATCCTTAGGAAATGACTATGTCTCAGAGGTGTCTTCCAGGTGTAGTTGGCTTTTGGGTTTTGAGTCTATTGTAAGGGCCTATCTCTTCAATTTATTGAGAATGAGAAGTTACTGCCTTCTGGGCCTAGTCCCTGGTTCTTTGGCAATGGCCTATCATATTTTTTTTTATCATATTAATGACCCTTAGGCAATCTTTGTCTGGGAATATCAGGAAGAACGATTGATTAGAACAATTATATCACCTTGGCTAAAGTAAAACAGTCATCATTAACAATAGCATCAAACACAGTCTAGAAAATGACAAACTGTGGTAACTATTAATTTGCCACCTTTAAAAATTGTATGTACTAGATTTGTGGTTATATAACAAAATCTAAAATAAAACAGAAATAATGAGATAATTGACAATGTGAAATAGGAAGAAAAGGGCTAAAGGTGTAGGGACAGTGGGAAGGGTAGGGGAGAGGTAATAAGGGAAAAGAAAAAATGAGAAAATGAAAAAACAGAAATAAAGTGTTTGTAAATGGGAGGAGAGGAGTGGGTGAAGGGAAGGCAGGGACAAGGGGAAAAATGAGAACTAAGACCTGTCATGTAAAGGTACAAGATCCCAATGATGAATGTAACTGTACTGTATACCTAAAATGTACCAATAAACTCAATGAGAAAAAATAAATAAAATAAAATAAACCAGAAAATGTTTGCAGTAAATAAGCCCTCAATATTAACCCTCTGGGAAGAAAATTTAAAAGGAGTTAGGGGGGAATAAAGAAATAGGAGAAGAAAAGATTAGAAGTAAGGCTAGAGGACAGAGGAAGATCATGGAAATTTGAGACACTGGTAAAGAAGACAGGAGGGAATGAGAGAAAGAAGAAAGAAAAACATGAACAGAAAAAGAATAACCAAAAGTAGAAACCATGTTCACACTCTTATTAAAATAAGAACGATCAAGAAAAAAAAGGGGGGCTAGGGATTTAGCTCAGTGGTTTCACTGCCTGCTTCACAAGTGCAAGGACCCAAGTTCAATCACCAATACAAAACAAAACAAAACAACAACAACAACAAAACAAAACATCAACAAAAAAGGAGAGAAATGGGAAAAAGAAAGAAAGAAAAACAAATGTCCACTTGAAGGGATATCTCTGCTGTCACTGATAGACAATGTGAGCCACATAAAGATCTGGGTTGATTAACCCCAACAAGCCAGTAGCTTTATGACAGGGTAGTGGATAATCCCAGCAAGCCTGTACCTTTAGTTGCACTGAAGTTCAGGATGATTTCTGGCTTTGAGTCTGGAGGTGGACCTGTGGAGTCTCCAACAGTCTGTTTGCCCCTCATTGGCTCAAACTGAGCTCCCTGACTTCTTGTAGGTTGGAACCCCAACACTGGCACTGGAAGCCACTAGATGGAGCTGCCCACAGCCTTTCTGAGTTCCAAACTCAGCTGGCCCCTCTCCAAGATGACTATCAGCCAATGGTTCTTTACTGGGTACTCCAAACCCCAACAACTCATCGATCACTGCAGTCCACTGCATCCACCGCTCTGCTCCACCAGTGCGTTTCCGTGGAGGTCTCTGGGGTCACCAAGTAGTCACTGCAGGTTCAAGCTGCCCATGCAGCAAATCTGGGCTCAGGTAGGAGATGTTGCCTGTTACCTCCATCTTTGTTAGGGACTCTCTCTTCACTCTCCCTGTGGGCTTCAATTCTGGCTTCAGATGTCTTGTGGGTCCTGGAGACCCACTTCCCTCCTTCTCTTCCTCACTTTGCTTTGTTCCAAGGCTTGGACACCAAACCTCAAAGAGGCCCTCTCTCTGCTGCTCATCACTCTGTCATCTTCCCATGTCTCTCCAGGGATAATTTTTTAAAAACAAAGTTATACATATAACATGGCCTCAACTATGAAACAAAAAGGAAAGAAATACAGATTTGGACCAAAAAACTGAGAAAGCTACTAACAACATTGCCCTTGAGTTCAGTACTTTTCTTATTTCAGTTTTTCTTCATTTTCCAACATTTAAAAAATAATCTTAGGTAAAATGTTTATGATGAATGAGAGAAAATACAACTTAGATAAACTATACTCACCTTAAAAATAAAAATAAAAATAATTTTTAAAAAAGATAGCAAAATGCCCTAAAATTTGTGGTTTATTTTAAGCAGGTTTGTTAGTTTTCATACTACAAGTAGAAATTCTGCCTCCTTGACTTATCAAAATGTCACCATCTACCATGACCACAACTAAAATGCACACTTCAAGAATCCAATACACTAGTGATCTAAAGTCTTCAAGGCTAGTCAGTGGCCATGGACCCTCTGGAATTTGGTATGGGTACCAGAAATCTGGCTTTGCCTGGGTTCTTGATTTAATGTTTTGCTGCTACAAATAAGTTTTCAGAGTGGATGCTGACCTAACTTTCCACTAATATTTAAATTCCATAAAATTCAACAAAAAATGAGAAGTTATTTTAAACAATCCCAAGAACTAAAGTGTATGGGGTGATACACATAAAAACCTGATTTTTTGCCAGACTTGTATGTCACATGCTCATTACCACACTTCTCTTCCATCTTGTGATGTATGCAAGTACATGTATTTTTACATAAGTCAGTATTTGTAAGATTTAAAGAGACTCTGTGTAAAGATAGTTGACCTGAGTAAACATAAACAAAATAAAAATTATCCTTCCTCAAAAATGTAAACACTTTGCTTCTTTGTTCATTGATTCCCTAGTAAAATTCAGTTTCTTCTTCTATGCAAACCTTGTATTTCCTATGGCTAACTCAATTTTCTATCTTCCTGTTCATACATATTAAAGGACTCAATGACACAATCAGCTTTGCTTTTCACTGGGTTTATTAGAGCTTTTAACAATAAAGCACAAATACCCACAGCTGTTCTAGGCAATCACTCAGCTCTTTGGGAGGAAAATACAGATTTAGAGACAGGTGGCTCTGCTCTAAGTGCAACATTCAGAATCAAGGGTACGGGGATTCCAGCTGTGCTTCCAGAAGAACACAGAAAATTCCCAGGATTGCTATGCAAAATGCAGTTGCATGTGGACGCCCATGATCAAGGCCGTAGCCGTTCCTGAGTCTTGGATCTCCTGGAAGTTGACTGATTGGTATCCAAAATCTTCCACTATGAGTATACTTTAGGGCTTCTGATTGTTTAGTGGAATAGTTCAACAGGCCAGAAAATGGGTAGTTGGTAGCATACCATCCATTGGTGAGGTTGGTACACAGCACATCAGCAGGTCTATCCGCCATTCTAAGAGCTGGCCTGATGGTGACGAACTGACATCCTAGATACAATTCAGCAAAGTCATGAAGACAAAGTAAGGAATGCTAATAGCCCACATGGATTTGGAAGAGCATGACAAAGTAAGCGATATGGTCTGGTGTTTAAAATACAGAACTGAGCACTCAACCTGATCAAAGCTTCTGACTACCACCAAAAGAATGTGAGATCACAGAAGCCATAATTACTGTTTCAAACTCTGGCTGCCCTAGCTGCCTCCTAGACCTTCAGCTGTCCCCAAAGCTTGCCTTACATCTCTTTGAATCTCAGCATTCCTGCACAACTATCTTCAGCTTTATTCACTTCTCTGATTCCAGATATATGAGTTGGGCTAGAAGTCCCTGCAACTCAACACTATGAACCACCAACCTGGCCAAATCAACTTTCTTCCAAATAGTGAGACAATGAAACAGGAATTCAAATCTCTACCCAGTTTTACCACCCTACATCACCATAATGCATTCCAAAGTAATCCAGTAAGAAGAGGAAGATGGCAGAGTAGAAATAATCTGCAGCAAAGTTCAGCCTTGCTGAGATCCAGACCCCACATATATGGACAATTACAACTTGGCAAGGAAATGGAAAGATCTAGATTTCCAGAAATTGGGAAGAAACTGACAGGAAAAGTGGAAGCTGCAGAGAAATCGGAGAGACAGAGCAAGCACAGAAAAAGAAGGAAGCAATCCAGAAACTTACCCAAGAAGGGAAGTCTGCTTCTACAGACACCAAGAAAACCTGTGGTCAGTGGCACTGGTTACAGGAGAGGTCTACAGCTATTCTAAAGCAGTGTGGGGTTTTATGACAAGGTCACTCCTTCCTCACACCAGGTATCACCTGTATTTCAAAACTGGATACTAGAGAGAAACCACTCATTCAAAAAATACAGAAAAGGGAAGATAATGTAATGGTGAGCAACAGAGAAACAGCGTCTCCAATATTTGGATGAAAAGTCTGGCATGAGGAAGTAACTGCTTGAGCTAAAGCTGACTCCACTTCTCCAATATCTGGAATCCAGACACTGGAATACAGCAATATGAGAAAGAGGAGAGATATGGGTCCAAAGAAGCCAGCAAGGTTCTGAAAGTAGAATTACAGCTCACAAGGAGAGTGAAGAGAGGTACTACAACAGAGGAGGGAGGGGGCAGGTTTTCTTGATGAGTCCCAGCTCCCAGTGTAGAAGAGGAGACAAACCTACAGAGGCACAATGATTACCAGTGGCCCCAAAGGCTTCCGTGCAGAAATGCACTAGAGTAATGGAGCAGTAGATGCTGGGGACTACAGTGGCTGGTGAGTTATTCTGGTTCAGACATTCCCCCCAAGAGAGGGTGATAGGCCAGTAACCACCTTGGAGAGGGGCCAGCTGAACTCAACCTCAGACCAGCTTGCAGACTGGCTCCACTTAGCAGCTCCAAGTGTCAGGGTGAGGCACAACCAATTTCAACTTGGCAGAATGTCAGGAAGAAGAGTCCAAGCCTGAAGGGAGCTAGTTTGACCTGGCAGTGGTCACTCACAAAAACTCAGTTCCCAGCCTCACAGCCAGAAACCAGAAGCAGGCTGAACTTCAGTGGATCTAAAGGCACAGGTTTGCTGGGATTATCTACCACCACCATAAATCTACTGCTGGCCTGCTGGGATCAATCAACATGGATCTGGGCTCTGCCTGGCCCCTCCATCAACCAATGACAGCAAAGACAAACCCTGTAGTACACATTTTTTTTTCTACTTTTCTTCCTTTCTTTGCTTTTTTATTCTTAAAATTTTTAAATTTAGTTTCTATTTTTTCTTTTCTTTATTCTTTTTCTTTTTTTTTTGTACCAGGGATCGAACTCAGGTCCTTGTGCTTGTGACACAGGCAGCAGAACCACTGAGCTAAATCCCTGGCCCTCTATTTTTTCTCTTTCTTGATTGTTCTTGTTTTTATAAAAGTGAGAACATTGTTTCTAGTTTTTTATTTGTCTATTTTCTTCTGTTCTTGTTTTTGTTTTCCGTTCTTTCTTCCTGTCTTCTTCACTAGTTCCCAAAGCTTGCAAAACTTTCCTTTGTCCTCCAGCCTCACTTCTGATCCCTTTCTCTTCTTCTATTTCTCTATTTTCCCCTGACCCAATTTTCAAAATTGTCATTTTTTGAGGGGTTATTTACTGTACACAATTTTCTGGTTTGTTTCAGATTAGGTTATATAACTACAAATCCCATTCATATGGTCAAAGGTGGCAAATTAATATTTACCACACTTTGTCATTTTCTAGGGTGTGTTTGATGCTACCATTATTACTGATTGTACTACTTTAGCCAAGGTAATATAGTTGTTCTAATCAGTTGTTTTTCTTCTTCTTTTTAAACCAGGGATTCAATAAGCTAAATACACAGCCCCAGTTGTTCTTCTTTGTATGCCATGACTGAGATCACCTGAGAGTCATAAATAATACTATAGGCCAGTGCCAAAGGACCAGGTGCTAGGTCAAATAGGCAGCCACTTCTCATTCCTGATAAATTGAAGAGGTAGGATCTTGCAACAGACTCAAAGCCCAAAAGCCAGCTGCACCTGGAAGACACCTCTGAGAAGTCATTTCCTACAGGTTCTTAATACTAGCAATAAAGATACATGATATAAACAATTTACAAGCATCAGTGCAGGAATTAAAAGATAGAAATAGAGGTCTGGGATTCTACCACCTGTCTTGTAAGCACAGGGTCCTGAGTTCGATCCCCAGTACAAAAAAAAAAAAAAAAAAAAA
>NW_022900928.1:106906598-106909307 GCF_012274545.1 Fukomys damarensis | reverse complement strand
AAAAAAAAAAAAAAAAAAAAAAAAAAGAAATAGAAAATGAGAAGATATAGAAGCAAGATGCAACCCCAGGCTTCCATACTACATACTAGCTCATAGAATGAACATACTTAAGTAAATGCAAAGGAATTAAAATTACTCCATGCTTATAAACAATGTAAAATGAAATCAGAAATCTATGGCAAAAGGAACCACAAAAACTTCATAAACACATAGAAATTCAATAACACCGTCCTGAACAACCAATGCGTCACAGATGAAATTAAAAAATAAATCCTACAGTTTCTACAGTTAAATGATAATACCAATACAACATACCAGAATTTATGGGACACAATGAAAGCAGTTCTATGAGGGAAATTTATAGCTGTGAATGCCTACATCAGGAAAACAAAGCAAGCTCAAGTAAACAACCTAATGTTGAACCTCAATCTTCTAGAAAAAGAAGAGCGAGTCAAACCCAAAGCATGTACAAAAGAGGAAATTTAAAAATCAGAGCCAAAAGTAAAGTCATTCCTGGAAGCAAGCATTAACCTGACACCAAAACCAGAAAAGGATCCAACCCAAAAAGATATTGGGCCAGAGATTTAGCTCAGTGGCACAGCACCTGCCTGGCAAATGTGAGGTTGTGAGTTAAATCCCTGGTACAAAAAAAAAAAAAAAAAGAGCTACAGGACAATCTTTCTAATGCACATAGACACAAAAATCCTCAATAAGATATTGCCAAATAGAATGCAGCAAATCTTCAAGAAGATTATAAACCATGATAAAGTAGTTTTCATCCCAGGGATGCAGGGGTGATTTAACATACGCAAATCAAAAAATGTAATGCACCATATTAACAGAACCAAGAACAAAAAACACATGGCCATCTCAATTATTGCAGAAAAGGATTTGACAAAACCCAACAATCATTCATGATAAAAAAAATACAGAAAATTGAAGTAGGTGGTCTTTATCTCAATCTGATAAAGCCATCTATGCCAAACCAACAGCCAACATCACACTAAATGGAAAAAAAAATGAAAGCTTTCACTGTAAAATCAGGAATAAGACAAGAATATCCACTATTACCTCTCTTATTTAAGGTAGTTCTGGAAACATTAGTCTCAGCAACTAGACAAGAGAAAAAGTGAAGGGAATAAGGATAGGAAAGGAAAATTTTAAATTATCATTATTTGCTGATGACAGGATACTCTACATAGAGGACCCCAAAAATTCCACCAAAAGACTCTTATATTTAAAAGCCAAGTTCAGTAATAAAGTCAACACTCAAAAACTTAATAGCATTCCTGTACACAAACAACAAACTTGTTGGGACAGAAATTTGGGAAACAATAACTTTCACAATAGCATTCAAAAAATAAAATATTTATAAAATACTTAGGAGTTAACCTAATGAAGGAAATAAAAGATCTTTACATAGAAAACTATGTACTCTGAAAATGGAGTATGTATCAGAAAATGGAAAGATATCCCTTGTTCATGGATAAGAACCAATATAGTGAAAAGGACCATATTTCCAAAACTGTGTTACAGATTTAATTAAATTATGATCAAAATACCAATAGCAAACCTCACAGAATTAGAGAAAACAATCCCAAAATTCATTTGGAACCAAAATAGCAAAATAGCAAAGGCAATTCTGGGCAACAAATACAAGGCAGGGGCAAGGGATTTAGCTCAGTGCCACTGCTTGCCTCACAAGTGCAAGGTCCTGAGTTTGATCCCCAGTACTGGGGGAAAACAATGCTCACTTCAGCAGTGCATATACAAAGGCAAGGCAGGGGACATCAAAATCCCTGGCTTGAAAATATACTACAGGGTCCAAGGGATTTAGCCCAGTGGCACTGTGCCTGCCAGCAAGTACAAGTTTGATTCCTTGTACCAAAAAAAGTTTGATTCCCGGTACCAAAAAAGTATACTACAAAGCTA
The DNA here is from genome assembly GCF_012274545.1 of Fukomys damarensis. NCBI lineage: Eukaryota > Metazoa > Chordata > Mammalia > Rodentia > Bathyergidae > Fukomys > Fukomys damarensis. The sequence continues at coordinate 106,907,375 of NW_022900928.1, read as the reverse complement.
CAGTGATCAAAACAGCATGGGCTTGGGGGGAAAAACAGACCTGAGGATCAATGGACTGGATTAGCAATGCACAAACTCCAAACACCACTCAGCCACCTTATCTTTGACAAAGGGGCCAAACACCTTCAGTGGAAGAAAGATATATAGCCTTTTTAATAAATGGTGCTTAAAAAAAACTGGCTTTTTACATGCCAAAGGCTAAAACTAGACCTACATCTCTCTCCATACACTAAACTAAAATTGAAATGGATCAAAGATCTAAATATTAAAACAGACACACATACACATGCACACACACACACACACACACAACAGAAACACTAAATCTGCTGAAAGATAAAATAAGTAGAACTCTTGAAGACACTGGTGTAGGAAAAGACTTTAGGAATAAAACCCCAATCACATGGGAAATATCACAAAGAATCAACAACTTAGATTTCATCTTATTAAAAAGTTTATGCACAGCCAACAAAATCACCAAGAGACAACCCACAGAGTGGGTTGAAGAGACAATCCACAGAGTGGGAAAAATATTTTGCCAGCTGTTCTTCGGATAAAGGACTAATATCTAGAATTTATAAAGAACTCAAAAAAAAAATCAGACCCCCCCCCTCCAAATTTAAAGACCTAATCCAAAAATGGTCATTTGAAATGAATAGACATTTCTTAGGTGAAGTAGAAACAGCAATCAAATGTAAGAAAAAATTTTTCCATATCACTGGTTATTCAAAAGATTCAAATTAAAACAACACTGAGGGGCCAGGGATTTAGCTCAGC
>NW_022900928.1:106904244-106906538 GCF_012274545.1 Fukomys damarensis | reverse complement strand
AAAAAAAAAAAAAAAAGTAAAACAACACTGAGATTCCATCTCACCCCAGAAAGAATGGCTGTTATCAAGCAATTAACCAATAACAAGTGCTGGCAAGGCTGTGGGGAAAAAGAAACCTTTCTTGGTGGGAGTGTAGACTGGTGCAACCACTGTGGAAATCAGAATGGAGATTCCTCAGAAAAATTAAAACTAGAGGTTCCATTTGATGCAGCTATTTACCTTCTTGGTATCTTCCTGGAAGAATTAAAAGCATCATACCACAGCAATGTATGCACACCCATGTTTATAGCAGCACAGTTTATAAAAACTGCACAGCACAATTAGCACAGCAGCCTACAACAGCACAGTTTGGAAAAAACCCAAATGCCCATTGACTGATGATTGTGCTGTTAATACTACTCTGCTATAAAAAATAATAAACTTAAGACATTTCTAGGTAAATGGATACATCTTGAGACCACAGACTTAAGTGAAATAAATAGAACACACATGCTCAAATATCACATGGTTTCTCTGCTGTGAGAAACTGAAAGTGTAAATATGTATCAAGATATATAGTAGATATTGTGAAATAGAAAGAAAATGTTCAAATGGGAAGGGGAACTAGGGAGGGGGAGGGAGAAAGGAAGGAAGGAAAAAGAGAAACAGAGAATAGAAGGAAAAATGGAAACAAAGCTTTTGTAAGTAAGCAAGGGAAGAGGATTTAAAGGAAGGTGAGGGAAAGGGAAATATGTTAGCTATTTTTCTCCTGTTGCTGAGATAAAGTACTTGACACCCAAAGTTAAAAGGAAAGGGGTTTATTTGGTTTACAAGTTTGTAGAGGTTTCGTCCAAAATCAGCTGGCTCTGAGGCTGGGATGGCAAACAAGCATCTCAGAGGAGAAATAACATAGCACACAGAAGACAACAAAGGTAACAAGGAGAATTTAACAGCATCTCCCTGTCCTTTATTTTATTCAGACTACTTAGGGCAGGCAGCACTCACACCCTTAATCCTAGTGCCCTCGAGCCTAGCATTGCATCATGAATCAATTCCAGCTTCACACACTCTAGATCCAGCCTATGACCATATGAGACTTTGGGGGAACATCTAGACCCAAACCATTACAGAGGGAAAAAGGAATCAAGACAATACAGAGGAAAAAAATTGCGGGGGAGGACTCAGTTTTTTTCCTCCATTTTTGGGAATGGTTCATTTGTTGTTTTCTTGTTTACCAGTTTATTGAGGTTTGGGGGAATTTTCCTTTTTTCCTTTTGTTTATTGATTTTCTTCTTTTTTCTCTTTTTTCTTTCTCTTTTCCTTTTATTTTTTTCCTCAAATTTTTCTTTTTTATTATTCTCCATGTTTTTTATTCTTTTTCCCTCTTTTCCTTCATCTTCTTTTTATTGCTTGTTCTTTTCTGTTACTTTTACAAGTTCCATTGATATCCTCCCAGTCCTTCATAGTACCCTTTATCTCATTTGTTTCTCCTCCTTCTTATCTTCCAGTGTTTACTTTTTCAAATTTTTCTTCTCATTCTCCTATTCCCAACCCATAATATATAAGATCTTTACTAGTATAACCATTAAGCTTTATTAATCTTCAGATAGTTAACTCTATGCTATTACTGTTGAGTTCTTTTCTCTCATTAGGAGAGGTATAGTTTTCACACTTAGTAGATACTTACTGTGTCAATATTTAGATTGTATTAATGTTAACTCTTTAATTATAGATCTATTTTCTATGGTTAAGGTGCCACACTATTGGTTTTTATGGTATGTCAATATCCAGTTTGCCTTGGACTACATTATTGTGGTTGATTTACTTGTTATTGCCAGGATGCCAGAGGGGCTGCTATTGATGGGATTCTCTATATGCCAATACCCTGATTACCTTTCTGTCATTAGCAATATTGTAGCTCATTCCCAGAGAAGTGGATGCTGAGCCAATTGAACTGTGTCTTCCCTGTCCAAATGAATGGAGGTTGTCAGATCTCGGAACAAAGGCAAAGGACTATAGCTAGCCACACTCAGATTGCATTTCTGGAAAAGAAACGCTAACTAAAGGGATCCTCATACTAGCAACAACGTCTTTCTCCTATAAGAACTTGCATATCTCAGCACAAAACAAAACAAACAATAGAAATATGAGAAGACAAGACAACAAAATGCCTCCCAAAGCTGGGCATGGTGGTGCATGCATGTAATCCCAGCCCTCGGGAGGCTGAGGCCAGAGGATCTCTGTGAGTTCGAGACCAGCCTGGGCTACATAGTGAGTTCCAGGTCAGTCTCAACTACATAGTGAAACCCTGTCTC
>NW_022900928.1:106900688-106904212 GCF_012274545.1 Fukomys damarensis | reverse complement strand
AAAAAAAAAATGCCTCCCAAAACTTCCAAGCTCCCCCCACCAAGCCAATCCATGGGGCATCAAGCAGGAAGAAAGAAAAAGCCACATAGTCAAGTTATTTGAAAGGATAACAGAGGAGATTTTAAAAAACAGATCAACAGGCTGTTCAGTGAGCTCCAAGAAGATATACTCAAATAAATAATGGATATAACAAAAGAAAATGATCAGAGATTTTACAGAAAATAATAATTTAAAAAATAGCAGAGCTAGAAAAAATGATACAAAACATGAATGGTCAGTTTAGCTAAGAATTAGAGTCCATGAAACAATTCCAAACAAAACTCCAGGAGATTAAATATTACATTAAAAGTATGAGCAGCAGAAGCAATCAGTGTGAGGGCAGAGTATCATAAGATTGTGTTGCTATCAAAGACTAACTATTCAGAGGTAACTTATAAGCAAGAGAACATGAAAAATGGACCAAAGAGCTGCTCGGTGACACAAAGGCCAATCTAAGATTAAGTGGAATAAGTGAAAAATCAAAGCACAACAAAATGGGCATAAAAATTCTATTTATGGAAAGAATAGCAGAAAAGTTTCCAAATGTAGGAAAATAATTAAATATACAGAGATAAGTGAGAATCAAAATAGCCATGATCAAAAAAGAACCTTTCTGGGCTGGGCATTTAGTTCAGAGGCACCATGCCTCCATCCCCCACCCCCACCCCCGTACATTGGCGTGGGGGGGGACACTTTCCCCATGCATGGGATACGGGGCGTGAGCACCAGCTGGGTGGCTTCTGATGGCTGACAGATGCTGGAGAAAGGTGTGGCCTGGAGCCCTGCAAGGAGTGCCAATGACTCAACTTCCAGAGATAAGCACACCAGCAAAGGACAGCTTGCATAGCAACTTGACATAGCAAAATGAAATGCAAGGAACCAATAGTGAAATAATTGAAGGCAGCAAAACCAAAATAAAATAGTATGTATGAACGAATCCTCAGTAGCATGGGAACTAGCACAAAGAATCAACAACTGGGATCTCATCTCATTGAAAAGCTGCCGCACTGTGAAAGAAACCACCAACAGAGCTAAGAGACAACCTACACTGTGGGAAAAAATTTTTACCAGCTGCTTCTCAGACAAAGGACTATTATCCAGAATATATAAAGTGGAAAAAAAATTTTACCAGCTGCTTCTCAGACAAAGGACTATTATCCAGAATATATAAAGAACTCACAAAAATCAGGCCCCCTAAATATAAAGACCCAATTCAAAAATGGGCATATGAATGAACAGATATTTCTCAGACAAAGAAGTAAAAACAGCAAAAAATATATGAAAAAATGTTTGACATCACTGGTCATCTGAGATGCAGATGAAAACAACACTGAGATTCCACCTCATCCCAGAAAGAATGGCTGCTATCAGGAAATCAACCAATAACAAATGTTGGCAGGGCTGTGGGGAGAAAGGAATCCTTCTCCATTGTTGGTGGGAGTGCAGAATGGTGCAACCACTATGGAAATCAATATGGAGATACCTCAAAGAGCTGGACTAGAGGTTCCATTTGACCCAGCCATCCCTCTGCTGGGTATCTTTCCAAAAGAATTAAAAGAATCATACCACAGTGACATATGTGCACCCATGTTTATAGTGGCACAGTTTGTAACAGTTAAAACTTGCAAACAGCCCAACTGCCCATCAGTTGTAGAATAGATGAAGAAGATGTGTTTTTTAATAAAACAAAGTCCTACTCAGCCATAAAGAATGAGAAACTGGAATCATTCATAGGAAGATGGATGCATATTGATGCCATACTCTTAAGTAAATACTTAAGATACTCTTAAATAAGACACATGGGTAAATACCACATAGTTTCTCTGGTGTGAAAAACTAAAAGTGTAAATATGATCCAAATTGTGTAACTGATAATGTGAAATAGGAAGAAAAAGGCTAAAGGTGTAGGGGAAGCGGAAAGGGTAGGGGAAAGGAAATAAGGGAAAAGAAAAAATACAGTAAAAGGAAAAATGGAAACATTCTTTGTAAATAGGAGAGGAGAGAGGGGGTGAAGGGAAGGCAGGGTATGAGGAAAAAATGAGAGCCAAGATCTGTCATGTAAAAGTACAAGATCCCAATGATGAATGTAACTGTACTGTATGACTAAAATGTACCAACAAACTCAATTTAAAAAATTTAAACATAAAATAGGGTGGTCAATGGTTAGGCAGGCTCTCTGAAGAGACTCACCTAGTTATTCCTCCTTCAACAACACCACCTGGCAGTCAGATTGGCAGCTGTGTTTCTATGTCCTTGTACCGTGAACCTGTGATGGAACTTTTTCAAATAAAGTCAAGTTAAGCTATAATATGTGAATGAAAAATAAGGTGAAGCAAAATACTTTATCATGTATTTTTCTGCAGGTCTTCTTGAAATTTAACTAAAATTATGACACCTTTTTCTTCAGACAGCTGCTCTTTTCAGTACCAGTTACATCAAACAAATTAGCTTCTAGATGTTACTTATCTGTTGGTCTTGATTCTACTTGCAAAAATATTATTAAATATCCTCACACTAGGAATGAGAAGAAAACACAGCTATCAAAATTTTACAGAATGTTTTCGTGTTTCATTAGCATTTGTTGATTTTTTTTATTTTTGGTAAATGTTTCCATTTCATCCTATTTTGGGGACTTCATACTATTAGATATTAGGTTTACTAAATGCCATATTTGCCTCTTTCCTCAAATTATTTCTTTTACTTATGGTTTTTTGCATTATCTGGTCTTCTTAATATCTTGTATAGATTATTAACTGAATTTCTCTAAACTCACCAAGCTTTTGCCTAAATGTCAGAAGTCATTTTATTTCTTTGCAGTAATTTTGATTTGGATTTCAGTCCTTGCTTATCTTTTGGAAGAACCAGCTATCTACCAAAGCCTGAAGGCACAGAATATTTATTCTTACCAATGTCCTGTCTATGTCAGCATTCAGAGTTACTGCCTGTCACTTTCCATGATGATACTTTTATTTATGGCTCTTATAACCTCTTAGCCAAAGTTATTACCTTGGTACAGGCTATTTGAATAACTTCCTATATGAATGAATATCTTATATCTTCCTTCTTCATCCCTAATTAAACTATAAACTCTAAAGGAATACTCTTGCCCAAGCTCATTGTCTGTTTTCTTGGTACCTGGTTACCATTTGTACTACTTCAAGTATTCATTCTTTTACTTAAAGTACAGATTCCTGCATACCTCGAGATGAATATTCCCTGGTTGTACTTTGTCAATAGTTTTCTCATTGGCACCATTTGTTGGTTTACTTGTCATAAGCTGCATTGAAAAGATACCTCATTACCCATAGATCCATTTTTCAACTGGAAATACTGCTTCATTCCACTTACAATGCATAATTTTAGACAAATTGAAAAACCTATATCAGTGATAATTTATTAATATGTTGCCATCTTAAACTAAAACAATTATAATAAAAATCATAATTTTAGAAACAGGAAAGAATGGTGATCAAGACATACCAAAA
>NW_022900928.1:106795711-106899588 GCF_012274545.1 Fukomys damarensis | reverse complement strand
GAAGGGGAAGGGATGGGAAAGGCGTGGAGGGGATGGGGAAGGGGGGAGGGAGAAAACAAAACCCAACAATACATTGTATACAAAAAACAAATATAATCCCAAAAGAAATTTACAGATTAAAATTTAAAGGGTAAAGAACAATATTTCCTGCAACAGAAACCTAGAAAAAGGCAGGAGTAGCTATGCTAATTTCAAAGTGGAATTCAAGCCTTGACTGATCAAAAAACCAAAGAATTCTCCACATGCTGGTTAAGGGAATAATCCAACAGGTAGCTATAAAAATTCTTAACGTGTATGCAACAAACACAGGCACACCCAACTTCATAAATCTAACACTACTGGACATAAAACATCAGATAAACACCAACACAATTATAATGGAGGAGCTCAATACCCCACTGTTACAAATATAGATCAGCTAGACAAAAATCAACAAAGAAATATAAGAATTCCCCTATATGAATGTTATCATTATGTATATCTAAAATATACCAATAAAAAAATCAGAGTTGAACCAAATCCTTGAACAAACGGATTTAGTAAGATATCTACAGTGTTCTACCCAACAAGAAAATGCATTCTCCACAGCAGTACATGGGACTTTCTCCAAAACAGACCACATGCTAGTCCAGAAAGCAAATGACAAAGAATCAAACTGACTCATACTTATTATCAAGCCATAGTGCAATAAAACTAGAAATCAATGGCAAAAACCCTCAGAAACTATGCAAACATACAGAAATTAAACACCTGCTTGAATAAATAATAGGACACAGAGGAAATCAAGGAAAAAATTAGACAGTTCCTAGAATCAAGTGATTATCCCAGTATAACATATCAGAACCTGTAGGACATGATGGAAACAGTCCTAAGAGGAATGTTCATTTGCTGAATTCCCACATCAGAAAAGCAGAGGAAGCCCAACTAATCTAATGATTTACTGTCTTAGTTACTTCTCCTTCATTGCTGAGACAAAATACCCAGCACCTAAAGTTAAAGGAGAAAAGGTATATTTAGTTCACAGTTTGTAGAGATTTCTGTCCATAATCAGCTGGCTCTAAGGCAGGTTGGCAAGGCAGATAGGCAAGGGGTAGCAAAGCAGGCAAGCAAGGGACAACCATAGCTCTTTCTATCCTTAATATCTTATCCAGGCTATTTGTGGTGGGCAGCACTCACACCCTTAATCCTACTACCCCTGACCCTAGCATTGCACCATGAATCACTCTAGATCCCCCCACCTATGAAAAAGTCCCACCTATGACCTCATGAGGCTTTGTTGGGGGGACATCTTGACACAAACTATAACATGTACCTCAAGAGTCAAGAAAAACAGGAACAATCCAAATCCAACACTAGTACACGGAAGAAAATTATAAAGATCAGAGCAGAAATCAATGAAATTGAGACTAAGAGCAATTTAAAGAATCAATGGATCTAAGATCTGGTTCTGAGAAAGAATAAACAAAATAGACAAACCCTTAGACAATTTTACCAAAAAAGGAAGGAAAAGACCCAAATCAATGCATTTAGAAATGAAAAAGGCAAGAAGAAAAGGAATTGTAATGTGATATATATGTGTACCAACTCCACAGAAGCATTGTAAAAATTATGTGCTGCAAACAGGCACAAAAATGAAGGTCAAAAGATGGATAGAGGGGAGAAGGAGGGAAAGAAAGGGGGGTGAAAATGGAATTAACATGTGTTATATACATTTACTCACTTCCCTCAAGACATGTAAACATTACGTGCTACACAAATGTACTAATACACGAAAATTTAAAAATAAACACAAAATAAATAAATGAACAAAAATTAAAAATGCTGTCCAGCCAGATTACTTATTTTAAAATGAAAAAGTTCTTATGGCTTGTATCTAGATGTCTCCCTCAATGCTTCATGTGCTCATAGGTGGAGCTTTTAGGAGGTGGCTGAATCACGAGTGTGTGGCACTAGGATTAAGGTTATCCACTAATTGATTTATTATAGTTCTGGGTGTAGATAATGGGAAGACGCACTCTACAGGTAGGTGGCACCATGCAAAAGGCTTGTAGCCTGGATGGGGTAAGAGGGAAAGGAAGGCCTGCTGCTGCTGCTGCTTTTTGCCCACCTTGCTATGTACTGTTTCTCCTAGGCCATGCTGCCCCGTCTTGGACCAGCTAACTATAGATTGAAACCTCTACCAACTGTGAACTGAGATAAACCTTTCCTCCTTTAACTTGTGAGTGTTGAGTATTTTGTTTCAGCAACAAGAAAATTAAGGAAGACAAAGATGAAATTACAACAGACACTGCCAAAATCCAGAAGATTGTTAGTAATTACTTTGAGAATCTGGATTCTAATAAATTGGAGAATTCAGAAGAAATGGATAGATTCCAAGAGACATATGAATTACCAAAACAGCACCAAGAAGATGTAAAAACCCTGAACAAGCCAATAACAGGCAGTGAAACTAAAGAAGTTAAAGAAACAAAACTATTAACTGAGAAAAGCCCAAGCTCCAATGGATTCACTACCAAATTCTACAAAACTTTAGGAAAGATATAGTGCCAATATTTCTCAAACTCCTTAACAAAACTGAAGGGGAGGGAGTACTCTCAAAGTTATTCCTAGAAGCTAGCACTACCCTGATTCCAAAACCAGAAAACGACCCAACCAGCAGAGAGAACTATAGGCCAATCTCTTTTAAAAATATAGATGCAGAAATCCTCAACAACATTCTGTCAAACAGAATGCAACAAATCATCAGAAAGATCACACATCATGACCAAACAGACAACATTCCAAGGAATCAAGGACAGTTCAACATATGCAAATCAATAAATATGATACATCACATAAACAGAAGCAAGAAGAAAAATCACACAATCCTCTTGATTTATGCAGAAAAGGGTGGGGCTTTTTTGTCTCACTATGTAGTTGAGACTGACCTGGAACTCACTATGTAGCCCAGGCTAGTCTCAAACTCACACAGTGATCCTCCTGTCTCAGCCTCCCAAGTGATGGGATTACAGGCATGCGCCACCACGTCCAGCTCTCAGAAAATGGTTTTGACAAAATACAACATCCACTCATGACAAAAATCCTGAAGAAAATGGCATAGAAGGACCTTCTCTCAATATAAGCTATTTATGACAAACCAATGTCCAACATCATATCAAATGGGGGAAAAGCTGAAAGTTTTCCCTTTAAAAATCAAGTACAGCCAGGCATGGTGGTACACACCTGTAATCCCAGCACTCGGGAGGATGATGCAGGAGGATTGCTGTGAGTTTGAGACCAGGCTGGGCTACATACTGAGTGCCAGGACAGTCTCAACTACATAGTGAGACCCTGTCTCAAAACAACAAAAAATAAATAAATAAAAGTTAACAATCAAGTACGAAGATGTCTGCTATTACCACACATTTAATATAGTTATTAAAACATTAGCTAGAGCAATTGGGCATGAGAAAGAAATAAAAAGGATATGGGCAGGAAAATAAGAAATCAAATTATTATTATGTACACATGAGAATATCCTCTACATAGATACAAAAAAAATTCACCAAGACTCCTATAATTAATAACCAAATTCAATAGTACAGCAAGATACAAAGTCAACATACAAAAAATCAGTTGTATTCCTGTATTCCAATAATAAACTAACTGAGAAAGAAATTAGGAAATCAGTACCATTCACAATAGCATCAAGAAAAATTAAATACTTGGGAATTGACCTAACCAAGGAAGCAAAAGACCTTTGTAATGAAAACTAAAATGCTCCAATAAAGAAGCTTAAAGAGGACATCAGAAAATGGAAAGATACCCCCTGTTCCTAGATAGGCAGAATAAATATTGTCAAAATGGAAATACTTCCAAAATTGATACACAGATTTAATGCAATCCCAATGAAAGTAAAAATAGCACAGATCTAGAGAAAACAATCATAAAACATATATGGAAGAGTGACTGAGAATAGCAAAAGCAATCCTGGGCAACAAAAGTGAAGCAGGAGGTTTTACAATCCTGTATTTCAAGTTATACTAAAAAGCTTCAGAGATTTTAAAAAAAAACAAACAAACAAAAAACAGCATTATATCGGCAAAAAAAAAAAAGACATTTGGATCAATGGAACAGATCAGAGAATGAAGAAACAACTCTGGGCACATTTAGCATACAACGAAAGTATAGCTCATTCAAAGAGGGAAAAATATAAATCAACAGAAACTACCCCTGAAAAATGCCTGATGGCCAATCAAGTAGACAAAGGCTTTAAAACACCTATCCTAAAGATGCTTAAAAAAAAACTAAAGCAAGACATATAAAAAGTCAATAAAATGGAAATGTCAATAAAGAGACAGGAAAACTAAAACTAAACCAATTAGGAATTCGGGAGCTGAAGGAGACAATAACTGCAATGAAACAGAAATTCAAATCCAGAAGGAAGAACCAAACTTGAACACGAACCAATGAAAATTATTGGCTCCACAAAACAGAAAAAAAAGGAATAAGACTGAACAGAATCTAAGAGACCAGGTACATAATCAAGGCAACCAACATAGACATTGTATGTGCCACAGAATGAGAAGACAAACTGTTTGACAAAATAATGAACAAAACTTCTCAAATGTAATGAAAGATATAAATAGAAACATCCAAGAAGCTCAACTAATTCCAAGTAGGGTAAATTCAAAAAGCCAAACAAAGAGACAAATTCTAACCAACTTGTTGAATGCCAAAAACAAAGACAATTTTAAAAGCAGTAAAACAAAGGCAATTCATTACATATAAGTGATTTTCAGGGAGATAGTCAAGTTTCTCATAAGAAAATTTGGAGGCAAGAAGAATCTTATATCTAGCAAAATGCCTTTCAAATACAAAGAATAAATTAAGACCCTCCCAGATAAAAATTGAAAGTTGATTGCCACTAGACCCTTCCTGCAAGCAGTGCTCAGTAAGGTCCTGCAAGATGAAAAGAAATGACGCTAGATGGTAACTAAAAGCCACAATAATTTAAAAAATAAGGATTACCACTGAGATAATTACATATGCAACTATAAAAGCTAGTATTACAGTAACAATGGTTTATAATCCCACTTTTTGTTTTCTATATGACATGAGACCAAAACATTAAAAACTTACTAGTCTAAAACCTAGTATTACTGTAACTTTGATTTGTACATTTTTTTCCTACACAATTTAAGAGACATGGATTTTACAAGTATTAGCTTATGTTTTTGTAACACAATATGTAAAGATATAATTTTGTGGTATTAATATTAACAACCAGAAGGGGAGAGGACTGGGATGTAAAAGAGCAGAATTTTTTATGTTTTGCTGTTAAACTAGAGTAAGTTCAAATTTGAAGATTACAACTTTGGATATTAAATTCCTTAATTTTTTTTCTTTTTGTACCGGGTATTGAACTCAGGACTTTGCACTGGCAAAGCAGGCAGTGGAACCACTGAGCTAAATCCCTGGCCCCCATGACATTTTTCACAAAAATAGAAAAAATAATCTTTTTTTTTTCCTCATTGAGTTTATTGGTACATTCTAGATATACAGTACAGTTACAGTTACATTCACTATTGGGATCTTGTACCTTTACATGACAAGGTCTTGGTTCTCATTTTTTCCCCTTGTCCCTGCCCTCCCTTCACCCCTCTTCCCTCCCGCTTTACAAAACACTTCATTTCCATTTATTCATTTTCTCATATTTTTTCTTTTCCCTTTTTCCCTTTCCCCTACCCTTCCCACTTCCCCTATACCTTTAGCCCCTTTCTTCCTATTTCACATTGTCCATTATATCATTAGGATCTTATGTACTATTATAATTTATTCACACCAGAGAAACTATTCGGTATTTACACATGTGTGACTTATTTATTTAACTTAGGAGTATATCCTCAATATGTATCCATTTTCCTTTGAATGAATCTAATTTCTCATTCTTTGTGGCTGAGTAATATTCCACTTTATAGAAAAACCACATCTTCTTTAAAAATATGGAATACGGCCGGGGATTTAGCTCAGCGGTTTGGTGGCCTGCCTCACAAGCGCAAGGACCTGAATTCAATCCCTGGTACCAAAAAATAAAAATAAAAATATGGAATGCTTCACAAATTTGCATGTCATCCTTGCACAGGGGCCATGCTAATCTCTGTATCGTTCCAATTTTAGTATATGTGCTGCTGAAGCAAGCACAGAAAAAATAATCTTAAAATGTGTATGGAAGCAAAAAGACCCTGAATACCCAAAGCAAACTTAAGCAAAAAGAACAAAGCTAGAGATACTTCACAACCTGATTTCAAACTATGTTACAAATCTAGTAATCAAAACAGCATGGTATTAGCTGGGCACGGTGGTGCATGCCTGTAGTAATCCCAGCACTCAAAAGGCTGAGGCAGGAGGATCACTGTGAGCTCGAGACCAGCCTGAGATACATAGTGAGTTCCAGGTCAGTCTCAACTATATAGTAACACCCTGTCTCAAAAAACAAAAACAAACAAAAAAACCAAAACAGTATGGTATTAGCAAAACAAATAGACATATAGACCAATGGAACTGTTTAGAGAACACAAATTAATTCATGAAATTACGGTCAACTGATCTTTGATGAAAGTGCCAAGAATACACAATAGGGAAAGGACAGGCTCTTCAGTAAACGATCTTGGAATAACATGGCATCTGCATGACGAAGAATTAAACTGGACCCTTATCACACATCATATACAAAAATCAATTCAAAATGAATTAATGCTCAAATATGAGACCCCAAGCAGAAAAATTTTTGGAAGAAAATATAGAAGAAAAGTTTGGTCTTGGCACTGATTTTGTGAATAAGACACCAAAATGACAGGCAACAAAGAAAAAATAACAGATTCAATTTTAGTTTAAAAGCTTCTACACAGTAAATGACATAATCAACAGAATAAAGAGACAACCAAAGGGAAGGAAAGAAATCATTTGCAAAGTATACTTATGGTAAGGGGTTAATATCCAAAATATATAGAGAAACCAAACAGTTCCAAGGGAAGAAAAAACTTCCATTTTTTAAAATGGGTAGAAGATCTGAATAGACATTTTTCAAAAGAAGACATACAGATTCCAACAGGTATATGGAAGAAGTGGTCCATGAATTATCAGAGAAGCATAAATTAAAACCATAATGAGATGCTATCTCACATCTGATGAAAGCGATAGTATCAAAAAGAAAAAAATAACAAGTATTATTTTTAAAATGTGGAAATAATTGAACCCCTGTCCAGAGTAAGTAAAACATAAATATAAGTATAGCCTTATGGATGACAGTGTGATTGCTGCTCAAAAAATTAATAACAGAACTACAATATTATCCAGCCAGCCTAACCCTGGGTATGCATCCAAAGGAAATGAAATCCTCACCTCATAAAGATATCTGCATTTCCACAATCATCACAGCACTCATTTTTCATAGTCACCAAGATATGGAAATTTCAACAAATGAAGCTTTAAAGGACATTTAAGCCATATGCAAACCACAGCAAAGGCCTACATTATTAATAAAAATGGTCTCAAATCAACAACTTAACTTTATAACTAAAGGAATTAGAAAAAAAGGTCAAACTGAATGTAAAGCAGAGGAAGGAAACAACAAATATTGGGATAGGTAAGTGAAAAAATAATACAGAAAAATCTAAAAGTCAATCGTTGGTTCTTTGTTAAAAATCAACATTGATAAACCCTAAACTAAATGGACAAGGGGACAAAAAAAGAAAAGACTCAAATTATAAGAATCAGAAATGAAAGTGGGAACGGTATTGCCAATTCTATAAAACTAAAATGATTATAAGGAAGTACAGTGAAAAACTGTATGCCAATAACTTGAACAACCTACTTGAAATAAACAAATTTCTAGAAACACAAAACTTACTACTTCCAGGAAGATGGCAGAGTGGTGAGCAGCGTAGAAAGAGCCTCTCTGAGATTTGGTGTCCTGACACTGGAATATAGCTGTGAAAAGAGGAAAAGAAGGAGGGAAATGGGTCCCCAGGTCCCAGGTAGGAGCTGAAGTGAGAATTGAAGACCACAGGGAGAGTTAAGAGAGACTTTAACAAAGAGGAGGGAAATAACAAGCAGTGCTCTCGCAGAGCCCAGACTGTCAACGAGGGAATGGTGGATCCAACCCACAGACTCACGGTGACTACTGGTGACCCCAGGGGCCTCTGAGGAGAGACGCAGAAGTGGATGCAGTGGACAGGAGCAGCTGGTGAGTTAACCGGGTTCAGACGTCACGCGGGGGGCGGGGAATTGTCCGGTAGCCATCTTGGAAAGGGGCCAACAGCTCAGAACTCAGATCAACTATGGGCCCGACCCCATCTAGTGGCTCCCAGTGCCTCGGCATGGTGCCAAGTTCAAGTCAGCAGAGTTCAAGCCTGCAAGAGGCAGAAGGACAGTTGTAGGCTCAAGGAATCCAGTTCTAGCCTCATAACCAGAACCAGCCTGAACTTCAGTGGGCAGCCAGCTGGGATTATCTTCTACCACACTGTGAAGCTGCGGCTGGCTTGCTGGGATTAATCAACTCAGCTATTATTTGTCTGCGCTGACTACCAGTAATAACAGAGACACACCTTGAATTGGACTTATTTTTTTTCCTTTTCTTCTTTTTGTCCTTTTTTTTTTTCTCTCTCCATTCTGGTTCTGATTTTGTTTTGTTCTTCTTGATTGTTTGAAACATAATTTCTAGTTTTTTGTTGTTGTTCTGTTTTGTACTTGTGTTTATTTCTTCCTCTGCCCTCCACCCTGTCTTACACAGTTTCCTAAAGTTTGTTCTCCAGCCTTGCTTCTGATCTCTTCCTCTTCTGTTTTTCCTCCCTAACCCCTTCTGAATCATCTCCACTAACGGTAGATTCACCATATTAAGATTCACCATATTAAGGGTAGATTCACCATATTAAGTAAATTCACCAAAATTTACTGCGTGCAATTTTTGCTTTGTTCTAAATTGTGTTATATAACCACAAATATAGTTCATACAGTTAAAAATAGCAAACTAATGATTACCACGGTTTGTCATTTTCTACGCTGTATTTCATGGTATTGTTATTGTTGATTGTACTACATTAGCCAAGGTGACATAATTGTGCTAATCAGTTGTTCCTCCTTGTATACCAAGACTGAGATTGCCTAAAGGTCTTCAAAAAAAAAAAAAATGTAGGCCACTGCCAAAGAACTGACTCCTGGGCCAACTATACAGAAACTTCTCATCCCCAATAAAGTGAACAGGTAGGACTGTGCAACAGACTCAAAACCCAAAAGCCAGCTACACCCGGAAGACACTTCTGAGGAGTGGTCAGGAGGATCACAAGGGTTCTGAACACTGGCAATAAAGCTACTTGCCATAAGCAACTTATAAAAGTCAACCCAGGAATTAAACTTAATTTAAAAATAAAAAATGAGAAAGTGAGAAGGCACATAAAGAAGATACAACCCCCGCCCCCAGACTTTCAGTTCGCCAAAGGCAAACCCAGGGTACAGTAAGATGGAACAATCCAAAAGCCACCCACGTGGACTCTCTGAAGTAACAAAGCAGATGAAGGAAGTTCTAGAAAACTTACCAGGACTAAGTCGTGGAGAAAGTCTGAATAGATGTATAATTAGTAAGGAAAGATTGAATCTATGATTCAAAAATAAAATATCTTGGCAAAGAAAAGCCTCGAACATGGTGGCTTCATTGATGAATTCTGCAAAAACTTTTAAAGAACATCAATCCTAGGCTGGGCATGGTGGCGCACGCCTATAATCCCAGCACTCAGGAGGCTGAGGCAGGAGGATCACTGTGAGTTCCAGACCAGCCTGAGCTATATAGTGAATTCCAGGTCAGTGTCAACTACATAGTGAGACCCTGTCTCAAAATTTAAAAAAAAAAAAAGTATCAATCCTCCTTAGATTATTACGAAAGTTGAAGAGGGAACACTCTAATTCATTGTATAAGGCCAGCATTACTCTGATACCAAGGCCACACAAAAATACTACAGAAAAAACACAATCTAATAGTCCCTATGAAGATTGATGCAAAAATCCCCATCAAATATTAACACATGAAGTACAACAGCATATAATATACCGTGGCCAAGTGGGATTTATTCCTGGAATGCATGGATGATTTCAGGATGTTAAAACAGATTGATGTAACCCAACACATTAACAAAATGAAGAATAAAAATCATATGACATCTTGATGCAGACAGAGCGTTTGGCAAAATTCAGCATGCTTCATGATAAAAGCACTCAACAAGCTGTAAACAAAGAAACTTCTTTAACATGGTAAAAGCCATATATGAAAAACTCAGCAAGAAAGCAAGAAAAAGAAGGAAAGATAGGAAGGGAGGAAAGTTGCAGTCAGGCATGGTAGCACATTCATGTAGTCCCAGTACTCTTGAGAGCCTGAGGCAGTAAGATCACAAGTTGAAATCCAATGGAGGCAACTCAGTGACTTTGTAAGACCCTGTCTCAAAAATAAAAGGGGAGAGGTTAGGGTGAGGGATGTAGTAAAGGCCTAAGATTTAATCCCTTGTACTAGGGAGAAAGAAAGCAAGAAAAGAGAAAAATAAATAAAAGGCATCTAAATTGGAAGGAAGAAGTAAAAATTTTCTCTGCCTGCAGATGATAGTAATACTTGCACAGTCTCAAGACATTTTGAAGTTTATGGCACAAGGAAACTCAATAATATGGATCCTGTCTTTATCTTAAAATTTGATGTTTATCATTGACTCTTTGCTTAATTCTTGATTTTTTAAATATTGCAATAAAATATGATTTCTTTTGACTACTGAATTTTTATTGCTTCTTTTATTTACCAGAAGTTGAAGCAAGGAGAATTCCTTGCTTGCCTTACCCTATTCTTGGGCCTTATTAACACTCAGCAAATTTCTAGTACATAATCTTAGTCATACTTCAAAATTATGTCAGAATAGAAGAAAAATCTTGCACTGGTGGATAATTTTCCAATCCATCCAGACCCTATCCAGGTCCAGCACTTCAGTCTGTACATGAGGGTCCTTACATCCGTATTATTCTTCCCATCTTCACCTGGTTGACTGTCTCTCATCCATCTGGAGTCAAGTATCTTGTCAAAGAAACCTTGACTAAACCATTCCTTTATATTTCCAACTACAAAATATTGTTTATTTTACAGCACTTAAAATGTTTGCATTTTTGTCTTAGTTCTTTTTCTACCACTATAACAAAATACCAGACACTGTGTAGCTTATAAAGAATAGAAGTTCAAGGCTGGGGACTTAGCTCAGTGGTGCCATGCCTGCCTCACAAGCGCAAGGTCCTGAGTTTGATCCCCAGTACTGGAAAAGAAAAAAGAAAAAAAAGAGTACAAGTTCATTTGGCTCACAGTCCTGGAGGCTAGAAGGTTTGAGAGCATGGCACCAGTATCTGTTCATATCCTGGTGAGGGCCTTGCTGAATCAACACAGCAGAGGGACTCGCACAGTGACACAGAGCAAGCACACTAGCTCACCTCTTCTCTTCTCATAAAGGCTATCTAGTCCTTACTTCATCTAATCCTAATGACTACCTCCACTCCAAGTGTCATTATTATATGAATTTGGGGGTTAAGTTTTCAACACCTGAACTTTTGGAGGTCACATTCAAATCATGATATGTTTACTTTTCCTTTGCTGACTTTTTTTTTTTTTTGAGACAGGGTCTCACTGTGTAGTTGAGACTGACCTGGAACTCACTATGTAGCCCAGGCTGGTCTCGAACTCACAGCAATCCTCCTGCCTCAGCCTCCCGAGTGCTGGGATTACAGGTGCGCACCACCAATGCCCGGCTATTGCTGACTTCTTTATCATGTACCCTTCACCATTACTCTGAAAGATACACGAGGACAGGGACTCTTTCTGTCTTGTTCACAATTATGTCATCATCACCTAGCAAAGGGCCTAGTGTTTTCTAGATATGTATTTGTTGAATGGATGAAGAAGCTAAAAGAACTTAGAAACATCCAGATAAGTTGGGAACTTTCATGTGCAGGAAGATTTTGCTCTGCTTTGTGTTGAACATCTGGAATGCCAGCACCTGGTTGGTTGCCCAAAATCAACCAGAGACAAAAGCTCCCCCAATTAAATCAAGTGATAGGTATGGTTGGGAGAAGTGAAACATAGAGGACTTGGTGACAGTTGAAAGTCTAATGAGAGGGGCAGGGGATTTAGCTTAGTAATTCCAGTGCCTGCCTCGGAAGCGCAAGGACCTGAGTAGGACCTGTGGTACCAAAAAGGAAAAAAAAAAAAAAAAAGAGTCTAATGAGAGAGTTATGGCTTGTGTGCTCATAGGAGGGGCTTTTTTGAAGGTGGCAGGATCTAGGGTGCGTGATACTGGGATAAATTAGTTCATTGATTGGTTCATCCTAGTTCTGGATACAGATAATGGGAAGCCCCATACCGAGTGTGAGTGGCACCAACCAATAGGCCTGTAGCCTGGACAGAATAAAAACGGAAAGATGGAAGGCAGACTTGCTGTTTACTGCCTATCCTGCTATGGACTGTTTCTCCTCTGCCTGGCCCCTCTGCTATGCCACTCTCCCGTAGAGCCAGCTGAGACCTCTGCAAACTGTGAATTGAAATAAACTTTCCTTCTTTAACTTGTGGTGTTTGGAATTTTGTCACAACAATGAGAAAAATAACTAAGATGTGGGTTTGTTACAGGCCAAATAAAAGTTATGAGCAGACCACAAGGAATTTCCACTGGCACTGGCATGAGGCCCAGTCGGCAAGGAAACCAATGGGCCCTCATCAAGCTACAGAGAACAAAACACAAATTACAGCAGCAATGGTGTAGCCTCGAATACTTTCAGACCTGGCAGCAACAAGATGGACTATCAATATCATTAAGGATCCAGGAGACACTGCATGAATACAGTGCTAGAAGGTGACATAAACAATACACTAAGACGCCCATTTGAGTGAAACAAGAGAAACACTTGGAGTAAAAACTAAAAGGACATTTAAATCCCTTTATTGGGCTAAATTTGTTTTCTTCTACCTTGCAGGAATTCACAAAAATAAGACTCGGTTTTAAAGAACTAATGAATCTGCATTTTCTTAACAGATTCAAATTCTAGGGGCTGGGGATTTAGCTCAGTGGTGCTACCACCTGCCTTGCAAGTGCAAGGTCCCAAATTCGATCCCCAGTACCAAAAAAAAAAAAAAAAAAAAAGGTTCAAATTCTAGTGTAAGAATAGCAAAAGATTTTGCCAACAATGGAGTGGGAATCCCTGGTAGATTGTGGTTTGAGAAACCATGCCATGAATCAAGGGTCTGTATGAGTCATTTAAATATCTCCTGTTAACACCTTATAGTCTGGTCTTAGTATGATTGACTTACAGACCACTAGTCTGGGAGACACTCTAGTGCTCACGTGTTTCACCCTCATTTTACAAATAAGGAAACAGATCTTATCATTTCTTCATCCCAGTTTGGTTCCTTGAAGAAGCCATACTCAACTTAGTAAGACAGGCCAGAATTCCTGTGAAAAAATTCCTCCACCAGCTTATGTGACCCCTACAGACACACACACACTTTCACCTGCCCACACCCAGTCCTGACTTCAGGCTCCCACCCAGACACTGCATGGGATATGCCATGGTGCAGTGTCTCCGCCTTGGTGTGTTCTCACTGCAGAGCCTACTCCATTTCTAAACAGTTGCTCTGGTTTCAGAGCTATAGTGATACAAGCTTATGAGCAGCTAAGTAACCCTCCTCCCAGTTTATCCAGCCTTCAGGACTTCCTGTCAATATATTGACCAATTGGCAACAACTATCGGTCTGTCCTGACCACTGCAAATGAGAATAGATATCTGTTGTTTTAAAACATCTTGATCTCTTCAACTGGATTATAAATTTCTTAAAACAAGGAATATTAATCTTCATATTCCTCTCCACACTACCCAGTACAGTTCATGGTGACAAAAATATTAGCTAATTGATTTAAATTATTCCCTTATTGCCAATATAAACCCCATATCAGATTCTGAGTAAGCAGAGTAGGCAGCTGCTGGCTTGATGTAAATTTAGAGTTTAGGAAAGTTCTCCCTTCCAAGGACTATCTCCCTCTGCCAGGATACCTAAAATAATCACATTACTCACTCCTGTGAGTCAAGGCCTTGAAAACTCTTGTTAAAATGCAAATGTCATCTTGGAAGGATAACATGAAGCTATCGTTGCCTATTAATAACATCAAATGTCAGTAGCTTACCAGGCAATAAGAAAGATCAAGAATATAGAAAGGTAGACAAGTCAGCCCCCAAATTTGCGAAATAGAGAAGCCAAGAAGAGCGTTTTGGCAATAAGCACACGGGAAAGGGCTCAGAAAACTTGAGTGAGATGATAGTAAAAAGAAAAACAAAACAAAAAAACACAGTGCCACACAAATACACACAAAAAAAGATTAGTAATGACAACAGCTGGGCCAGGGATTTAGCTCAGCAGTTCTGTGGCCTGCCTTGCAAGTGAAAGGACCCGAGTTCAATCCCCGGTACAAAAAAAAAAAAGACAACAGCTAATGTGTTTAAGTACATTGTCTCTGCCTGATGCTGTTCTAGGTGTTTTATATGTATTTACCTCCCTTTATACTTCTTCGACTATGAAGCAAAGATTATTCCTGACTTTCACATAAAGAAACCAAGGCAGAGAAACATTGTGATTGGTCCAATATCACAGAGAAGGTGAGGGCTAAAGCTGGAATTTGGAAAAAGCTGTCTGGTTGGGTTTCTACTGAATCCCCACACTACAGGACAGCTTTGTTTGATTGTTGCTTTGTTTGTTTGTTTGTTTGATTGATTGTTGTGTTTTGTTTTCTTGAGACAGGGTCTCACTATGCAGTTCAAGCTGGACTTGAATTCACCATGTAGCTCAGGCTGGCCTCAAACTCACTGCACTCCTCCTACCTCAACCTCCTGAGTGCTAGGATTACAAGTGTGCACCACCACACCCAGCTGATAGTTGCTTTCATGGATATGGCCTCGATTTTGTAAGAAGAAACTGAGAGGGCTGGGGATTTAGCTCAGTGGTTCTGTCACCTGCCTTGCAAGCACAAGGACCCTAGTTCGATCCCTGTGACTAAAACAAAGAAGAAGAAGAAGAAGAAGAAGAAGAAGAAGAAGAAGAAGAAGAAGAAGAAGAAGAGAAGAAGAAGAAGAAACTGAGGCACAAGAAAATTAATTATTAGATTAATAATCACACACACACACGCACACACACACACACACGACCCCACACACACACAAGACCCTGTCAATACTGGTTCTAAGATTTGAATTTGCCAAAGCTGATTCTACAAACATTATTCTTATTCTCCATGTGATCCAGCTACACAGCTGTACTCTAAGCTCCCTGACTTGCTTCCTTTTGCTGATCTTGCACCACCCTAACCCTGCATCACACACAATCCAGAATGTTTTTTCTCCTTCGACTCCACATCTGTCCTTCAAGGTTGCTGATGCTGATGCACACTTCAACCACACAGGCACAAATACAGACAGAAAAAAGCTCTGACTACATCACAAAAAGAAGTTAAACATTTCTGTGAGAGGATGTAAGGCTACGCACAGTCCAAGTAAAGGGCAATCTGGAGACAACATTTATAGTACGTGTGACCACGAAGTGATCTTCTTAGTTTATGAAGCACTCTTGGCGATATGTCCCCCTAAACAGAAACATGGACATGGGTATAAACAGGTGATTCAGAGGCTTAAATCCAATTTAAGATGTTTGAATTTAATCATAATTAAAGTTGTTTGAAACTATAATGTACATTATTTCTCAGTTATTAGATCAGATAAAATTTTTAATATTTATAATTATTTAATTTTGGGTTGTTGTTTTTTTTTTGAGACAGGGTCTCACTATGTAGTGAGACTGACCTGGAACTCACTATGTAGCCCAGGCTGGTCTCGAACTCACAGTGGTCCTCCTGTCTCAGCCTCCTGAGTGCTGGGATTACAGGCGTGCACCACCATGCTCGACATAAAACTATTTCATATTTAAAATATTTACCATTTTAATAGCCTTGAAGACTGTGGTCAAGGGACTTTAATGGTCAGAAAATAAACTGATGCAACTTTCCAAAAGACATGCACAAGGAGCATGAGACTGGGTATGGGTGGGTTTTAAACAGTAAGGACAAAAATGAAATGATCAGATCTGTTTTTGTTTGTTTGTTTGTTGTGTTTTGTTTTGTTTTTTTTTGAGACAGTGACTCACTATGTAGTTGAGGCTGACCTGGAACTCACTATGCAGCCCAGGCTGGTCTCGAACTCACAGCAATCCTCCTGCCTCTGCCTCCCAAGTGCTGGGATTGCAGGCATGCACCACCATTCCTGGCTTGAAATACATTTTGGTTATGAGAAAAATTCTTTTTCTTTCTTTCTTTCTTTCGTTTTTTTTTTTTTGAGACAGGGTCTCACTATGTAGTTGAGATTGACCTGGAACTCACTATGTAGCCCAGGCTGATCTCTAGCTCACAGCTATCCTCCTGCCTCAGCCTCCCGAGTGCTGGGATTACATGCATGTGCCACCACACCCGGCTGTATTTTAAAATGTAGGTCTGGCTTCGTGTCTAGGCCCAGATAGATGGAAATGACCTGAGTGCAGATGCTAAGGGCCTGACGAAAATAAAAAAGAAGACTTAGCCACCTGACAACCAGGGAAGAAGCAAAACCAAGACAGGCCTTAGGATCACCACAAACAAAAGCAAAAGCTGAAGGGAAGCTGGTGAGGGTTCTTCCCTCTGTACCCACTTAAAACGTCACACATTGCTGTTTGCCTGAAGATCACTGCAGTCAGAGGATCCTTGCGTATGTTTCCTGTTTACACAGCTACATGATGCAGAAGTACCACGTACAAAGATATTAAAATAGTAGGAAGCACTTGAGTGCTCATTTTTTACATCCAACCTTTCATTCTTTAAAACAAAAACACTTTCCTTACTTCATTTCTGCTTCCAAAAATAAACCATGCTTCCTTTCCTACCTCTAATTGTCATGCTGATTCTCCCACATTTGACAGAGCCATAAATGTCTTTTTGATAGTTCATACAGCCTCAGAATAAATTTCCCTCGAGACCATTTTAGGGCCTAAAAATAGTAGCTATTTCGCTAGAGTTCTCTCTCACTTGATTAAGAAAGGTAATTTTTATACATCATTTTAAATTGTCCATTTACAACTAACTAGAACTAAATGTCTATTTTAAAATCATTAAAGCTTGCTTTTAAATCCAAACACACAAAGAATATTGATCTAAATCCTGATGCTTGGATGTATTAACTCTAATTATCTGCCATAGCAACAATTTACTCAGCCAAAAAGGATAACAATCATGCTAGGAGGAGGAGGAGGAGGTGGAAGAGGAAGAGGAGGAGGAGGCAGCTTATTTCATGCAGTTTTGCCTAATTTGGTTTATCCTTCAAATCTACAAAAATTTGCCTAATGACTAAAAGAGTCAGGCAAAACAAGAAATATGATTTCATCCAGATAAATGTTAGTGTATTTCCTATCCACTTATATATCTGCTTGTGCTGGTTTCTGCATAAGTGATGCTTTTATAAACACTGGAAACACTTATTTTCACAGTTAGCTCCCTCATTCTTACCTTGCCTGGGCTACTACAGAATCGGCTCCTCACCCTTAATGCCCAGACCTGCTGACTGCCTAGACTGGCCATTAGGGTTAACTGAGTGAACACGATAATTGTGCACAGATTGTGCAAAGGATTCTACTGACTATCAGTAGTATGGACAGAGCTTGGTAATATGTTGCTGCTATCTGTCCCTCAGCCAGGACATTCTCAATAAAATAAAGGATACAAGCAATGACACATTTGGCCAAACTTCTAGTTGTCATCTTAGCACTAGATGCCCTGGTCAACAAATGATCCCATCTTCACACTTGTGTAAACTATTGAGTCATTACCTAAAAAATTGTTCTAAGATTTTAGAAAAAAAAAAAGCCCTAGGAATCTCTTGCCTTGCAGATATCGAAAATATAAATCAAAACCACAGATATACTAAGGTCACAATAGAAGGCCTTACCAAGACAGCCCTTATTCCCTTCATATGGAACCCTGCTTGTCATTAGCAGAACTTCTGAGATCTAAACACTCTCTACTTCAGATTCCAAGGAGTGTAGAGCATAACTTTATTCATGGTAGTGATTTCTATTCAGTGGCCAGAGTAATTTTCAGCTGTGTTTTTCAGAACTAAACATGTCCTTAGGAATTACAAGAGATTCACAGATTCAGAAGCCTCCCACAGACTCTAATGCCTGATCACAGAGACAAAAATTGTGAGGCATAGTTCCTCATAAAACATGCAAAACTGTCAGACTATGGTTTTTATGAGATAATTGTCGTGGACTTTATCTTAATGTAGAGCTATCAAAACTTAAGTGAAAATATTATTCTAGTTCCTCTCTACATCAGTGTTTCTCTAGCTTGTTTTTCAACGTGGCAGAAGTACCATGGCTTGGGGAAAAAATAGTCCAAGAATCTCACTGTCTCAGTGCATAATGCTGGTAGAGTTCAAAACATCTCAGTGAAGAGTTGTAGATGCAGAAAGGTCCAGTATAATGATAATCCAAGCAGCAGGGTGACAATTATAAGTTTCTGTTAAGAATAATTCTTGCCCAAGGATTTGTATCTACTAATAACATCTCAAGATGTCCCTAGAATCTTAAAAATTATGTATAACTTCTCTCTGTATTGGTCTTTTACATTTATCTCCACAAACCTATTATTCTAGAAAATGTCATCACTCAGACCCCTGCTGCCTATCTCACAAGCATGTCCTCATTTGTCACACCGGATCACTTTTCTGCTTACAGTTTAACACACCAATTGAATTTCAGTCTCATGTTTCCTCTTTGATTATGAACAGGTTGTGGAGGCAGAAAAAACAGCCATGAGGATGGAGGAGAGAGATTTGATCTGCATAATGATGGCAGAAACATTATCGCATAAAAATCTCTGAGCACTATTTCCAGGAAGATCCATTAGTGATTTTAGGGTTGGTAGGTGATATAATGTCACAAAAAAGTTGTCCGATCCAAAACTAAGGCCACTGCCTTCTATCTCTTTGAGAATATAAACCATAAGGGGATGTTAATAATCCATGGAGAAGGCCAGAATGCTGGCGCTGAACTTCCCTTTGTCCTCCTGATAGAGATGACAAAGACAATGTCAGCAGCAATGGAGGAAAGTGGCAACTGCAGCAAAAGCTGTGCATGCTAACTTGGCTACACCGCAGCCACACAGAGCACAGGGGAGGGTGGTGCTACAAAAGCAGCCAAGGAGCTGAAACCCCTGCATAGCCACCTGAGATTCTGCCTTGTCAGAGGAGAATATTCAGGATGCCTAAGAACTTTGGAAGTATACTCAAGGTGAGACACTCGGGGTCTCCTCCACTGGCCTGTTCCAGAGTGTTCAAGAATGTTCCAGAGTACTGAGAAGAAGTAAGACTTATCCACCATTTCCTAGTGTGTCAGACAGTGTTCATTAGAGAAACAGATTTAAAATTAGATGTATAAACATGAGAGGATTTACAAGGTAGGCGGCGTTCAGTGGCTGCCCACAGAGCCAGCCATGGAAGAGTGCAAAAGTTCAGTCTCTGCCCACTGGAGATCCAAAGGATCCAGCCAAAGCTGGATCTCTACAGTGGAGCTCACAGTAGAGTCCCGTATGAGTCCTTATTAGAAGGCTGAAGAGTCTGCGCTGGGATCCAGGAGACAGATGTCCACGGAAAAGTGAAGACTGGAGCTCCTCTGAAGAAACAACAGTGGAACTACCTTCCTTGTCCCTTTTTATTCTCTTCAGACCACAGGCCTCTGTGTTGGTGCCAGTGACACCCTGCTGGGTCTCCTCCTGGTGTTTCATGGAGGTTCTGAAGAGCAAGAATCCAAGGTTTGAATGGTAAAGTGACGGGGAGGAGCATCAAGAAGAGTGAGCAATTTTATTGGGGAGATAAATGACAGTAGATACCTGACAGAGTACTAAATCTGTCTGTTTTGAAGGACCTTCCAGAAAACAACCCAATGGAATGAGGAAGTGAGGATGTCAAGTCCCAGATCAAAAGAGAATGGCAAAAACTGGGTGTGGAGGTTACAAATGGACTTTTCAGTATTTTTACAGTCACACTATCTACATAGATGACTGATAAATAAGAGAATATTAGTAAGAGAAACACCCTTAGATCAGCTGTATAGTTAATGAACACTTACTAAGCATTCAAAGATGAATAAACATAGGTCCCAGTTTCAAGAGCTTCATGTTATATATTATATATCCATCATATTCCATCTTGTTTTACTCTCATATAAGTGTTGCCACTAAATAGCTAAAAAGCTCTCCAATGTAGCCAAATCACTATGCCCCAAACCAAGTCAATCCTTTAACTAAAATTAAAATATAGCTCCTTTGACTTTTGAAGAATTATGACCCAAATGTAATCTGAACAGTTTGTATACTCCAAAGTGGTTAAAATAACCACCTTTACTATAAAATAGACACATCACATCAAGGTTTGTTTATATCTGAAATATAATGTAGTGATGTTATATCCCTTCCAAAACAGAGAGCTTAACATTCCAGTCCCTTTTAGTTCAGCAGTGAGATAAGGAATTGAACCAGAATAGTGAGCTAGGCAGAAAAGACAGCTCTGGGAGATCTCATTTAAACTGAGGACAAGGGGAGGAGAATTAGTTCAGAAGACAATGTTTGAGTTCAGAAAGCTCCAATGTGGTACCACAATAACACACTTCTAACCCATGATTAGTGTCACCAGTCACATATGTCAACCTGCCTGTTACGTCAAAACAACTTGGCCTGAATGGTGAATTCTGAAAATAGTTCCAGCAGATGTGAATTCAAGTGAGGAAGAGGGTGGAAAGAAAGGGAAAGGAGGAGAGGTTCACGGAGAGAAAGGTGGCCCTGGATGGGAAGCAGAATTCCATTCACGCACCATTTCACTGGCTTTGCTTCAGCACCATGAACTTTTCAACAAAGCTCAGTTTGATGTGCTTCATAAATTGAGAATTTGTAACTCTCAGTAAGACAGTGCTTATTCAGATTTGGAAGCAATTATTTATAAATGCAAAAGTAACACTCATCTTTCTACATATTGGAAAGTCCATTTGCCCTCAAAGGTTTGTACTTTCAGCCTGAAATCCTCACTTTATATCCCTTCCATTAACTTATATCATTCTTTAGAGGGACTTTAGGAAAACACAAATATTGATACTTCTGCCTGGTCCTCCTACCAGTGCACCTTGTTACCAGTCTGCCTGGACATGCTTCTACTGAGTATGGCCAAAGCTTTCTCATGTGCCTGGGCTAACTGTGAATTCACAAAGCCTACAAACTCTGGCTGGTCTACAAATGACTAATCCAAGTCAACACATATACTGTTAAGTGTGACTTTTTAAAAATATAAGTAAAAGTAGGTGTGGTGGCACGTGCCTATAATCCCACTTACTTGGGAAGCTGAGGAAAGAGGACTGCTTGAGCCCAGAAGTTCAAGGACAACCAGGGTGACCTAGGCAACATAGAAAGACCTGTCTCAAAGGAAGGAAGGAATTGAGGGAGGGTAAGTTTCCTGTCCTAGCTACTTCAAAAGTTAGAGATAAGACTAGTTATGACTAAATAATAATTCTTGCAGCAATGAAAATGAAGGAATTACAGTCACACATGAAAACATGAATGTTTCTCACACACAAATGTTGAGCTAAAGAAACCAGAACTAAAAAGTACCTACTTTCCACTAATGCAAAGTTTAGATGCCAGCAAAAATAAAGGTATAGTAGTGAAGGGCAACATAACCATGACATTTGAAAGGGTAAAGAAATGAGAATTAAGCCGGGCGTGGTGGTGCATGCCTGTGATCCCAGCACTTGGGAGGCTGAGGCAGGAGGATGGCTGTGAGTTCAAGACCAGCCCGGACTACATAGTGAGTTCCAGATCAGTCTCAACTACATAGCGAGACACTGTCTCAAAAATAAAAAAAATTTTAAAAAAGGAAGAAGAAGAAGAAATGAGAATTGAGAAGGAGGGAACAAAGAAGAAGCTTCTGGTGTGCTGGCAGTGCTCTATTTTTTTGAACCAAGTGATTGCTACTAAGTTTTTTATTTTGTTATAATTCATTGATTATTCATCTGCGCTTTGTGTATTTACCTTTATATGTAATATACTTCAATTTACAATAAATTTTAAATGTTTTATTTTATTTTTTATTTTAAAGAAAAGGTTTTGAGGTCAACTACCTACATGCAATGTTAAGGCACCTCAAACAGATAAAACGATCTAAAATGGAAAGCAAAGTTGGAGGTCTCATGCTTCTTGGTTGTCAAACTTACTACACAACTACAATAATAAAAAGTGTGGTACTGGCATGAAGATACACGTATACATCAGTGAAATAGAAATAAACATTTATGTAGATGACTTTCAGTGAAGATGCTAATACCATTCAATGAGGGAAAAAGTGTTTTCAGCAAAATGTTCTAGAAAATTGGGTATCCAGTCCGGGGATTTAGCTCAGTGGTTCCTCCACCTGCCTCGCAAGTGCAATGACCCAAGCTTGATCCCCAGTATCAAAAAAAAAAAAAGAAAAAGAAAAAAGAAAGAAAGAAAGAAAATTAGGTATCCAAGAAAGAAAGAAAATTGGGTATCCATATGCCCCAAAAAAGAATTTTTAGCCAGGCATGGTGGCACACACCTGTAACCCCAGCACTCAGGAGGCTGAGGCAAGAGGATTGCTGTGAGTTCGAGACCAGCCTGGGCTACATATTGAGTTCCAGGTCATCTCAACTACATAGTGAGACCCTGTCTCAAAAAAACAAAAAAATAAAAATAAAAATAAAAGGTGTATTTCAAATTTCCTGGGATGTTGGCCCACACCTATAATCCCAGCACTCAGAAGGCTAAGACAGGAGGACTGTTGTAAATTCAAGGCCAGCCTGGGATGCATAATGAGTGAGTTCAAGGTCAGCCTGAACTACACAGCGAGATCCTATCTCAAAAAACAACAAAAAAAATTTTTTTTAAACATAAAAGCAGGGCTGGGGATTTAGCTCAGTAGTTTTGCTGCCTGCCTTGCAAGTGCAAGGACCCAAGTTTGATCCCCAGTACCAAAAACAAAGATCAATGAATAAAATAAAAACATTTCAAAAAGGGTCAAAGTCTAAATATAAGAACTAAAACTATCACAGTCTTAAAAGAAAGCATAGAAGAAAAGCTTCATGATGTTAAATTTGAAAATGAATATGACAGCAAAAACATACTCACCTAAAGAGAAGTCGGAGTGAGGAGAAATCAAGATACAGAGATTTTGTGAATTAAAGCACATTACTAAGTCCAGGCATGTAGCTCAGTGATGCTGCCACCCACCTCAAAAGCGCAAGGTCCTGAGTTCAATCTCAGTACCAAACACACACACACACACACACACACACACACACACACACACACACACTACCCACATTAGTAGGGCCAAGATTTAGCTCAGAAGTGCAAGGTCCCAAGTTCAATCCCCAGCACTGAAAAAAATAAAATAATCTTCATATTTTAAAGCACATTACTGAGTGAATAGGCAACCCATGGATGGGAGAAAATGTCTGTAAACTACACATATGATAAAGGGCTGAGATCTAGAATATATAGGGAACTTCTACAACTCAACCACAATAGCAAAACCTGATTCTTTAAAAAAAAATAAAGTTTTGAGGATGTAGAGAAATTGGAACCCTTGTGAGCTGCTACCAGGTAAAGTGCAGCTGCTATGGAAAATGGTACTGTGAGTTTCCGAGAAAATGACAACTAGAGTTACCATATGATCGAGAAGCTCAACTTGTGGACATACATGCAAAAGAATGAGAAGTGGGCCTTAAGCCAATATTTGTACACAGGTGTGCACAGCAGTATGCTTCACAGTAGTCTAAAGGTAAAGCAAGTCAAACATCCATCTACAATCTGGCAGAGTCATACAATGAAGAGAAGCCACAGAAAGGAAGGCAATTCTGACACACGTCACAGTGTGGATGAATCCTAAGGACATTGCGCTAAGAGAAATAAGACAGTCATAAAGAGCACGTGCTGTATAATTTCACTTACATGAGAGGCCTGGAAAAGTCCATTTCGCAGAGATAGAAAGAAGAAAGGTTGTTCGTGGATACTGGGAGGAAGGAGAGAATGGAGAGTTCCTGTGTATTGGGTAGAAAGTTTCAGTTAGGGAAAATGTAGATATTCTAGAGATGGACAGTAGTGATGGTTGCACAATATGCATGTACTAAATGCCACTGAACTACACTTAAAAGTGGCTAAACTGCTAAACTTCACGCCATGTGTATTTCATCACGACAAAAATTAAAATGTCCTCGCTGCGCCACTGGGTGCCCTCCGCGCAGCTCCTCAGATCATCGCCCTCCGGCGTTGTCGTCGTCGCCCGTAGCGCTGCCGCCACTGCCAAAATGTCTGCAGGCTTGAGAGCCGCCACTGGTCGTAACCAAAGGCTTCAGCAGACACAAAACCCAGCAGAGGAGGCGGTTGACACAATGAGTCAGTGTGGATAAGGCATTGGAAAGAGACGACCGCGCTGAGGCGCTGCAAGAGGGAGCTTCTCCATTTGAAACTAGTGCTGCCAAGTTGAAGAGAAGGAGTCCTGCAAGATGAGGGCCGTAGGGGTCCCATCCTGGTGGTCTTCATCCGCACCGTCGTCACTGTGTGGAGCATCTCTTCTTGAAGAACCAGTGAAACTCAAGCCTCGCTGTTCAGGAAACCTCTTCAAGACCTTTGACTTTGAACCTGTGATATTACCAAGCTTACCTGTTATTTCTAAGGCGATTTTTTTTTTTCGCTAGTTCACGTAAAGTTCAGTTTCTAGGGAATGTGCCTGTTTTTTGTTTGTTTGTTTTTTTGGGTTTTTTGTTTTTGTTTTTGTTTTAGTACCGGGGATTGAACTCGGGTCCTTGCGCTTACAAGGCGGGCCACCGAACTGCTGAGCTAAATATCCGGCCCTTTCTTTTTTTGCGGGGGGGTACCAGGGATCGAACTCGGGTCCTTGTACTTGCTAGGCAGGCAGGAGAACCACTGAGCTAAATCCCCGGCCCCCTTTCTCTTTTAATATGCACTCCAAACCAGAGGTGTGGCCAGCCCCGCCCGCATTTTGCACAGGGCCTTCCCAGATTCACCTGTGGGCTGATAAAGACGACTTCCCACACTCCAGAGTGCTGTGCCCTCCACAAGTTATCATCACGAATGAATTACCACTGATTCCAGCTAAGCTGCCTTCTGACATTTCCTGCAGCTCCACGTTTTAAACTCTTGAGTAATGCGATTTTCATGTTGTGCCTTCCAGAACACTACCAACTAACACATCTGTGACAGTAACAGACTGTGCCTTGCTTTGATATTTCCCTCGTTTCCTGTAAGAGATGTGGCCCTTTTTTATAAGCACTACTGACTTGCTGAATTTAAACAGATGCTGTGAAGTTTTTGGTCTTACATTAGAGATGAGGATGTTTAATTTCTTGTTATTGCTATGTGTCACTTCCTAAAACATTATTTCAATCAGAAGTAACAACCCTCTTAAAAAAGTTTTTATAGAACTATGCCTGTGACCAAAGTTTCTATTTTGCCAAAATGTTAAAATATGAATAAAACGTCCTTATGTCTGGCTCTGACAGATGAATTCAGAAAAGTGCCAAATAGGACTCAAAGAGCCTTTCAGAAGGAAAGCGGTAATAGTGTATGTGAACCTTCTGCATACTCCCGGCGATGTGGCAGCCTCCTAAAGCAGCAGTTTCCACAGGGCAGAGATTTGAGCGAAACTCCTGTTGCCTCATACTTGTGGAGGAAGGGTTTTCCCAGCAGAGGGCAGACTAGCAGCTGTGGGCTTTAGTGTAATACAGTCCTGTGGCCCTCAATTAAGACCATCTGTGACCAGCCTCACAGACGACAGCCCTTTGAAATCTGTTTCCTGTTCTTATTCACATCGCGCTTCTTAAGTCTTCTAAAATGTGCTCTGGATGAGGCATTGGTAGGGTGGGTGACTCTTCAGAGGACAGCTAACTAGAGACGTGGTTTTTTTCTTTCTTCTGTGTCAAACTGCACAGATGCTGCTTGGAAATAGCTATTGTCACCTAAGACTTGTGTACATAATACTTTTAACATCGGGGTATGTGACTTAAAGTGGGGGTTCAGGTATGACTGAAATCAGGCAAGGAGGCACAGGGGGAGAAACACAGGCCATGTCTTCCAGAATGTTCTATGTATTATTCACATGCTAGTATGACTTAAAAGCACAACAGCTGAGGTGTGCCAGGACACATTTCTGAGTCTTTTTACCTTGTGTTCCCCTGGCATCACTGAAATGATTTAATGTTGAAGACATACCTCGCAGTGTCGGCCGCTGTGAAGCAGCAGCTGTCAGTGTCAGGAAGTCAGCCCAGGGTCTCTGGCCATGTCTGACTCTAAAACTCTGGTGCTGTCTCCTTGCTCCTTACTCAGTCCCATGTAACCCACTGGCTCTTGCATTAACCCAAGAATACCTCATTTGTGTCTGCATTCAGCTGGCAACTTGCCTGTTCTGATGACCTGAATAAAATGTTTACAAACATGAAAAAAAATTAAAATGTCAACTAAAACAAAACGTGGCCCCATGACTGAGGCTGTGCTCTGTGCCCATCAATGGGGACAACCAGACAGTGCCAGGCTAGTGGCATGGCAATAACTTGGGGAACTTAGCAGAAATATACACTCTAGGGCCCATATAAAATTCTAATTCCATATGTATGGGGTGGGGTTGAGCAGTTTCTTACATTTCCCTGAGGCTTCTAATGGATAGCCTGGTTTGAAAGCTGCTATTCTGCAATTTCACCCTGTAGAATTTAAGCACACAAAAAACGGTTATCTATCTTTTGTTCATAACTGACTCAATCCTAAAAGTACTAATTTTACATGCTAAAATGTAGATCTGCAGTTATTATTTTATAAAATGCTATAATGATATTTAAGAAAACCCCAAAACAGGGCCAGGGATTTGGTTCAGTAGTCCTGCTGACCCGAGTGCAAAAAAAAAAAGAAAAAAGAAAAGAAAGAAAACTCCAACACTGATGAAAGCAAAACTGAAACCTTGACTTCACATGTACTACTCAAAAAATCTTCAAAGACTATGAACTTGGACATAGTTTCTCAACTCGGTATCTTTATGTTAAAATGTCTTAGAGGTTCACATAATACTTGCTAAACAGATGAGAAACATCATCTCATGGTTTTTTCTCAGCAAGCAGTGGCATTCTAGAAATGTCTGCTTCTTTGCTTATAAGCACATCACAGCTTATATTTGAAAGTCAGCTTCCACCTAAGATAATCAGTGCCTTTTTGGTGAACACAGAACATAGTAATTATATGTAGATGCCGCTGGCATCTACGGATTCATTCATTATTAACAACTCTATGAGCTTACATTATTGATCAGTATTTTTACTGAGCCAGAAAAAAATTTTAATTACCTGCTAAATCAAGAGCTTAGAGATGCCTACAGGTAATTCTTGGTAAGTGGTGACTCATGGTATAATGAGGACATGGACCTGAAACCTGAAGACCTGGTGTACTAAATCATGTGACCCTTGGATCCTCTCTTGAGACTAAGTGCAGTTGGCCCTTCACATCCTCAGGTTCCACATCTATGGATTCACCCAACTGCAAAATGAAAGTATTCAGGGGAAATAATTCTGTCCATACTGAACACGTAAAGACTCTTCTCCTGCTGTATTCCCTAAACGATATAGTACAGCAACTATTTGCGTAACATCTACATTGTATTATTTATTCTACATCATCTAGAGATGGTTTAAAGTATACAAGAGGCTTGTGTAAGTTATATGTAAATACTATGTCAGTTTATACAAGGGATTCGAGCATTGCCGATTTGGGTTTTGGGAGAGGTCCTCAAACCAATCCCCTGTAGGTACTAAGGGATAACTGTACTTCCTGCCTTAGCTGAATTAAATTCCTTTCTACCAAAGTGTTTTACCTCTTCTCTAGAGGTCAGCTTGCATACAACGACTAGCTGACCTCATCCCCGGGCCCCCATCTGCACACCCCTGAAGGTCCATCCAGCTTTGGAGTCTTCATGGTAAGGCAACATCACAGCTCAGTTTCTCTCTGCTATTCCTGCTTTCTTCCCTCCCAAGCACAAGCCCTAATAAATCATTTGCGAGAGAATCTCCATCTCAGACTCTGTTACCGGGGAAACCAGATTTGCATCCTCTCTGCTTGCCAACTAGCGATGTGATGAGAGAAAACTCATTTAACCACAGCTCTCTCTTTAATTGAAAAAAAAATCTTACTAACTTTGGAGCCCCAGAAATCCTCATTGCTGTGCCAATGTGCCGCAGTGGCAAATATCCGACCATACACCTCACCTGCTGTGGCCAAGTTCATAGTGTAAGACCTGAATTACAAGCCCATGCTAAATGACAAAGGGCCTAGGGGACAGTGCTCTAACCCCCTCCCATTGTAGCCATAGCTCCGACCTTTGCTCAAACCCTGGCTTAGAAATGTAAGGCAATCTTGTACTGTTTGAAGTCCAGATCATGATTAACATGTAAATTAGTGGTACTAGATTACGAGATAAAATATTTTCCATATATAGAGACCCCAAGTTAATTGTCAAACTGTTTGCTCATCCGGAATGTCTTAGTGACCTTTAAAACATCCTATAGGCATCTGTTAATCATCAATGTGTGACTGCTGAGTATGTGACTGCTGACCACCAACTCAAATCAGCAGACCACTAACCTTTGTCCCCTGCCTACAAGCTTCAAATGCTAACCCCCCTTTTATCTCCCTATAAAAGGACCCCAGCCCCTGAGCTGGCACCTCTCTGAGCCAGCCACTTGGTTCCAAGAGTGCCGTCTGGCCAGACTAATAAAGGTCTGTTTTCCATCTAGTCTGGTGTGTTTACCTTCCTGGTGATTCTCGCTGTTCGTCAAGCTCCTGGAGCCATCACTGGGCTATAGGTCCCAGCATCATGGAGGCCCTTTTGGATGTTCACAGCTCCTGGAGGTAAGACCCTGGGTCTTGCATCCAGAGCGCTCGCTGGGCTATAGGTCTCAGCATCTTGAAGGCCTTCAGGCTGTTCAAGCTCCGTGGAGTGGAAGTGAGACTTCAGGTCTTACAATAGATGTTGCAATCCATCCCTTTAGATGGAAGGAAGAGAAATTCTATATCAGTACCAGATTCATCAGTTCCAAAGGAGCCTAGGGCCTTTCACTGTACAGGAAATTTCCTAGGACAGGGATAGTTCAGAATGACCAACATGTATCAGTAACCCAGGACCTCCCCTGTGTCAGCACTAAAAGTCCCAAGCCCCAGGAAGCCCCTCAACTCCAGGCTGGATGCTTAGTCACCCTAATATGATCCCCTGGACTTGTGCAGTTAGTCTTGGGAACTGCAGCTGTCTGTTTGAACATGAGGCAGAACATAGGTCCCCACCCACAAGAGTAGATCAGATTGCCTGCCAAACACTTTTCACTTTTCCTTTGTAAGACACGACTTGTGACTATAACTATTGGCTATGCAATTATTTTTTTTTTCTTTTTTTTTGGCACCGGGGATTGAATAAGACCTTGTGCTTGCGAGGCAGGTGGTGGAACCACTGAGCTAAATCCCTGGCCCCATAATTATTTACTTAATTGCCTCCCCAACTAGACTTTAAGTGTCAAATAGACCCCTGTGTTTTGTGCATGGTCCTGTCTTTAGTGCTTAGCGGGGGGGCCTGACCCACAAGCAATACCGATAAAGATTTGAAGCTGGGCACAGTGGCACACAACTGTCGTCCCAACACTGGCAATTTAGTAAGATCCTGTCTCAAAAAATACACAAAGGTGTGGGGACATAGCTCAGAACACAGAAAGGCCCTGGGCTCATTCCTCAGTGAGAGAGAGAGAGAAAGAAAGAGAGAGAGAGAGAGGGAGAGATGAGATTGGGGGGAGATAATTTATTTAATAAATGAGTGGGAAAAGAGGTGCAGTATGTGTGTCTCACTCAGGAGATGAAAGACCAAGAAGTGGATGAATTCAGGTTAGTCAGAGTAGATAAATAAGGAGTAGAGGATTGTGTATATGTGTGTTCACCCTTACACCACATTTTCACTTTCTTGTATCATACTGGTGTGGTGCTAAAGCTTTTGATTAATTCTAACACCCTCTATTTGACACATATGCATCTTTTTTTTTTTTTTTGGTACTAGAGATCAAACTTGGGAGCTTGAGCTTGCAAAGCAGGCAGTGGAACCACTGAGCTAAATTCCCCAGCTCAGCCAGGCATGGTGGCACATGGTGGCATATTCCTGTAATCCCAGCATTTGGGAGGTTGAGGCAGGAGGATCACTGTGAGTTCGAGACCAGCCTGGGCTACATAGTGAGTTCCAGGTCAGTCTCAACTACATAGTGAGACCCTGTCTCAAAAAAAAAAAAAAAAAAAAAAAAATTCCCCAGCTCAACCCTCAATTTTTTTTAAAAGCATGGGGGTTTTTGTTTGTTTGTTTGTTTTGGGGTTTTTTTTGAGACAGGGTCTCACTATGTAGTTCAGACTGCTCCGGAACTCACTATGTAGTCCAGGTTGGTCTCGAACTCACAATGATCCTCCTGCCTCAGCCTCTCAGGTGCTGGAATTGCAGGGGGTGCCACCATGCCTAGCTAAAAACAGTGTTTTTAAAACCATGTCACCATGTCAGGGAACATCTAAGTCCTCTGACAGGGAGATTTTAAATTCTTAGGTTGGTAGAATTTTATCATTACAGAGCTTGATCAAACTATACATCTGTTCTGCGTGTATACCAAGGTAACCACATGAAACACATTGGCACTGTAGTAGTACCTGCAATTTCTCCTTTTTGTCACTGACTACAGTACCATTTATGAATAAAGCAATCCTTTCAGATCACAGAAAGACACTGAAATTCTTGCATAATCTCAAGACCATGCTGAAAGCCTTTTTAGTATGATTCTCCACCCACAGCTTTTTTTTTTAATCTTCTTGTTGCTTAAACTGAAACTGTCCTAAATTGAAACATGGCTTAAAAATACAGAATTTATGTGTTCTTATTTATGAATAAGTTTTACCCATTTTCAACAGAATTCATATGACAACACTATCTTTTCAGATTCTGGTGTAATAATTATTTTCAGACTGTCAACATGCACTTTCCCAGTATGAGATACTAGAATTGATTTCTATCTTCTTGTAAGTGTTCTACCCTCTTGTAAATCTTATCCTTAAACTATCTTGTTCTTCCTAGAACTTGAGCAGCTTCATTCATCAATAGATTAGTTTCTATTTCATCAATCTATGTCATACAACCATAAAATATCTATAAAATTTCACTGAAGAGTTCGTTGTAGCTTATAAGCCATATGAACCAAATGATATAAACAAACCAGATGGTAGACATCTGATAGATTAAACCAAAGTCTTTTTTAATTTTTATTTTTATTAGTACATGTTTACAGTACATAATAATTACATTCATTTGGGGGAATTGTACATGTACATAATACATCTTAATTCTTTTTACACCCCTTTATCTCTTGGTCCGCTTCCCATTTGTGAACATCTATCTCCCTGTTTCATATTATCTATCTTTTATTTTGCTTTTTTTTTTTGAGACAGGGTCTCACTATGTAGTGAGACTGACCTGGAACTCACTATGTAGCCCAGGTCTCCAACTCACAGTGATCCTCCTGCCTCAGCCTCCCGAGTGCTGGGATTACAGGAGTGCGCCACCACGCCCAGCCTGCTCTTTAATTTATTCATACTCTGGGTTTCTCATATTATAAAAATCATGTCATATTTAAGCTCATATGTCTGATTTATTTCATTTAACATTATGGTCTCAAGCACCTCTCTCACTTGAGGGCCTGTACCACACTCTAGAGAGTGAATTAAGATTTCTGCCTAATAAACCCATGCCTCTTACTGACACATACTGAAATTAATTGGAGGGGGACAGGAGTCAGAAAACTTCCAAATATTCTGTTTAGAGTGCAGTTAAACTCCTCATCTCAGCCTTCAGACACAGCCCAGTGACATTTTCTCTTGATAAGCCAGTGGCAAGAGGTAAAGCCAAAGGCTTTTCATTTTCTTCTCCACTGCCCTCAATCTCTTGCCCTTTCAAGCATAGCTTATCTCTTCTTTTGTTTTCCTCCTTTGGCTTTCTCTGTCTATAAACTTCTGTAGCCTTAAACTTTTTCTCTTCAGCAATTAGAAGCACCCAAATCCCTAGAAAAATGAGTGCTTACCTATAAAAGCACTGAAGACAAGAAGTGTGGGTTCTCTCTAACCAGAAGTGGAAAGTATTCAGAGGTACCCTCTAGGGGCGGGTGATGTAGCGCGTGTGCTACAGTGGGCTGTTTGTATCATTTAAAGCTCTAAACTGTTTGCCATCACTGCTATAAAACACATAGCAGCCTCAGGTTATCATACATCTTTCCTTGGTCAGATGGAACTAAAACTTACTCACCAGGGAGAGACATAGGAATAGACTCATCCAATTCACAACTGACACAGGACACCCAGTCCTAAGGCACCTAGGTCCTTCCGGTAACACCTGAAGAGGGAATCTCCTGAAATCACACACATCTTTGAGTCCTGAATACTTTAGATAAAATGAGATCCTTTAACTAATTTTTTAATTGAGTTTATTGGTACATTTTAGGTATACAGTACAGTTACATTCATTACTGGGATCTTGTACCTTTACATGACAGGTCTTGGTTCTCACTTTTCCCCTCGTCCCTGCCCTCCCTTCACCCCCTCCTCCCCTCACCATTAACTAATCTTTTGATTCTCTCTTCTCTCCTCTCTCTCTCTCTCAAAACCAATGGGCATAAGTTCTGTCTGCCTGATTCTAAGGCTCCCTTTTTTGGGTGGCTGGGAAAAAGTTCAAAGCCGTGCAGATTCAAGCGGTCATTCAGGTGATAACTAATGTTATGCTCAGGACTTGGTGGAGTCTATGGACTCAAACAAAGAAGGGACCCACCATTTTTTTGTTCTTGTTTGTTTTTTCTCCTCTCTCTCTTAATCCCTTTCTTGTCCCTTCTCTCCCACTCTTCGACTTTCATCTGAAAACTCAAACCCTTTAACTTTTTCTGGTATTAGTTAGTAGGGAGTTGGCAGGTGGAGGGGTACGCAGGAGGTTTTCTAAGGGCTCTGGAAATAATTCCTAATGTAGCCCGCCACGTGGGGGTGAGGAGGGAAAGTGTGTGGCTTCTGTATGCTCCTGCTGTTAGGAGCGCTCCATTGCGACCTCTCACAGCCGTCTACCATGCCCAGCCTGGGTCCTAGTGATAAAGGGCACCAAGCAATCCAAAAATGATATAGGGCAAGTAATCCAAATAAGCAAAAATAATCCAAACAAGGAAAATATAATAACTCTCAACGTGCTGGATTTCTGAAACGTGAGTTCGTGTTCTCTAAAATGGAAGAACGAATTCTAGGATCAATGAAGGCTAAGAGTAGAAAATATTTATTGAGAGAAAGAAAGAAAGGGGATCGGAAAATGGGTTACCCACCCACCCTCCTTTTCAAAGGTGTTTTATACGGCAAAAATATGAAGTGAGGTACGTGGGTACAAATTGATACAAAACTGTAAGATCCAATGGGAAATTACAAGGTGGGCAGGAGGTGAGACAAACCATGATAAATCAATAAGATTACAAGTACAGTCATCTAGGTAATATTGATGGGGATCAAATGGGAAAACAAGTCACAAGGAATTTCTGGAAAGAAAATGGGTAGGGAGATTAATGTCTTTTTAAAATTTCAATCACTGCTATTCATCTCTAGAGGGAGTAAGTGGGTGCAGTATTTTTTCTCTTTTTATAATGCTAACCAGTGAATGTGTCTTAATTGTCTTTAATATTGACTCCTGGAGGGCCAGGGCCAGCCCTGTCTAACTGTCTCCAAGATATCTAATTAACTTAGGTATCTACAATACTAGGGCTGCTTGTCCAGCCCTGCCTGTAACTAATTTTTTCCCCTGGAGTCTCTAGTGTAATGCTAGCTAGCTCCCCCCACCACCCACATCTTAGTTCTGGTATTCTTATGGTGATTTTGACTTCAACTTTCTCTCTCTGTCTAAAATGGTATGTGGTTCATAGTTGCTAAATGATATCTTCAGATTTTTTATTTTATTTTATTTTTTATTTTTTGATACCAGGGACTGAACTTGGGACCTTGAGCTTGTGAAGCAGGCAGTGGATACACTGCACTAAATCCCCGGCCCTTCAGACTTTTTAAAACCTCTATGAGTTCCTTGTGTGTGTTCCAGGTCCCAAGGTAAAAAGATCTTTGGGGTAGATTTTTGCCTAAAGCCCAGCTGTTATGCACAACTCCTTTTTCTTGCTTTTCCAATCTATTGATGAAGGTTGGAGTGGCTATGTGCCAGGAATAAGGACACCTGTCCTGGACAGGATCAACAGATTTCTGTCGCATGGAGAGGGTCTCATGACAGAAAGTGAGGTGAGTGTGGCCTGATCTTTGTTTGGGGTGGGCTGTACATGCAGCGTGACCCCAGGATGAGGCCGGTGACCCATGAACCCCGACCTCCCAGACCTAAGAAGGAATCCATCTTTCTCTTTTTTTCTTTTCCTTCTCTATCTCTTTCCAGAAGTACACAAGAGAGATTTTACAGGCATGTATTACATATTAAATGCTTACAGGTAACTCAGTGTCTGTCCACAAAATATCACCTTTAGGTTATATTTTACAAAATCGGGACTATTTTAAGCCGGAGGATTTTAAAAGGTTGGTTTTTCTGTAAATGTAAGTTAGAGTTAAGAGATTCTGATCCCATCTAGCAATCTACAGCTCTTCCCTCTTTCACCCTCCTGACTTATTGGTTATGCCCATGAGGTTAACTAAATAGAAAAACTCAGAGTAGCTTAGAGAATAAAAATATTGTTATGATTTACATAAGAAAAAGGGAGAGCTAATTATAATTCAGCATGACCAATGAATCTAAAAGTGCACTTTGCTTTAATATAATTAAATTGATTTATGTGTTCTTTATGCTTTCTTGTCTCTTCATCTGCCTGTTCATCTATTTTAATAACAGTTGAAGTACCTGCAGTTGCTTCATTAAAAAAAAATTTTTTTTAGCTCATATCAATTGCTTTTTAAATTATTTATTATTTATCTTGCCTTTTCTGGCTCTGTTAGGGATTTCCATTTTTTAAAAAAGTTATACAAACAGTCAAGGGTAACCTAACTCAAAACATTAGAGGGTAAAGAACTACCAGGCTCAAGGCTTACATAAAATTTGCAAATAAGATCATTAAAATTTGGTAACATAAAGGCTATATATATGATTTAGGTTAATACGTAAGTTTCTGTTTTTGTGTGTTAACTTTCAGGTATATGTTATCCTCTAAAAGTTCTATTTAAGTTGATTTGTAGATAAATAGACTTCACATTAGTTCCAAGTGCTTTTTGTTCACATGGCCTAATAGTGAACTAGTTTAGATTGGTTGGTAAGATAAGAGTAAAGATGTCTTTAAAGGTGGTGACATATTTTCATCTAGTTTTTTAGCCAATCAAGATAATGTTTATCTTTTAAAAACTAGTTTTATAAACATAATGCCTGGGGGCAGGGGATTTGGCTCAGTGGTTCTGCCACCTGCCTCAAAAGCACAAGGGCCAGAGTTCAATACCTGGTACCCTAAAATAATAAAATAAAATAATAAATAAATAAATATAATGACCACTGTTATCTGTGTACAATAATTTAAGAACTTTTCATTGGTTAAGTGTGTGTGTGTGTGTGTGTGTGTGTGTGTGTATTTTGGGAGCTAGTGGAAGTGCTTCCATCTAGAGCTAAGTGGAACCATTTTTAGAGATAAGTTTCCTTCCTGGAGTTAAGTTTCTAGAATTGTAGTTCTTTGTCCTAGTAAACGCCCGTTAATCACCATTAAGGTTGCCTTTGTGATTATAGCCCATAATAGTTTGTAGTTAAGCCTACTTCCTCTTTCGTTTGTGGTTTTTTGCTTTAAAAGTCTGATGCTTGCCTGCAATAAACGTCGCCTTGATCAGACTCCTGTCTTGGCGTCCTTCTTTCTCTCCTTGCCCCATCTCCGCCCGATGCTCTTTCAGGTTTGAGACACTGCTGGATAGTGCTCTGCATCGCCGGCTCACGACATGTATATATATAGCTTAACTATGCTATTGTTGACAATGTTATTTGGTTCTCATGGGTAATCAAAAGTAATTGTTATGTACTAAAATTCATGTTTATAAATATTTATAACAAAATCTAAGCCATTAGTTACTTAAATAAATTCAGGTATTCTTGGCTTAACATTTGTAAAAAAATAATATTTTTTGATCTAGCGAATGTTTTTATAAGTCATTAATATATATATAAAGGTTTGTTGACCGAGTTAAATTTCTAACATTTAATTTTATATTAAAGTAATATTTTTGGGCAACCCATGTTCTAGTCCCCCTTCTGTCTCTCTTAGACAGAAGCTTTCTTTCTTCCAATAAATTTTTCCTACGCTTAAAAAAAAAATAATATTTTTAAAAATTTACACTAAGTGTAGGCCCCTTGGTCCTAAGGAACTACTGGACAAAACTCCCCTCTGTAGCTGAAAAGCAGCTGCCTGAACCAATTTTCTTGTTTTTTCCACTGATGAGTAACTTCTGTGGTTTTTCCCCAGAGTGTTATTGTGCCACATACCAATAAATGTTATTAAATAAATTATTATTTTATGTAATTCTTTTTTTTTTCTTTGGTACCGGTGATCAAACTCTGGTCCTTGTGCTTGCGAGGCAGGTAGTGGAACCACTGAGCTAGATCCCTGGCCCTGTAATTCTTTTTCTTTTTTCTTTTTCTTTTTTTTTTTGAGACAGGGTCTCACTTTGTAATTGAGACTGACCTGGAACTCACTATATAGCCCAGGCTGGTTGAACTCACTGTGATCCTCCTGCCTCAGCCTCCTGAATGCTGGGATTACAGGAGTGCACCACCACACCCAGCTTATATATGTAATTAAATTGATTATAATTAAAAAAATTAAAAGTTTTCTGTGCCTAAAACAATAAGGTTTTCTTAAGATATAAAATGCTACTGGTCCAACAGAAAGTACCATTTTCTTAAATGGTTTTATATTTTACTAAGATAATTTCTTACATTTTCCATTGTTAGGTTTAAGCCACTGTTAGGGCTCATATTGAGATGTCCTCCCAAAGCCTCATGTGGTTATAGGTGGAGATTTTCAGAGGTAGCTGGATCTAGAGTGTGTAATGCTGGGATCAAGGGTGTGTGATTACTAAATTAATTCACTGATTGGTTTAACATAGTTCTGGGTAGGATCACGGGTACCCAACCCTGGGTGTGAGTGCTACTTGCCCTTAG
Source organism: Fukomys damarensis (assembly GCF_012274545.1). Classification (NCBI taxonomy): domain Eukaryota; kingdom Metazoa; phylum Chordata; class Mammalia; order Rodentia; family Bathyergidae; genus Fukomys; species Fukomys damarensis. The sequence goes on along the minus strand of NW_022900928.1, from coordinate 106,862,154 downwards.
GACAGGCACCCTGAATGGAATATAAGGAACAGAAAGAGAGTTGTCACTTGTTGCTTGCTTGCTGCTTGCTGCCTTCTGCCTGCCTTGCTTTGCCATGGACTGAAATCTCTGCAAACTGTGGGCCAAGTAAACCTTTCCTCCTCTTATCTTTGGACATCAGATATTTTGTTTCCACAACAAGTAAATAAGACAGTTACTTAAGAAATTGAAGAGTTGCTGGATGTGGTGGCGCATGCCCGTAATCCCAGCACTCAGGAGGTTGAGGGAGGAGGATTGTTTCAAATTCGGGATCATCCTAGGCAAACATAGTGAGTTCAAGGACAGTCTGAACCACATAGCGAAAAAGCCAAATATATATTTTTTCCCTTCTCCCAGAACACAATAAGTCTGAGCAATTCCCTTTCACCTACAAATAGGTCCTGCCCTTCCTTTTTTATTAGCAAATGGTCCTCTTTCACCTATGAACACACCACTTTTCCACCTGTGAACTAGGCTTTGCCTTATAAATGGACATTATTATACTGTGGGTGGGCCATCCTCCCTCACCCACAAATCAAGAGCTATAGATTGTCATATCCCACAGCTTTCCACCAACAAAAACAGCATAATAAACATTTCCCATGCTTTTTAAAAAAAACAATGATGTCAAGGTAAATCCACTTTCTTAAAAATCACTCAAACTTATCCTTTTTTTTTATTTATTTATTTATTTATATTTGAGGGGAGGTTGAGACAGGGTCTCACTATGTAGTTGAGACTGACCTGGAACTCACTATGTAGCCCAGGCTGGTCTCAAACTCACAGCGATCCTCCTGCCTCAGCCTCCTGAGTGCTGGGATTACAGGTGTGCAAAATTTATTCTTTTTATAGCAGAGTGGTACTCCACTGTGTATAAACACCACATTTGCTTTATCCATTCATTGGTTGACAGACATATAGGCTGCTTCCAAGATTTGGCTATTATGAATTGTGCTACTGTAAAGATGGGTGTGCCACTGCAATATGATGTCTTCACCTCTTTAGAAGCATATCTAGAAAAATAGCTGGGTCGAATGGCATTGCTAGTTTTAGTTTTTTGAGGACTCTTCATACTGATTTCCATAGTGCAAACTATATTAGTTTAGATTCCCAGTGCTACCAGGTTTGGGGGTGCTGGAATCTCTTTCTGGAGGTGGTTTCTAGACTCCTTCTGTCCTAAGCAAAGAATTGGTCAAGACAAGTGCAAATGGTGGCAAAGTTTTTTGTTTTGTTTTTTGGGGTTGTTGTTTTTGTGTGTGGTTTTTTGTTTGTTTGTTTGTTTTGGTACCAGGGATCGAACTCAGGTCCTTGTGCTCGTAAAGCAGGTGCCAGAACCACTGAACTAATTCCCTGGCCCACAAAGTTTTATTAAAGTCAGGAAAAGATGCAGACTCTGCAGAGTGAATTTGGGCCAAGCAAAAGGAGAAAAAAATAAGTGCACCCTAGAGAGTGAGGGCAGGCTATTGTGAAGAGGCACCATAGTGAGAACTTAATGGCAACTGTCTCTCTTTGTATCACCTACTCCTCAGGCTGATGTCAAGCCTAGGCCATCCTATCAGAAACCTGCTGGAGTTCTCACGAGAAGTCCATGTGCAGGGTTTTGAGAACTATTCTGTGTATGTGTCCTGGGATTTTATAATTAAAAGGTCACATCTACTTCCCAGGCAGCTTTGCCACGCCCTAATCTCCCATCTCACCACCAGTGACATAGGAAGGGTTCTTTTTTCCCAGCAGCCTCATTAGCATTTGTTATTATTCAATTTCTTTCAAAGCTTCTTTGTCCATGGATAACTTTAATGCAAAGTTGTGACTTATGTAGCCACCTGGCTTGCTCCTCTCATGGCTCCCTGGCTGGGGCTTAATGCTTCTAACGATAGTGCATGTAGAGAAAAAGATACTCTTGTCTAAAATATCAAAGTATCATTATATGTATGTACCAAGTTCATGGTTCTGCAAACATAGAGGAATGAAGTCACAAGCCAAAAGAGGAGGTTAGAGGAATTTTATGAGGTACAATAATAAGAATAGCTCCCGGGTTTCAGGAGGGGTCCCAAGTGGGAAGCCAGATGGCCTGTCCATCCAGAACTAATTACAGATTAGCAGAGCCCAGGAATTGCTCAGTTGTTTAGTGGTCAGTTACCACAGATGGCTCTGTGGATTTAAAATAACAAATAGGAATTCAGGCTTCTAAACCAGTTCTTCAACATGTAGGGTTTACAGAAACCTGGGAGTTTAGAAAAAAGTTGCAGTTCGCATTATAATTTCCTCAGAACTCAGGAACTTAGTACGGAATGGCTGCAACTCCCTTTAGGAGAGAATGGGCTGTATTCCGCATTGCTTGAAGAAGTTCATTCTTGGTCCAAAGTTCTAGTTCACTGTCTATTATTTTAATTCCCATCAATATGGCTGATTACCCAACTATCTCAGGCCCTTCCCCTAGCTATGTGCCACACTCATAAATGAAATAAATATTAGCATGATCAGTGGACCATTGGGGATCTGGGAGATTATTTCAGAAGGCCCATGAGATGAAGCAAACTAATTTCATAACATATTTATGTCATGAAATATATAAATATACAATTTACAAATATATAAATAACATATAATTTCATAATACTAAGATTATTTGAAATTTGTCCCCTAATATGTTAAGAATTATATTAATAGCACAAAGTAATAAAACTGCTGGAACATAAGCACATATTAAGATCAGGTCATCAAAAAGCACTTAGGAGGAAAACCAATTTTACTTACTGTCCTTGATAAAGCACTCAAAATTATTAATCTTGTTAAATCTATGAGATGAAATGGACAGTACACATAAACAACTTCTTCTGCACACTCAATTAAAATAGCTCTTTCCAGGAAGTGCATTTGCACAGATAATTTTTTGAGCTGGACAAGCTGCTTTTTCATGTAATACCACTTTATTTGAAAGAACAACTGATAGGCAAAGCATGCTCATTCTGATTAGGGTATTTGGCAGATGTTTTATTGAAAATGAACAAAATAAGCCTTTAACTTCAAGAACAATTATTTCATCATTGTTGTCAATGATAAAATACAAGCTTTTACGAGAAAATCAGGAAAACTTGTATCCAACATTGTGAGTTTAACATTTTACCAATAGACTTTTCTTTTTTTCTTTCTTCTATTTTTTTAGGTAACAGGGATTGAACTCAGGTCCTTGTGCTTGCAAAGCAGGCAGCAGAACCACTGAACTAAATATCTGGCCCATCCAATAGATTTTTCTGAAAAAATTGATGGTAGTATAAATAAATGTGATTTTTTAAATGTATAATAATGAAATGTGTCAATATTTAGGAGATCTGCATAACTCATGAATTACTATTTTCCAAATGACCAGTGATTAATGGTTTGTTGTTGTTGTTGTTGTTTACCAGTATATAATGTTACAAAACCCTGCATACAGTATAACAAGCAGGCATGGTGATTCGTGTCTGCAATCCCAAAACTCTGGGAGACTTGAGGGAGGAGGATTCAAAGTCTAAGCCCAGTCTGGGCAAATGAGCAAGACCCTCTCTCAAAAGAAAGAAATTTATTTTAAATATATGTATAAAGATATGTAGCTCAAAGTAAAGATCCTATGTTCAATCTCCAGTACTCTCACAAAAAATTTCAAGTCAGACCAGTGGATTTTAGTGTAAGAATGTATAAAAGTGTCACTGTCATGGGGCTGGGTCTGTTGGTGCCCATGGCTAAAATAAAGGATTTAAGGGCCAGGGATTTAGCTCAGTGGTTCTTTCACATGCCTCGCAAGTGCAAGAACCTGAGCTTTATCCCTGGTACCAAAATAAATAAATAAATAAATAATTTAACCCCACCCTTTTAAAGTAAGTTTGCAGGTTAACTGACTCCCATCACAGAAAAAGAATTTTCATAACATGTCAGTAAAAGAGACATGAGAAGGTTTATTAAAGATAGAGATGCTGTAATACCTCAGTGTATGAATGCTTCTGTTCATTAGCAATTTGGCTTGCAAACAGAAGCATTTGGTAAAATTTTGCTTCCATTTGTGAACTGTACACCAAATGATGAACATGAGTGTGGCCTTCTTCCCCTGATAAATAGGAAAGCGGAAGATGGTCATGAACTAAAGTACTAGGGATATAGGGCATATTATATCAGTGGGATAAGTGAGCTTCCAAATAATATAAAGGAAATATTATAACTCCCAACCTCCTAGTTGTCCGATACACTGAGTGTGTTCTCTAAAATTGAAGGATTCATTCTAGGAACAACAGAGATTAAGAGTAGGAAGTATTTATTGAAAGAAAAATAACATGTCTAAAACAGAAGGGGAGCCCAGAAAATGGTTGGCCCGCCAACCCTTCTCAAAGGAGTTTTGTAAGACCTAAAGTGTCACTTCCACTCCACAGAGTGTGAACAGCCAAAAGGCCTCCACGATGCTGAGTTCTATAACCCAACGATGGCTCCAGAAGCAAGACCCAGGGCCTTACTTCCAAAAGCCATTAACAGCCAAAAGGGCCTCCATATGCTGGGACCTATAACTCAGCGAAGCTCCGGGAGCTCGACGGAGGAACAAGAGTCACCCAGGAAAGAACACACCAGGCTAGATGGTAAATAGACCTTTATTAGTCTGGCCAGACAGCACTCCCTGAGCCAAATAGCCCAGAGAGGCAACTGCTCAGGGGCTGAGGTCCTTTTTATAGGGTTTTTCTAAACAAAAAGTCAGGGCGTTCACAGAACTATCAGAGGACAAGATTCCAAACACATTGCTTATCTTATACAGGAAAAGTTCTATGGTCACCTTTTGTCATACCATTTGCCCTGGGCGGGCTGTTAGCCAATTTAGCAATTAGCATATGAAGAAGCACAGTCTCTGGCCTATTAGCATGGAGTCACTTTAGCTCATTCAGGTCTTACAGTTTTATAGAGCAAAGCCATGAGGTTAGGCAAGTACAAGGTGGGACAAAACTATAGTCAACCAATAGGATGAAAAGTATAATCAGGGAACATTGATTAAATGGGGATCAGATGGGAAGCAAGTCGCGTAGCAAGCGCTATGTGGAACAAACAAGGATTTCTGAAAAAGAATGGGCTAGAGGGGTTTTGGTCCCCCCAACCAAGGTGATCGATTCCTATTTAGAATAGCAATCACTGCTGTTCATCCCTAAGGAAAGTACGTGGGTATAGTCATTTCTCTTTGTCTTGAATGGGCCTCCAGCCACATTTGTGATATGTTCATATTTTCTGCACTGCTCAGCCTTGCCTGGCTGCCTATAATATTTTAACTAACTCAGCTGTCTATAATACTAGTACAATTAGAAACAAAGGAACTGAATGAGTCACTCTCTTCCCTCCATTTAATTGTAAACAGTACCCTATGTTTACTCATACTTTTATTATCCTAACAGAGGTTTTTTTAAAAAATAACAATAAAAACCTAAGATATCACCAGTCCCTAGGTGCCAGTGAGAGATTCAGTGGGAGGCACCTAAAGCCAGTGGTGCCTGGCCTTTAAATTCTGAAAGTCTAAATTATTGCCCCCTCTTGCCTTTTTTCTTTTGCTACTTTTCCCATTATCTTCAATAAACACAGCTTTCTTAGTGGGTGTATGCTTGACTATTGTTTCTTTTTTGCACACAAGAACATGGACTACTTATTGGGCCCTTCAACTGTAACAGTACCCACTGTATAGCACATGCTCAAAGAATGGCGGGCAAGTGATCAGAGAAATGAGACATGGTACAGTTGGGAACTCTATGTGTTTTGGGTGCTGGAAATCTGTGGAATTTGATCTGTGTCTAAAGGGTGGGAGAGGTAGCCCATCCACAGTGAGGTAAAAGTTCATTCATATGGGAAATCCTAAAAGGTGAATGAGGATCATTTGCAAGAAAAAAAGGGAATGGGAAAGCCTATTCCTAGGTGAAAGGGAGTTGCCCTACTCCTAAATTTTGGGACAAGAGAAAGAAAAATAGGAGGAGAAATTAAGTTGGACTTGTTTTCTGAAGCTGCAGTTTTTCTTCAAAGAACAATTTTGAAAATGTTTCCTTGTCTCCTTTCTTTCTAATTTTTTTCTTCTACCTGGTTTTAGAATCCACGCTGCAACTAACCTTTAAGAAACTACCATTTTTCAAGTTTTAATGCAATTTTAAGGAAAAAAGTCCGTAATTATCTGGCAAGCTGTTCAAACACTTCTCATTCATTCCAACTTGTATCTCTTGTTAGGAGATCGCACAAGTTAAAATATAAACCACCCCCAGCCATTATATATCTTACTTCCGGGTTCTTTCCCGACTCTGAGTCCTTTCTCCTGCCGAAATTGTAAAGTGCGAAACTAGAGCCTCTCCAAGGTGCGAAATTCAAAAGACAACCTGGCTTGCGATAGGATAACAAAGACCGCTCCTCCCAAGGAAGGATCTTCCGCTGCCTGCCCTATAAGTATCCCTGTACTTCCTCTTCTCACTCTCTCGCTCTCTGCCCTCCGCCTCCTGCTCACCTCCCTATAATAAAAATCTCCTGCCGGACCTCTCGGTGCGTGAGTGACGTAATTGGGTAAGGGGCACCCAAAGGGGGCTCGAGACCCCTTTCATCTCTATGAGACCAAATTTTCTTCATAACTCAAGCAAAGCTACATATTACAGCAGAGTGAAAACAGAAGTGTTGCCATGAACAGGGCCAATACAATCCAGGATCTTGCAAATGATGAGGAAAGAATTGCCGAGTGTAAGTTGTAAGACATTGCAGTTATTGAATGTTATTGTAAGACAATGCAGTTATTTATGAAACTGTTATCAGACAGCTTTTTCTGAAAGTGACTCACCAAATAAATGTTACCAAGTTGGGTTGCTCGCCTCTTCTGGTGTTGTATTCCAGGTTCTTCTCATTGCAAATAAAGAATTGAATGAAATGAGCAAAAAGCAGTGGCAAAATTTATATGAAAAAGTAAAAGTGAAAAATGAGGATAGAGTTTCTCTACAGAGTGAGTTTGGGTCGCATCAAAGGAAAAAGCAAGATAAAAAACACCCTGGAGAAAGCAGGGCAGGCTATATCCATGATAGCAAACTCTCTTGCTGTCTGTGTCCTTTTATATAGTCCAAATCTTGAGGAAACCCATGAGAACTTCATGTGGGTCCTGACCCATGTTGTCTCATGCTGATGTCAGGTTTAAGTCATTCTATCAAAAATCTGTTTGCAAAAAACCAAAAAAAGAGCCAGGCATGGTGGCTCACACTTGTAATCCCAGCAATCAGGAGGCTGAGGCAGGAGTATCACTGCGAGTTCTAGACCAGCCTGGGCTACATAGTGAGTTCCAGGTCAGTCTCAACTACATAGTGAGAGCCTGTCTCAAAAAAACCTGTTCAGGGGCAAGGCTTTGGGAACTGTTCTGTGCATGTTCCTGAATCCTGTAGTTAACAGATCACACCTACTTAGCCAGCTTTGCTGCACTGAAATCTGTCATTTCCCCTGCAGTGGTCATGGCAAGGATTGCTGAGAAGATGCCCTTCCACTTTGGTTTTAATTGGTCAATGGGTTTCCCATCTCTCCAAATTTTTTACAAACACTTGGTCTCCAGGACAGACAGCAGGTGGTCCTCCTGGCCAGGAGCTGGCAGGACACTATTCCCATACATTTGGTTAGCCTGTTGTACTTGGCCCAAGTTAATAACATATTGTAAGAGACTCATGGTCCTTGGGTCTACTATCATATCAGTGAATAAATAAGGCCTCCCATATAAAATGTCAAATGGGCTCAAAACTGACAGTTTGGGACATGTTACAAACCCTCATGAGCACTATTGGCAGCCATCAGAAACAGGATTCAGACAACTCTTGGCAAAGTTTTGCCAGAGCTTGCTTTAAGGTCTGGTTGGCTCTCTGCCTTTCTAGAAGATTGAGGACCACTTCTCGTGTAGAATTTTTTATAGCTTGTCACTAGGTTCCTTGAGGAAAGACAAGAATGTTTCCTCGGGAACTGGGAATAAGGCTAGAGCCTTGAGAGGCAGTTAGGGTATCCTTCTTACTTCCCTATCAGCCCTTTGATTTCCCAAGGAGATTTTAATTTTTTTTTGTTTGTTTATTTTGTTTTTTTGGTTTTTTGAGACAGGATCTCACTATGTAGTTCAGACTGCTCTGGAACTCACTGTGTAGCCCAGGCTGGTCTCGAACTCACAGCGATCCTCCTGCCTCAGCCTCCCAAATGCTGGGATTACAGGCGTGCACCACCACGCCTGACCCCAAGGAGATTTTAGATATGTCTCCTTGTGCCCTTTACAGGATATGACTGTGACCTGCTTGGGAAGATGGACTGCCTCTAGGAGCTGTAGGATTTCCTGCCTGTGCTTTACACATGATTGACAAGGCTACTTCCAACAGTGAACCACACCTCCTCAAGGTGTTGGAGGTGCGTGTCACTGATGTTCTGCCTGCTTGTATAGGTCTGGGAGCTCACTTGTCCAAAGAGCAGTTAACTTCAGGGCTGGGGATTTAGCTCAGTGGTGCCACTGCCTGCCCCACAAGCACAAGGTCCCAAGTTTAATCCCAGGTACCCCCCCAAAAAAAGGTGGTTAACTTCTGGCCCTGTAGACATCAAAGAAGCATGTTTAATAGTACTGCAAATTATAATAACCTCAGGTGTGTCTAAGAGCATGGCCTGATACTTAGTGAGCCATTCCCTTGTTAACCACAAGTATGTCTCCAGAATAGCTTGGACCAGATAGGGACACAGAACTTCTCGTCTCTGTCCCGAAATTAACTATGTGGTTCGGGGATTTAGTTCAGTGGCACTATATCTGCCTCACAAAATTAACTTTGCAAATTCTTCTGTAAGTACAACTGCAAAAAATATCTGATTAGGTGTCCTTTTGATCTCAACTATAGCAATAGATCCAGAGGAAAGTTTCATAGAGAACTAAGTCAAAACAGAATGAAGTGATTGAAGTGGCCCACCCATGACAACTGAGATTATCCATTGCTCTTCGGAGGGGATAGCAATGTCCATGGTTGGAGGCATTGCAAGTTCTCCTGGGCCTTTTTAGTCATCAGAGCTGGAAGTGAGGGCTCTAACTGGCCTAGTCCCTCTCTGGAGCGGGGACAGTTAGACCTCCAATGCCACGAGTCAGGCACATTGGCTGCCTCAAGCTCAGAACAGAGCCCAGACAGTGGGTTGGGTAAAGTTGTGTACCCAGTTTGCAGTCTTCTTGCACTTGAAATGGGAACCTCATTTGACCTTGGGTTTTCCCTTAGATGATTTGGGTGAGTTTACAGCATTGCCAGTTGTGACAGCTATATCCTTAGCCTTTCTCTTTTTCTCCCTCTGGATTTTTATTGTTGAACACAGAAAAGGCCATGTCCAGTAATTGGACCATAGCTGTCTTAGGGGTCTATGGGCCCATCTGAAGTTTTTGTAGTCTACACAGCTATATGGGGCTTAATGACAGAGGAAATGATGTCCCACTAGTGCTTCTCCCTCCCTGGAACATGGAACTATATTAGTATATTTACAAAAGACTTAATACATCTCTTTACCTCCATGGTAAGAGCAGCTAGCACCTCAGACATCATTCTTAGTCCCTCACTAGTATTAAATTCCCAGTTTGGTTCTGTCGAATGGGAGACAACATTTCCAAGGTAATTTCTTTCCCTTTTTAAAGCACACTGTTCATTTGCATAGCTCCTAGCCTCTTGTACATCTGTAACCAATGAAGGGACCTTATTTATTGGCCTGGGGACTATAAGGTAGAGGTAAAAGACACCTTCCAGTATCATCAAGCACATCAGAGAGACCCACATCCCCCTGAGAGACAAGTGGGGGTCCCAGATAGGGCCATCCAGAACCTTTCTCCTCCTAAGGGTCTCTCCAATACAATAGATCCTGAGCGTTCCCTTGAAAAATGAATCACAAAAGCCTGCACATAAGGCATTTCATTCCACCTTATATGGTTTAAGCAGAAAAGCTGTAATTGGAGAAGAATTTCATAATTTAAAGTATCATCCAATAGCCACTTCTCACCACCTTCTACATCATACTGAACCCAAATCATATTGCAAAAGTAGATAAACTGTTCCTGATTTGATTAACAGGATCAAACCCTACCCACTCATCAAGAATATGGCCTAGGGCCAGGGATGTAGCTCCATGGTACAGTGCCTGCCTGGCAAAAATGAGCCCTGAGTTCAATTACCAGTACAAAGGAAAAAAAAAAAAGGAATATGGCCTAATATTTTAAATTGTCAGGATCTGACCTTCCCCACTCATCAAGATATGGCCTAATGACAAAGTCAGTGAAATCCTTGTGGTGGCAAAGTTCAAGAGGTTTCCCATGGGCTTGACTTGGGTCCTGTAGAGAGAAGACAACAAGTCTTAGCTCCTTAAGACGTCATCCATTGTAGAAGTAGGAGATCCAAGGGTTCTACCAAGCATTGTGAGGCCCTAACACAGACTAGACAGATGTCTCTTTCTGAGTGATGCTGGCATCACTGAACAGAGAAGAAAGCCCACGAGGTCCATATTTGGACCCATTCACTGATTAGAAGAAGGAGGTAAAGCCATTTGTTAACCTCACCTTACCTAGTTCTTTAGCTCCCAAGAAGTAAGGGTGGGACTTCCCTAAGAAAAGTTTTCACCAGAAAAGATTTCATGAACAAACCTACACAGGAACTAGCACAAACAATCAACAAGTGGGATCTCTTCTTATTAAAAAGCTCCTCAGAAGCTGGGCGGGGTGGCTCATGCCTATAATCCCAGCACTCAGGAGGCTGAGGCAGGAGAATCCCCATGAGTTGGAGACCAGCCTGAGCTACATAGTGAGTTCCAAGTCAGTCTCAACTACATAATGAGACCCTGTCTCAAAAAACAAAAAAAACAAACAAACAAACAAAAAAAAAGCTCCTCAGGCCAGGGATTTAGCTCAGTGGTTCCACCGCCTGCCTCGCAAACACAAGGACCCAAGTTCAATCCCTGGTAGAAAAAAATAACAAAAAACAAGAAACAAAAAGCTTCTGCACCAAGAGAAACCACCAACAGTGTGAAGAGACAACCCACATTGTGGGAAAAAAATTTTACCAGTTGTTCCTCAGACAAAGGTCTCCTATTCAGAATGTATAAAGAACTTTAAAAAGTCAGGCCTCCCAAATTTAAGGACCCAATCCAAAATTGGACATCTGAAATAAAGAGTCATTTCTCAAAGAAGTAGAAATAGCAAATAAATGTGAAAAAATGTTCGACATAACTGGTCATTCAAGAGATGCAAATGAAAACAATGCTGAGATTCCACTTCATCTCAGAAAAATGGCTGTATCGGGGCCTGGGATTTAGCTCAGTGGTGCCACCGCCTGCCTCAAAAGCACAAGGACCCAAATTCAATCCCCAGTACCAAAAGAGACAGAGACAGAGACAGAGACAGAGAGGAGAGAGAGAGAGTCAGGCTGTATCATGAAATGAACCAATAACAAATGCTGGTAGGTGGTAGGGCTGGTAGAAGTGTATACTGGTGCAACCACTGTGGAAACAGTATGGAGATACCTCAAAGAACTAGGATTAGAGGTCCCATTTGACCCAGCTATTTCCCCACTGGGTATCTTCCCAAAAGAATTAAAAGATATGTGTGCACCTATGTTCATAACAGCACAGTTTGTAACACCTAAAACTTGGAACCAGCCCAATTGTCCATCAACTGGTGACTGAATAAAGAAAATGTGGATTTTTAATAAAATGGAGTACTACTCAGCCATAAAGAATGAGAAATTAGAGACATTTATAGCCAAATGGATGCACATTGCAGTGATACTCTTAAGTGAAATAAATAGGACACACATGTAAATATTGAATAGTTTCTCTGGTGTGAGAAACTGAAAGTGTAAATAAGGATCAAAATGTATGATAGATAATGTGAAATAGGAAGAAAAGGTCCAAAGGGGAGGGGGAGGTAGGAGGGGTTGGGGAAAGGTAAGGAAGGAATGGAATTAATATGAGAAAAGGAAAAAATGGAAACAAAGTCTTTATAAATAGGAAGGGGTAAGGGAGTTGAAGGGAGGGCAGGGGAATGGGTAAAAAATAAGAACCAAGATGGATTATGTAAAGGTGCAAATTTCCAATAATGAATATCATTATATAGTATACCTAAAATGTACAATAAAATTAATTTTTTTCCTTTTTTTTTTTTTTTGGTACCAGAGATCGAACTTGGGACCTTGTGCTTGTGAGGTCAATGAGCTAAATCCCCGGCTAAAATTAATTTTTTAAAAATATAAAAGATAGCGAATATGAATGAGGATGTAAAGAAAGAAAACTCTTGCACACTGTTTTAGGAATGTAAATTAGTGAAGCCATTACGGAAAACAGTATGGAGGCTCTTCAAAAAACTGAAAATGGAACTACCATAAGATTCAGTAATCCCACTACTGGATATATATCCAAAGAAAATGAAATCAATATGTCAAAGGGACATGCTTATCCACAATAGCCAAAGATGGAAACTTCCTAAGTATCTATCAACTGATGGATGGGTAAAGAAAAAGTGGTACACACACACATGGAAAACTATAAGTCATAAAAAGTACTGAAATTCTGTCATTTGCAATAACAGGGATGGAACGAAGAATAATTATGTTACATGAAATAAACCTGTACAGGAGGACAAGTACTGCATGATCTCATTCCTATGTATACTATAAAAAAAGTTTTGATCTCCTAGAGTTTAAGAGTGGGATGGTGGTTAGCAGAATCTGGAGAGAGTAGAGAGGAGGGTGTATCGGGAAAGATTGATCAAAGTATATTAAGTCATAGTCAAAAAGGGGTCATAAGTTTTAGTGTGCTATTTACACAACAGAGAGGTTATCAGTAACAGTTATGTACTCTATATTTCAAAAATCTAGAAGAGTTTAAATATTTCTACTATAAGATGATAAATGTTTCAAGAGATAGACATCTTTATCTGATTTAGTACTTTTTTGAGTGCGAACCAAGCACTGTGTAACTGAGCTATATCCCTAGCCATGTTTAACCTGATTTAAACATTATACAACATGTATATGTATAGAAACATCATATGAGGGCCAGGGATTTAGCTCAGTGGTTCCACCATCTGCCTTGCAAGCGCAGGGATCTGAGTTCAATCTCCGGTACCAAATAAATAAATAAATATCATATGATACACCACTAATATGTATAACTTTATGTCTTTAGGTATCCATTAAAATTAAAATTTTAAGTTAAATTTGAAATTATGTCCAAATGTTCATCACTGTGAATGAATAAAATGTGATGTAACTTTAAATAGAATATTTTTGTTTTTTGCCTCTGTTCACTTTTACAGGATGGCTAACCCTCATGCTGTCAGGTGTATTTCCTTTTCTACTTTTACTTGGCCCAAACTTGCTCTGTAGAACCTGTTTCTTTCATTAAACTGTGCTGCCATTTGCATTTGTCTTGACCCATTCTTTGCTCAGGACAGAAAGAATCTAGAAAGCACCTCCAGAAGGAGGTTCCAGCACCCCTAAACCCAGTAATACTTGTACTAGTTACATTCTGCTACCATTGTAAGAGAATCCCCTTTCCCTGCCTCCTCACCAGCATTCGCTATTTTTTGTAATCCTGGTATTTTTTTGTTTTTTGTTTTTTGTTTTGAGACAAGGTCTCACTATGTAGTCTGGGCTGGCCTTGAACTAAAGGAGATCCCCCTGCCTCAGCCTCCTGAGTCCTGGGATTACAGGCATGTGCCACTATACCTGGCTGTTTTTTGTATTCTTGATGACAACCATTTTGACTTGAGTAATATGGAGCCTCAGGATAGTTTTGATTTGTGTTTCCCCAATGGCAAAAAATGCTGACCTTTTTTTTTCATATATTTGTTGGCCATTTGCATTTATTTTGAGACTCTCCATTCAATTCATTTGCTTATTTATAATATAGATTAGATATCAATCCTCTATTAGGCTAGCTAGCAAAGATTTTCTTCCATCTTATGGGTAGTATCTTTACTCTTATTTCTTTTGCTGTACAGAAACTGACTGGTTTAGCATAGTCCCATTTATTGATTCTTTTTGGCGGGAGGGTTGGTACTGGGGATTGAACTCAGGTCCTTGTGCTTGCAAGGCAGGCAGCGGAACCACTGAGCTAAATTCCCAGCCCTTTATTGATTCTTGATATTAATTCCTGTGGTATTGGATTCCTTTCCATGGAGGAACGAACTCTCAATGGACACAGCATTTTGGAAGGTTATGAAATTCAGTGAAAAAGCCAATCTCACAATGCCACACACTTGATGATTCCATTTACATGAATTTTTGGTGTGACAGTCATAGAAATAGAGCAAAGAGTGTATGGATCATCTGGTGCCTCTGGCTGCCATGAAGATACATTGATGATGCCTCCAACACTTACTCCCCAGCAGCTCTGTGTACCCAGAGGAGCAAGCAATGCAATCTTCCTTCCCCTGTCTCCCTGTAGCTCACGGCCACTTCTCCATCACCCTTTGCCCTGGCTGATCTCTGCATCAAGCTTCACTGGGCACTGGGGGCAAGCTGGTCAGCATCCCAATCTCTGAAATGACAAATGGTGTGCAGAAGAAAGTTTATTCACAAAGCAGCCAAAGGTGGCAATGGGACAGCGAGTCTCAGTTGGCCTGCACAAATATCCTCCTGGATCCTGGGCAAGGGATGAAGCTTGCTGTCCCAGGAAAGAGGTACAAATATTCTAGACACTGTCAACACCACGTCCTGGCAAAGATACGGATGAAGCAATGGGAACTCGCATTCATTGCTGGTAGGAAAGCAACATGATTCAGCCACTTTGAAAGACAGTTTGGCAGCTCCTTACAACACTAAATACACTTTTAACAATTCAATTGCACTCCTTGTCACTTGTCCAAAGGATTCTAAAACTTATATCTACACAATACCTGCAGAAAGACACATATAGCAGTTTTATTAATAATTGGCTAAACTCAGAGACAACCAAGCTGTCCTTCAGTAAGTGAGCGGATAAAATATGTTAAGTCCAGACAACGGAATATTATTTAGCCCCAAAAGGGAATGAGCTCTCAAGGCATAAAAAGACATGAAGGAAACTTAACATATATTACTAAGCAAAAGAAGTCAATCTGAAAAGGTTACATGCTGTGTGATTCCAACTATGTGGTATTCTGGAAGAGGCAAAATGACAGAGAATAAAAAGACCTGTGCTTTTCCAGGCTGAGGTGGAGGGACGGTGAATAGGAGAAGCAAAAGGGATTTTTAGGGCTGTGAACCACTGTGTGTGCTGCTATGATGGTAAACAGACATTTGTCCAAATCCATAGAATGGACATTACCGATGTGCACACTATGGACTTTGGGGAATAGTGATGGGTCAGTGTGGGTTCATCAATTGTCACAGATATGCTACTCTGGTGTGGGGGAGGCTGTGCAGCAGGTTTACAGGAAATCTCTGTACTTTCTGCCAATTTTGTTGTGAGGCTAAAACTGTCCTAAAAATGAAATCTATTAAAAACAAGTAAACAAACAGAATATATTATTGAACCATGAAAAGGAATGAAGCAACAAAGAATTTTTAAAATAATGGAAAAAAAAAAGAAAGAAAGTGAAAAAGAAAAAAGGAATGAAGCACTAACTCATGCCACAACATGAATGTTGGAAACAATATGCTAAATTAAAGAAGCCAGATCAAAAAGCCACTGATTGTGTGATTCCATGTATACAGCAGGCAAAGGCATAGAGACATAGACAGATGAGTGATAGCAGAGGCTGGGCAAGGGAAGAATGGGGAGAGACTGCTAATGAGCATGGTGAAAATGTTCTGGAACTGGTGGTGATGGTTGTACAACCCGCAACCAAAATAAAACCAATTAGATACTTTATTTTTTTTATTTTTTATTTTTAGTCTTAACATCTGGCCTTTATTTTTTTTTCCTCTCATTGAGTTTAATGGTACATTTTAGGTGTACAATACAGTTACATTCATTATTGGGAACTTGTGTCTTTACATGACAGGTCTTGGTTCTCATTTACAATTATATACTTTAAAAGAGTGAATTATATCTCAAAAACTTGGATAATAGCCAGGTGTAGAGTGCATGCCAGTAATCCCAGAAATCTGGGAGGTTGTAGCAGAAGGATGACATGTTCATGCTTACAATGGGCAATTTAGCCACTTAGCAAGACCCTATCTCAAAATACAGCCTGAGAGTGTAGATCAGAGCAAAGGCCCAGGGTTCAATCCCCAGGACCTCAAAAGAAGGAAAGAAAAACAAACCAACAAAGAAGGGAAAAAGGCAGGGAGTGGGGAGAGTAAGAGGAAAGGAAGAAAAGAAAAAGGAAAATTTCACAAGACAAAGAAATTGTAAATTGGTACATTAGTTTCTATTGTTGCTCTAAAAGCATAAACTTTTGGCTTAAAGCAGTAAACATTTACTCTCTCACAGTTTTGCAAACCAGGTCTGAAGTCAAGGTGTCAGCAGGCCCCCCCCATCTCTGGAAGTTCTGTAAGAGAATCTGCTCCTGGCCTTTCAGCTTCGGTGACTGCTGGCACTCCTCAGACACAGGACTCCAGTTTCCTCCTCTGTCTTCATTGTGTGTGTGTGTGTGTGTGTGTGTGTGTGTGTGTGTGTGTGTGAGAGAGAGAGAGAGAAGAGAGAGAGATTTAGCTCAGTGGTGCCACTGCCTGTCTTGCAAGCATAAATTCTCAAGTTCGAGAGTTCGATCCCTGGCACAGTCCCCCACTAAAAAAATTAAACCCACAAAAGTCACTGTGCCTGAAAGAAGAACTGCTGAAACACCTGGCCATACCTCCCAGTGTCTTAGAGATAAACTTAGAGATAAAACAGCATCTGCCTGTACTCCCTGCCCCTGTGCTAAATTCTGCTTCTGTAAAATTCTGCTTGCTTTCTTGCCCTGCCTAAAGAGCAATATAAAAATGAAAATAAACTTAGAATTGGGGCTGAGATTCTGGAAGGTGATTTCCACTGAGCCTGCTAGCAAATAAACCTGCCTTTCCTTCCTTCCTTTTTTTTTATCTTGGAGGTTATCAAACTTACCTTGATTTTATTAATATATACTGTGGAAAAAAAACATAAGAACATCATAAGAATATATATTTGCACCCCTCTGGAGGAAAATTGACTACAATGATAAAGATTCCAAATCTTTCTTTCTTATTCTTTCCTTCCCTCCTCCCTTCTTCCCTTCATTCCTTTCTGCCTTTCTTTCTTTTCTCCCCATTTCCTCTTTTTTTTTTTTTTTTTTTTTTTTTTTTTGTACGGGGATTGAACTTGGGTCCTTGCATTTGCAAGGCAGGTGCCGGAACCACTGAGCTAAATCCCCAGCCCTCTTTCTTTTGTGAGCTGTATCGAGGATTGCACTTACTTACCACTTTGGCACGGAGCTACATCTCCAGCCTTTTTATTTCATTTAACTGCTTTTCTTTCAGTTTTCTGAGTGCCACTCTCTTCCTTGGTCTGCCTGCCCTCTGAGTGCCGTAGCATTTTTGGTTCCCTGACACAGAAGACAACTGTGCTGGCCCATTGTGCCACAGATCAGAGTCAGGTTGGGACGGCCAATGGTGCTCCGGGGTAAGGAACAAATGGCACCACCACTACCCACTTAAGGGATCTCCTTCTTGCTCATAGTCCATTCTCCATGCCCTCACCTTCCTCGAACCAGACCTGAAGGAGAGTTGAATGGAGAGACCTGGAACTTCAGGATAAGGTGAGGTCCCAGGGTCAACCCAAGCCAGGCCTATCCCACTGGACAGAAGAAGAGATTGATCACCTCTCGAGGTCTCACAGCTGAGGCCCTAGTTCGGGATTTTTGTGGAGGGAAGGGTGTCCATGTCTGCTGGAATCTGTGAATGCCTGTGTGTGAATGAGACAGGTGCTGCATTCTTGACTCTGTCGAGGTGCACAGGGCTGAAGTGAGTGCAGAGTCCCAAACCATTAGTTTAGGGCCACTTCATATGGCTTAGGGAAGCCCTTCGGCAACAGCCAGGATCACTGGCCTGCCAATGTCAAGGGGTCTGAAATATCTCCACGAGAGTGCTAATGACAGACAAAGCCCCTGAAATCATACTCGTTGTCCATTTCTGTGGGAGGACGGGATGGCAAAAGAGGGGGGTGGAATGTCATTTAACTTCTGAGTGCCTGATGATTATGTGAGTAATTGTGACTGTCTCAGGGCTTGCGTTCAGTGGTCTGTGCAGCTCCACAGCGAGGAAACCCCAAACCACAGCGTCTGAGTGGGCCCCACCTGCATTCTTCAGAGATTCTTGCAACCTAGCAATGACTTATCTCCCATAATAAGAGGCTAACTAGGCCCAGGATCATGGGTGCACCTTAGCCAAGACCTCCTAAGTTCCAAAGGCACATGGCCAGGCAGGCATCTGAGCAGCCTTCATCTTGGGGGGGCGGCTCCCACCAATTGTTTGTTGTGTATATCCATAAAAAGTCAGCATGGGGTCCAGTCAGTCAAAACCTACAGTCCTGGAGGATATGTTGAGGAATTTTCAAAAGGGCTTTGATGGAGATTACAGAATCAAGAAACCATCCAAGCTGAGAACCTTCTGTGAAACAGACTGGCCTAAACTTAATCTCAATTGGCCACCAGAAGGAACCTTGAAAGTCAAAAGTGTTCACCAGCGCTGGTACATCATCACAGGACCCTCTGGCCATCATGATCAGTTTCCCTATATAGATTTCTGGTTACAAATTGCCTTGATCTTGCTCCCATGGCTCTGCTTCTGTGTTGTGACTGGCAGCCAGAGCAAAATCCGTCTGATGCAGGAGATCCTTCCTCAGGTCCATCAAAATCCCATTTAACTGAGTGATCCAGAGGAAGGTTCACCCCCAGTGCCTCTGCTGTACTGTGCCCCTGCTCCTTCTGCTCCATCGGTACCCCAGCCTCCTGACACCCCGCCACCCTCAGTGTCTTCTCCAGTTGCCCCACTTGAACACCTGTCACCTGGGCCTGCACCCAGCCAGCCTCTGATCCACTGCAAACCCTTCTGGCCCACCATCTCCACTCAGCTCAAGACACTTCCATGCAGCTGCCCATCAGAGAGGCCCACAGTGCACCTCAGACTCAACCAGATGGAAGTCTCCAGCTAGGATGCCCCTGTATTATTACCAGCCCTTCTCAACCTCAGATCTGCTAAATTGGAAGAACCACAACCTGGCTTACTCGGACCATCCACCTGGGAGGATTGCTGTCAGCTGCTCATCACTCTCTTTAACACTGAAGAGTGAAGCCAAATTCTACTTTAAGGCTGACACTGGGCCAAAGGTAAAGCCCGTGCTGGCACCACTGACCAAATCACCCGGGCGCATTCAACAGTCTCCAGTGGCTGACCCAACTGGGGCTACACCACACCCAAGGTTAAGACTAGATAGTCCAATACCGTAAGGTCCTTCTGTATGGACTACAAGAGGGAACCAAAAAGCCCACTAACATGACCAAGACCACCACTATCCTCCAAGATCCAGAAGAATTGACAGGAGACTCCTGTGAAAGACTGTGTGAGCCCGGCGTGGTGGTACATGCCTGTAATTCCAGCACTCAGGAGGCTGAGGCAGGAGGATTGTTTCAAGTTCAGGACCATCCTAGGCTACATAGCAAGTTCAAGAACAGTCCGAACCACATAGCAAAAAAGCCAAAAAAAGAAAAAGAAAAAAAAAAAGGAAAGAAAAGAAGGAAGACTGGGTGAAGCCTTCTGGACTTATATTCCATTTGATCCAGAGAACCCAGAATACCAAATTATGATCAGTGCTGCCTCTGTGGCCCAGTCTGTTCCTGAATTTGTTGAAAACTCCAAAAGTTAGGATTCAAAGGAATAAATGCCAGCCAACTCCTTCAGGTGGCCAACAGTCTTCCTTAATGGAGACAAAGAAGCCAGAAGAGAGGCTGAAAGACAAAATGGCAAAAGCCTGAGAAAACAAGCCTCCATCTTAGTGGTATCCCACTCCTTAGGGGCTGCCCTCCTCATTCTGACACCAGACCTAAAGGCCTCAAGACCCTGTTGGCCAAGGACCAATGTGCATACTACAAGAATTCAGCCACTAGAAAAACAAATGTCCAAACCAGAGGCAAGCTCCTGGGAAAAGGCCAAAGCCGAAACCCCACATGGAGCCACAAGCTGACCCTGCCCTTGATGGTCTGGCAGAGATGACACAGACTAGGACAGATGGTTCTTTCTAACCCAGCCCCCAAGAACCCATGGTCCAAATGACAGTAAGGGGCCAACCAATGACTTTCATGATTGACACAGGTGCTAAATATTCTGTTGTGATGACTCCAGTAGCCCCCAAAACCCAGAGAAAAACAGCTATTGTTAGGACTATGGGGAATCAATTATAAAAGCCTTTTGCCAAGCCAGAGCCCGTCAAATAGGAGGACACCAACTTACCCACAAGTTCCTGTATCTCTTCAAGTGTCCAGTCTCATTGCTTGAGCAAGACTTGTTAACAAAGTTTGGGGCAACCATAAGTTTTTCCTCTGAACAACCAGCTCATTTCACTCTGCCCAGCCTTACTAGCCTGATGGCTGTAACCATCCCAAGAGAGGAGGAGTAGCCATTATATCAGGAAGCCTCCCCTGAAACAAATCCAGACTGCTTCCTGACTGAGATTGCCAGCATTTGTCAGAAAACTCTCCCCCAGTGCTGGCCATCAACTGTACCCCTGTCATGGTTGAACTAAAGCCTGGGTTCTCCCCTGTCAGACTCAGACAATACCCTATGTCCCAGGAGCCTCGGGCAGGCAGAAGAGGACATTTACAGAGACTTCACCAGGCTGGCATATTCATTAAATGCCAGTCCCCAGGAAATACCTGCTCCTATCTCTGAAAATGCCAAATGGAAAATAGTAGTCCAGGACCTGAGAACTGTCAACAATGCAGTTGTCACTCTACATCCTGTGGTCCCCAAACCTTACATGTTACTCAGCCACCTCCCACCAGACACTACATGGGATAATTGTCCAGAATTTAAAGAAATATTCTATTTCCAGCTAGCCCCATGTGAGCCAGCCAATCTTTGCTTTTGAATAGAAGATCCTAATGATGGAAACAAAAACAAAAACAAAAAAACTCAGCTGACATGGACTAGACTGCCTCAGGGCTTCACAAACTCACCCACCCTCTGTAGAGAAGTCTTGGCCTTGGACCTTGCAGTCTTCCCATAGGCTGATCTCAACTTCACCCTCCTCCAATACATTGATGACCTCCTCCTGGCCAGCAACTCCAAAAAAGACTGCCTGAAAGAAACCAAAGCCCTGCTTCATCTCCTTGAAAAGGCAGAATACAAATTTAGACATCACCAAGGGACATCGAACTCTAGGACCAGAGCCAAAAAAAGGTAACATGCTCCATTCCAGCTCCACCACTAAAAAAAGACCTGAGAGCTCCTGGAGGCAGCAGGCTTCTGCAGAATCTGGATTCCAGGATTTGCACAAAAGGCCAAAGCCCTCTAAAGGGGCCTGAAAAAGAGCCATGTACATGGGGACTAGCACAGTAAGAAGCCTTCAAGATGATCAAAGCCCTGCTTGTCAGTGCTCCAGCTCTGGGGTTGCTCAATATGACTCAAGAGTTTAACCTGTTTGTACACGAAAAAGACTATGTTGCCTATTTATCCAAACAATTGAACTCTGTAGCCAAAGGATGGCCCCCATGATTAAGAACCTTAGTAACCACCATCTGCCTGATCCAAGAAGCAGACAAGCTAACATTAGGCCAGAATGTAAGTGTAAAGGTGCCTTAATCAGTCATCAGCCTGCTAGACAAAAAAGGACACAGATGGCTATCCAATGCCTGGATGGTCCAGTATCAAGGCCTTCTTTGTAAAAATCCCAGAATCCATCTGGAGACAGTACAGACACTAAACTCAGGTACTTTCCTCTCATCCAAAGAGGGAGCCCCAGATCATGACTGTGAAGTGGTCACAGGTGAACTGTTTGCAAACCGACTACACCTGTGCTGCAAGCCCCTCTTCAAACCAGACTATACTCTGTTTATGGATGAGAGTAGCTATGTCTCTGAGGAGATCTGGTAGGCTGGCTACACCATAACCATGGTGGCCCAAATCATTCAGGCAGGACCTCTACGCCAAGGGTGGTCAGCACAAAGAACAGTACTGTGGGCACTGATGTGAGCCTTACAGTGGGTCAACGGCAAGATAGTCAACATCTACACTGATTCTAAGTATGTCTTTGCCACTGTCCATGTCCACAGAGTCATATATAAGAAGAGAGGACTCCTAAATTCCAAAGCCAAACATTAAGAATATAAAAGAAATAATCAAACTACTGCATTAAGTATATAAAAGAAATAATCAAACTATTACGGAATGTCTGGATCTCCAAGAAAGTAACCATCATGCGCTGCAGAAGACATCAGAAAGTAAGCTGGGAGTCGTGGTGCACACCTTTAATCCCAGCACTTGGGAGGCTGACACAGGAGGATCGCTGTGAGTTCGAGACCAGCCTGGGCTTCATAGTGAGTTCGAGGTCAGTCTCAACTACATAGTGAGACCCTGTATCAAAAAAAAAAAAAAAGACACGAGAAAGTCAAAGACACTATTGGCCTAGGAAACCATTTTGCCAATAACTGTGCCCAGATGGCTGCCGCACCAATGACTCCATTCAACCTGCATCCAAACCTTGAGCTCACTGTCACTCTGTGGCCTCCAACAATAGGCATGCCTTAGTTTTAAAAAGGACCCTGCTATTCAGAAAAAGAAGGAAAAAAAAAAGATGAATGGGCCCAAAGAGAGGATGCCTTCAAAGGTACCAGAGAGGTGGTACTTTCTGGATAAAAAGATCATAATCCCTAGAAAAATCACCTACACTTTTGTTCAGGCACATCATCAGGTCACCTACTCAAGAAATACAGCCATGTTAACAAATAGGAAGAAAAGGACCAAAGGTGTAGGGACAGTGAGAAGGATAGGGAAGGGGGAATAAGGGAAAAGGAAAAAAATATGAGAAAATGTAAAAATGGAATTAAAGTGTTTGAAGTGGGGAGGGGAGGGGAGGGTGAAGGGAGGGTGGGGACATGGGGAAAAAATGAGAACCAAGACCTGGCATGTAAAGGTACAAGATCCCAGTAATGAATGTAACTGTACTGTCTACCTAGAATGTACCAATAAATTAAATTAAAAAAAAAAAAGAAATACAGCCATGGAGACCCTCCTGAGCAGATTCTACTACATCCTACAAATGTCTAACATTTGCACCAAGGTCAGCCAGTGCTGTCAAACCTGTGCCCAAAACAACCTACTACAGCAGCCAAAATCACCAACTAGGACTAAATAGACTGGTTCCTATCCACTGGAAAATGTAGAGGTAGACTTCACTGAATTAAAACCCAGTAGAGGTTTTAAATACCTATTGCTCATTGTCTGGACATACTCTGGGTGACTAGAAGCCCTTCATATCCAAACTAAAAGAGCTTCTGAAATGGCAAGGGCCCTCTTCAAAAAAATATTTCCCAGATACAGACTCCCAACATCTAATGGTTCAGTTTGTGTAACTAATATTATCTAACAACTTGCAGGCCTGCTCAAAATCAAGTAAAACTTGCACTCTGCCTACTGACCCCAAAGCTCTGGAAAAATAAAACAGATGAACAGAACTCTTAAGTCTACCCTGCCCAAGTTTTGCTATGAAATGGGAGCTTCCTGGACTGACCTGCTACCCTGGTATTGTTGGTAGTCTGATGCATGCCAGGACCCTCTAGTTTCTCCCCTTATAAAATCCTCTATAAAAGACCACCTCCTATAATTAAAAAGTTTAGGGAAACATAAGAGAGCTCAGAGAATCAAGTTTAGTCTAAAAACTCAAGCAAATAGGTCAGGTTCTCGCTAAAATCAACCACGTAATTTTAGAGAAAATACCCATCCCTTCAAACTCTCCAATCCATCAGTACCAAGGTGATTCTATATAGGTAAAAAAATTAAAAAGAAGATGCCCCTCCAACCTATGTGTAAGGGACCATACCCAGTGGTTCTGATGTCACTGACCACTATTAAAGTAACAGACATCACCCCTTGGATTCATCACAGCAGATTCAAGCTGGCTGGAGGACCTGACACTTGGGTGGCACTTCCAGAGTTAGAATGTCCCCTCCAGGCCTGTCTCTGATGCCTGTCAAAAAACACCACCCCAGAAGCTGACTAGTCCCCACAAAGCAGTAACCTAACAACACCCCCAGACTCACCCAATGGACTGTTATCTTTAGCTCCTACCCACCTTTGGACTATTCACCTTGGTTTTTATGGTCAGCCTCGCTATCATGGCACCAACAGATTGGACAACTACTCACAGGGCCCTGCTGAGATGACTGGTTTCAATGATGCACTGGTACTGCTGGTCCCCACATTAGCAGTTCTCTTAGACTGCCCACTTATAAAAGGAAAATATCTAGTATCAAATGTTACTAGATCAGACTTCCCAGTCATTATAGAGTTTGATGCCTGCCTAGTCTTCCATTATAGGGTAGATGGTTTTAATCCATAGATAAATACTTATGTCCCCCTGCAGTCAAAGGAATAGTGGGGTGGGAATGTTACAAGCCATATTCAGACCTTTGTTATCACTTCTTCAGTACTTGGCCCTGTAAAAGTAGCTACAAGTAGCAAGGCTGAACATCATCCCCAGGGTGTCAGAGTCTAAAAGGGAAGCTTCACCTCACAAGGGGCACTCTGCCCCCAAATTACAAGTCTCAAGCAAGGTACTTAACTCAGTGGCACCACACCTGCCTTGCAAGTGCAAAGGACCTGAATTCTATCCCTGGTAGCAAAAAAAAAAGAGAGAGAGTCTCAATTGTAATCCAATCCACACAACCATTAATGACCCCCAGACCATGGAACAAGCCCCTGCTATAATTAGACATTATGGACTTGAAGCAGATGTCGTGGAAAATGACCCTCTATCAATCCAGATAGTAAAGCCACCTCTGCTCCAACAGTCCCCACAATTGGGACCCCACAGCCAGAGTTTTAATAATGATCCTGCTAAAGTTAAATAATTGAAGTCAGGGCTGGGGATTTAGCTCAGTGGTTCCTCTGCCTGCCTTGCAAGCACAAAGACCTGAATTTGATCCCCAGTACAAAATAAATAAATAAATAATTGAAGTAACCAGCCTGACCCAAACTGTAGTGTTCAAAACTGGGTATTCAGATGCTAACACTTGGGTAAATTGGTTCAAATATTCAGTGCAGTCATTAGACAAAAACAATTGTTATGGCTGTGTGGGCTGGCAGACCATTACTTCAGGTTTCAACCTTTCCTTTAGGCTAGACTTCAGATCGCTAGGGTATGGAATGTACGATCTTGCTGTTCCAGGGAAAACCAAATGCAACTTGTTGTCCCTCTCCCTGTTATTTCCAGCCCTCTGAGGGATACCCACTGAGCCACCCCAAGTATATTGGCTGCTTGGTGTCTCCTTCAACTTCACAGCTTGCTTCAGTTGCAAAGGTGGCAAAACAGCATTCCTAGGCAATTCCTAGGCTGTCTCTAAGGCCTTCAAAGACTCAGATGACCAGAGCGGGCTGATGATACCTCTAGCCGGTCTAGTGGTTCTGTTGTGGACCTCTGCTGGCTACTCTAACATGGTGCTAGAGTGGAACCTGCTCTGTGATTCAGCTCATCATTCCTTTTACCCTAGCATACTGCACCACAACCTGAATGTGCCAGTCTCTCTCTCGTAGTCACAGAAGTATTAAACAGCCTCAGTCAGAGTCCACTCGCCCCTCATATTTACATAGACAGTATCTGAGTACCTTGAGGAGTCCCTAATAAATTTGAAGCCCACATCCAGATTGCAGCAGGGTTAAAGTCAACCCTATTTTAGTGGTCCACCATAAATAAAAATGTTGACTGGATAAACTATGTATATATTATAATCAACAGCAGGTCATCAACTACACCAGAATGCCATAAGGGCAATCACTAAATAATTGGGGCCAAAAAGACTTGGAAAACAGATCGGCTTTAGACATGATTTTGGCAGAAAAACATGGTGTTTATGTGATGTTAGGTACACAATGCTGTACCTTTATATCCAATAACACTGCCCTAAATAAAACAATAACCAAGGCCCTACAGGGATTGACTACTATATCCAAAAAATTGACAAAAAATACAGGCAAAGATAATCCATTCTCCATGCTATTAGAATCCTGGTTTGGTAAATTGAAAAGTTTAATAGCTCTATCCTAATCTCACTGATCATAGTCTCTGCAGTTCTAATCCTGGTCAGTTGCTGTATAATCCCATGCCCCTGGAGGCTAACTAAGAGACTCACTGAGGCCACTTTAACTACACAGTCTCCCCCACCCTATCCAGAACACCTAATGCTTCTAGGGTCATCAGAAGACAAAGATGATGCTCCATAACTCACAAGTTTAAAGCATTGAGAGGGGGGAATGAAATAAGAAAAGATAAGGCAGAGGCTAACAGTCTCAAGACTTGCCCTTCCCATTAAACCCACAAAGGTCATTGTTCATGAAAGAACTGCTGAAACACCTGCCCATACCTCCCAGTGTCTTAGAGATAAACTTAGAGATAAAACAGCATCTGCCTGTACTCCTGCCCCTGTGCTAAATTCTGCTTCTGTAAAATTCTGCTTGCTTTCTTGCCCTGCCTAAAGAGCAATATAAAAATGAAAACAAACTTAGAATAGGGACTGAGATTCTGGAAGGTGACTTCCACTGAGCCTGCTAGGGAATAAACCCACTTTTCTTTTCAATTCTCTGAATGCTGCTCTCTTCCTTGGTCTGCCAGCCCCCTAAGTGCCTTTGCAATAGTATTACATATCCACTCAGAAAAAATCTTATCTGTAATTTCTTATCGTATTTGGAGTTATGTTCCCGATAAGGTAATACTCAAGAATTATGGAGATTAGGAGAACAGCACACCCTCGCGAGTAATTTTCAACAACTACACCCAGGTTTACATATAAAAAACAAAGATGTGTGCCACTTGGATTTTCCCCCAGAAAATAATTTGTCAGTCAGCATTAATATATGCAATTAGCTGAGAGCCTCTAGGTGCAATCCTTTCTGGCCATGCAACAAGCCAAAATCACTTCTTCCTGGGCTGTCCCAAGCCAAAAAATAGGAGGAACAAGTATATAAGAAGCTAATCATTTTCCTGAACATGGGACCAGAGTGCCCCATTGGGTTGGCTGGTGTTTAATTTTTCCTACTTAATTCATCTTCCTTTTCTTCTCCTTGCCTGTTACTCCTATTCCCTTTCCCTCATTGCTTAAGATTATTCCTATGAATCTCCTGCATCACCTACTTAGGCTTGGCATATTCATTCTAATGATCTAAACACCTGCCATTGATGCTGAGAGTGGTCCCAGGCAGAAAGTGGCAAGACAGACTTTAGGGAATAAGTTACATGTTTCCCAGGTGGAAATGATGACCCCATTTTCCAGTGGTATGGACAGTCTCTGGCACAAGGTGGAGACTACTTGCTAAACTTTGGGCATTGATGACTCAAGAAAATACTCTGGTGGAGGCACTATAATTCAGGTGTTTGAGGGTGAACAGTGTGTACAAGGACAGTGGAACTGATTATTAATGTATTTATTCTATACAAAGGTATGATGAGAAACCAAAGACAGTAAGTAAACATCTGAAAACTAAACAGGAGAACCATAATCCCCTCTGGCAGCTTCTTCTCTCATGGTATGAGAACCAACAGAGCAATGGAGCAAATTTACAGTGAGCAAGCTCCAGAGACAATTGAACATTCAGCTAAGGCAAGTCTGTTACATGAAGATCAAGGCTCTTGTTAAAAAGTACGGGATCCTAGCCAGGCATGGTAGTGCACACCTGAAATCCTAGCTACATAGAAAGTGGAGGTAGAAGGATCTCAAATTCAAGACCAACGTGGGGTAACTTAGTGAGATCCTGTCCCAAAATAAAAAAGCGATAGGGAGGGAGCTCTGTGCTCCCTTGGTTCAGCTCTCAGTAGCATTTATAAAAACGGAAAGTACAGGATCTTGAAACATGGGGTACAAATGGACCCTCAAAGACTTTGGCTCTCAAAGAGAGTGTGGTCACCTACCCCTCTCTCTTTAGAGTTAGCCATGAAGCTATGTTATTCCTCTCCCTAAGTCTCTTTTTAGATGCTGCAAGGATCTCTCCCCTGCTGCCCTCATTCTGACCTGACAGCCAGATCAACAGCTAGGGTTAAATTGCAGCATATCACAACCGGGTACATGATGGAGATGATAAAGGAAGAAAGATCACAGCCTGAAGGGCCTGTAAGGATTAGTCAGCCTGTACAAGCAGGTGTCAGAGGTTCATATTTCTAGTATGCTTGATTAACTTCTATACAAGCATGAGTTTACCAACTTAGCAACCATCTCTCAAACACAAGACTGTGCACACTAGCAAGGACCCAAAGGAACAGAGTAAACTCACTGGTAGGGTGGCTTTAAAAACTTACAGACAGTGGTAGCTTTTACTGAGTAAACTTGAAATGAATGCATTGCCATGGGAGGTAGTGGAGGAAATAATTGGAAGGCTGAGGACACTGGGCATGTTGATAAATATACTGTTAGGCCATAAGACCAATAAGAGGTTTAGGCACCACATTAGAACATAGAGGATACCATGTTCATGAAGCCTATCAGAAATGCAGTGGTGTTATTGAGCTAAATAAACCAGACAAATAAACTGAAGGACAAATCTCACATGTTCACCCTTATATGTAGAATCTACAAAAGATGAAAAGAGAGAAGAAAGGAAACTATCATTACACAAGAGGAAAGGAATAAAGGGGAGGAAAGGGGGTACACTAATGTTGAGTAATGGGGGAATGGGTATGATCAAATTATACAAACTGAAATCCCTCTGAAAAGTGAAACTGTGGGGAAAGCATAACAAGGGCAGTGATGGTGGTTATAAATATATATATATATACATATATATATAATATATAATGATTAATTATATAATCAATATATGATTATATATTACATATAATATATCATATAATATAGATTATTATAATATATGATATATCATATATTATTATATATTATTATATATCATATATTATATAATATATATATTAGTTGCGTGTAGAAATCTGCCAAAATAAAACCCTTTAATCTATATAACTATATGCACTAATAAAAAAAGATGTGAAAAAGTGGAAGAAAAATAGAAAGAAATGCCACAGTGAGGGGGCATCAGCATCATAAGGGATTAGTGGTAGTTCTCATCTGCAAGGCAGGCTGACAGTGGGGTAAGGCACTCACACCAAGGGGCTCGAATAGCGTTATTGACAATGAGCTCCTATGTACCAGTAGTGATACACAACTGCCCACGAGAAGTGCCTCATAAAGTGAAGCTGATCTGGTCTCAAGTAGGACCAGAGAGCATGCGTCAGCTGCACAAGACTCCTATTTCAATGCTCCTCCTTCAGTTTATATCTACAGAGTGTATATGACCAGCTGGCACAAGAGGAGAAAACTTGAGCTGTATTTACAAATGAGTTGGTTCTGTACATGAATAAAAGATGAAAACAGAGGCTGCATTATACAGTAGTCTGTTTGGGGATGACCTTAAAGCCTGAGGATCAGGTTAAAGTCTGGCTGAGTCAGGAGCACCGCACCCATTTCCTAAGAAAACTCCGAGGCCTGTTAGGGCTGGAATAATCCACCCACTCGGGTGTGTAGAGATCTGACCTTAGTCAGATAAACTGTTCCTCTCAAGAACCTCTAAAGTCCTGACTCCATTCGCCTCAGCCCCTAAAGCATACAATCCAAAAACTAACATGTGGCCAATAACGATGTGCCAAATATCCCATCTCCACCCTGGTTCCACCCCTGCCTTACTCTATCCAATAGCGATCCAATAGTGCCACCCTGGCTCCACCCCCACCTTACCCTATATAAACCTGTGCATTTGCTGAATAAAGCCAAGGTGTTCCAGAAACCTTACTGGAATTTGTGTGGTGGTTCTGCACCTTGCCCTCACAGTCTGGACCCCCTGAACACTGTTCCGTGAGTGGACTTGCAGACGAAAACAACAACTGGTGCCCGAACAGGGGACTCCTATATACTGGGTAAAGATTGAAGTTTCGGGTAAGGATCCCTATTATGGGTAATGTCATGAATCAAGAACTGTCGGTACAGGCCTCCTTAGTAAACGGTCCTCATGCCGTAAAGGCATCCAAGGAGTTTCCAGCCCAAACTCAGGCGACTGTAGGGCTCCCTGAGTGCTCTAAAGATGGCGAACAAAAGCCTCTTTAAAAAGATGGCACAGGAGGGTTGTCTCTTCCGCTCTCTTCTTTCCCAAAGGAGTCAGCCCCCGCCTGCTGGTCTCTCACTTCCTGTCTATGAAGTGCCCCAGCTAAAACCCCCTCATCACTGGAATAATGGTCATCCGGAAGAGCCTACCTTTTCCAGTCCAAGATGGCGGCCTCCACCCTGTGCGCCGCAGGCGGATGAGGAGAAACAATACTTTAATCGGGCCTTAGCATGGCTTCGGGGTCCTAGGCCTCCGGGTCACCCAGCCTCCTCCTCCAAAGCCCAGTCCAGAACAGCTGAGAGCTCCGGAAAAGTTTCATAGCGAAAGACCTGCAGCTTCAGGGCACTGGGGCCTGCTGCCCGGAGCCAGGAGGGGAGCCTGGTCGGTGGCCAAGTCCAACAGCTACGCGTGGCCGAAGGTCCTTTGGTCTTCCCTGGCCTCCGCCCTCCCTGCCTCCCACTGCGGATTCCATCACCCGTGCTTCTCCCGGGCCCCACTCCCTGGGGCGCGTTGGGGCCCAGCGGGGCTGAGAGGGTTGTGAGCACAGGGTCGAGGCCAGTGAGATGGGGGCTGAATGGTCCGGCGTGTGGCTGCGGGGACTGGCTGCTCCCGGGCCTGTGGCTGCTGGCGCTGAGCGGTCCTGGGGGTATGCTGCGTGCTCAGGAACAGACTTCTTGCTGCAGAGCCCTTGATCTCTACTTCGTCCTGGACAAATCCACAAGTAACTAATCCCCCTATCCCTTATCTTGTTCTGCCTTCCCCTTTCATGTTATTGATCTTTCTTTGTTTAATCATACAGAAACTAGGAGTTTATATTTTGCTAGAATACCCCTGGCTGTTTGGGTCCCTGTTGATCTCCATATGGAATGACAAACTTCAGATCCTCTCCTTAATCGTATGCTTCATCCCCGCAGTAAGAAAGATTTTGAAATTTCCGCCCTTATTGCTGTCATCGTTCTCATGGTGGCAGCTATTTCCACCACAACAGCAATAGTCACCTCACAAAATCAAGTGGCGACAGCAGCCAACAGTCAACCAGCTAACAAAAAACACCCCCAAGCTTTCAAAAAGACCACCCTGCTAGGTCATGATGTCCGCGCAGCTGTACTCAATTTACAAATCCAATTAAACTTGGTTTGGGAGGAATTAATACCCAGGTGTTAGATGTTATAACTTTAAATAATGTGTGGGATATCATATGGCCAAAAATTCAGGCTGGATGGAATAATTTGAATAGTTGGATTCATGGATTGATATTGGGATCCCCATATATATTAACCTTGTTTGGCATATTGTTATTGTTCTTTATTTTTAATATCAGATGTGCCAGTAACAAAATCATAAAAATGTGGTCCTTTTGGCTGAGGCTCTGGAGTCAAAGACAAAAGAGGGAACTGAGGATCAGGTTAAAGTCTGGCTGAGTCAGGAGCTCCACACCCATCTCTCTTGAGAAAACTCCGAGACCTATTAGGGCTGGAATAATCCTCCCCCTGGGGTGTGTAGAGATCTGACCTTAGACAGATAAACTGTTCCTCTCAAAAACATCTAAAGTCCTGACTCCATTCACCTCAGCCCCTAAAGCATACAATCCAAAACCTAGCATGTGACCAATAATGTGCCAAATATCCCATCTCTACCCTGGCTCCACCCCCACCTTACCCTATATAATAAGCCTGTGCATTTGCTCATAAAGCTGAAGTGTTCCAGAACAGAGTCTGTGTGGTGATTTCGCGCCTTGCCCTCCCAGTCCAGGCCCCCTGAACCCTGTTCCATGAGTGGACTTGCAGACGAAAACAACAAAAGCCCAGAGGTGAGAGGAAGGATGTGGCAAAGAAGGTGATTGGGAGAATAATTAAAGTATGTTATGTGCATGTATGAATCTGCCAAAATTAAACCTGTTCATCTGTATCACCAATACACATTAATGAAAGAGTTGTGGGGGAAAATAAAGTAGGAGGTGAGAGGAAATCATTACGATGGCCAAAGCTTTGGTCATTGGCTTTGTGTGGAAGAAGTCATCCAAAGTGAGAATATATATGGAATCCTGGCCAGTAATGAAAGGTCTGGTCGGCCGATCAAGGACCCACAGTGAAAATTCTGGGAAACTGGAAATAAGGATTCTCTAGTAAAGGCATATGGATGAATTTAAGGGAATGGGCATGAAGTATAAATGGCATTACAAGTTAATGCCCACCAGAAGTATCTACCATAGAAGAGACAATAAACAAGCAAGTAGATAGAATGATTCAGCCAGTTGACACAAGCTTCACCACCAACCAGGTGATTATCAATCACTGGAAGACCAGAAAGATGGGCATACAAATAGAATACTTGCCATGGCACAGATAAAGTCAATATATGGGCCCAATAACATGAACTTTTACTTAACCTACCAATAGAAACCAAAGCTGAACCCATGGCTTGGCACTATTTCTTGAGAGAAACTACTAGCTTCTCAGTTTCAGGTTGACTACACTGAGAATCTGACATCATAGAACAATAGGCAGTTAGGATGGAGGGTCAACTTAATTGGCTTTGAAATCCACGTGGCCTAATCCACCTTCTGGGCAGGTCTGGGTGGATCATGCAGGCCTGACCTTAGAATCCGTGTATGGTCCCTCACCCTTTTCTGGTTCATTCCCCTGCCCTGCTTCCCAGTTGCTATGAACTAAGCATCTTTGCTTCACTGTGCACTTCCACCATGGTATGTTTCTTGGAGCCAGCAGTTCATGGACTGAATCTCTAGAAACCATGAGCCAAATTAAATCTCTCCTCCTTTACGTTGTTGGTGTTAAGTATTGTATTTCAGTGATGAAAAAGCTAATACAAAAAAATAGGTAGCAGAGGAAAGGGGCTGTTGCTGTGACTGTACCTGGCCATGTGGTTTTGAATTCTAGAACTGGTTGGCAGGAGGAGTTTGGAAAGGTTTGGAGATGTGGGCTGCTGAAGTTCTGGAATGCTACAAGAAGCACCTATTGTATGATTCTGATCAGAGCTCTGAAGATCACAATGCTGATAGAAATGCAGATAGCAAAGGTAAGGCTCAAGATATTTCCGTTGGGAATAAGGACTCCATTCACAATGGGGCTAGAGGCTTTGTGTGTTAAACTCTGGTGAAAAAAAAATTGTTTGGGCCTGTATTTCTCCATGTCCTGAGACTTTGCAAGACACTGGAATCAAAGGCAGTGGACTAATTGATCTAGCCAACAAAATTTCAAAGCAGCCCAACATTTGGGCTATGAAATAAGTACTGCTGGCTGCTTGTAGCCAGATTTTAGTTGGAATTAGGGGCAAAAATCAGAGAAGAAAAAATTGAAAACTTAAATTTTGATCCAAAAGAAACCATGTGTGGGCCGGGGATTTAGCTCAGCAGTTCGGTGGCCTGCCTTGCAAGTGCAAGGACCCGAGTTCAATCCCCAGTATAAAAAAAAAAAACGTGTAAATTTGGGGGCAAAGGATGTATGGTTGCTGAAGTGTTTAGTACTATTAGAAGGGAACTAAGTACTTTGTATAGGGACAGAAAGAAAGATTCCTTAAATTTGTCTCAGGAATGAGCAAGAGCTCACCCAACACAGACTCAAAGGTGCAAAAGTGTAAAGGTTCCATTTGAGAAGAGAGCCCCTTGATGCCCCTGCTCAAGAAGGACCGCCTATAGCAATGGTTCCCCAGGATTCATTTTAATGCGCCTAGCCATCCAAGTACCCAGAGGCTGCTGCTGCAGTGGTCTAAGTGGGCCTGGCTACTATTCCTGCTGGTTGTAGACTTTTGTGTCTATGTGCTACTGATTTGATTGCATGTAGAATGTAAGAATTGTGTGATTTAGGAATGCTACCCTCAAGATTTTAAAAGAAGGCCTGGAAGACCAGGCAAGGATCCCCTGAGAGGGCAGTGTCTGAAGCTGTGGGAATGAAGCCAAAGGTGCAGCAGAGACCCCAGGAAGTCAGAGATGCCAGAAACAGAATATCTACTGAGGAAAGCTGTTGGCTGTGAGTGGAGTCACCCCAAGAGAGAGGCCATGTGGGCTTCAAACAGCAAGGTCATAGAGATGAGGTCACCCAACCCTCTAGAACTCACTTCTTACTACCATGTGCCTATCATGCTTTTTGTGGAGCTAAGACTTAGTGTTTCCCCCTCCCAGATTTCAGACTTATTTGGGCCCAATTCTTTTCTATTCCTACATTCCTCCCCTTTGGAATAGGAATGTTTACCCTATGCCATCGGCCCTTGGGATTACGTTGCTTGTTTTTGTTCTTGTTGTTTATAGAGTTCTGTGATTAAGAGTTTGCCTGGAATCCCAGAAGAGACTTGGACTTGGACTTACGAAAATGCTCGAACCAGTGAGACTCTGGGGGAAGGGACTGTTGCATTACCAATTGTACACAGGATAGTTGTACTATGTTGGGTGGAATTAGGAACTTGCATTCTTTATTTGGAGATTAAGTATGGATTAAGCAGATGTGTTTGGGTAGCAAGTTGAAAAATGATGGAATGTGGCAGTTATTGTGAATTATCAACTTGACTTGCTCTAGGATCTGCCCAGGGAATGAGTGCAGCACACTTCTGAGTATGTCTGAGTGGATAATGGAGTCTTCACCTTGGGGTCTACATGTGGTCTCTAGTCCCTTCCTCTTTGGCACTGTTCCCACTCTGCTTCTCAGCCATCATGAATTGAGCATCCTTGCTCTTCTGTGCGCCCCATGATGATTCTGCCTTGGAGTTAGTAGATCACAGACAGGATTTCCCAAAAGAGTGAGCCAAACTAAATCTCTCCTCCTCCAATCTGTGGATGTTGGGTGTATTGTCTCAGTGATGAGAAATTTGACTAATACAAAGGGCCAGTGACTTATTCTCTCAGGAAGAGAACATATTTCAAATAAGGGCTGTCTTTCCTACTTCTATCTTTCCTGCCAGCACTGCAGTTTGTAGCCTTAGTATAGCTTATTTGCAAACATGAAGTTACACACAAAGTAGCATCCAACCTGCTCCACAGCAAAGGAACTGCAGTAGAGGGCCCATTGCTGTGGCATCTTGTGCTCATACCCTACAGTGTCATCCATGAAACAATCTACTTCCTAGTGCCAGCTCAGTGGTGAAATGGCCTGCTAAGTTGCAAGTTCAGAGGCAAAACTCTGTAATGAACCCTGAAAAAGCTGGTTCTCAAATGTGTGTAGAGAAGTAGATGGATCTGCATGCATCTACCTCTTGGATCTGACTTCCAGAACTTACTGCTCAGCACCTAAGAATATACAGTAGCTGACAGTCTCCAGCTGTAGCACCTTCCAGATCCACTAAGTGTTGAGCTGGGCTGTGAGCCTCTCAGGTGGCCTGTCACCAGTGTGGAGCACTTCCATGGGGAATCTTTGTACTGGTGCTCCCCTGAGAGCTGGTTGAGACTTTCTCACCCCAGCACCACAGTCTGTGGCTCTTCTCACTCAACCTCTTTCCTTCCTCTTCTCTCTTCACAGGTACCTCTCTCTTCAAATGGGTACTGCATCTGAAGTGCTTATTCTCTGCTTATTCTTGCTCGCCTTTCTCTTTACAGTTCACAGGAGGTTTTGAAAGATGTCTTTCACAATCCATTTCTGACTCCATCTGAAGGTCTGCTTTTCAAGACCAATCATAAAGAATAATAACAACACAAACTACCACTCCAACTTTGTAGCCCTGGGAGAATTTTCCACCTTGGGACTTAACTTTGGAAATTTAAAGAAAAGCAGTCAACTCACAGTTCATACCAAAGTTTTCAGAATTAAATGATATTGAGGAGAAACAACCAAATACAGACTTCAAACAATAGGGACATAAATAAGATCATAGCCAGGGGAGCAGAAATCTACAGATCCAGATTAAGAGGACTCTACTCTTGGATCAGTCTTTCAGAAAGCATACCGCAGGAAGCAAGGCCACAACCAAGGCTTGGCTGGCAGGCTCCACCAGGAGAAACAAGCTTTGTTGAGATTTAAACAATTTTTTGGTTACAAAGACAAAGTGTTGCCCTAAGTTCCATCTCTGAATGCACAACGAAAAGGATGACTTAAACAAAAGCAACCAGCTAAATGCAACATGAGCCATGGGATATCTCACTGCTCGAAAGCTAAGTCTAGACTGCAGCTAAGCAGCTTTAAGGTGTGTAGAAATATTCCAAAAGAGAAAGGAAGAAAAGTATGCCTCACCAGGACCCAAGAAGGAAAGAGAAACTCAGGGGAGATGAACTCAGAGCCCCTGACCACAGACCTCTTCTACTGTCATTCTCCAGGAGAGTACGATACTCTGCCTTGAATCAAATCAGCTGTGGTTCAAGCCTGTGTTTGCAGAGCATATGCACTTGTGTGCCATAGTAGGACCCTGCAGGCCCTATGTGAATGCCGTGTTTATGAGTCTGATGGAAAGACTCAAACTGTAGGAGTTCTGGGAGGAGACCATTTGCTCAATCAACTATCCTGAATAGGACATCCAGGGAGATAACAATTTCTGGCCTAGAGATCATCTGATGGTTAACCTGTAAATAGTTTGTTGAAACCAACTTAACTAAGTTTTTCCAACCTCCAAGATAAGGAAATTAATATTTGGATTCCTAGTAATATCCTGCAGTGGTTGTGAAGATTATTATATATAAAAATACTGTACTGCCTGATGGTCAAATGACAGTTTTCATTAAGTTTGTAATTTATTTATTCAGTATATTTTTAAATTATCAGACAGATATCAAGTTAGATGTTGGGTAAATATTGGTAAATGAAGTGGGCAAGGCTCCACTCTCATGAAATCTCCATGTTAGTAAGGAAAAGGCACATGAGATATATTCACAGATTACATCAAATGTTAAGAAGGAAATTCATTTATTATTTTTGTTTATTTATTATCACATATCGAAAGATAACAGAGCCGGGATTTAGCTCAGAGTTTCTGCCACCTGCCTTGCAAGCACAAGGACCCGAGTTCGATCCCTGGCACCAAAAAAAAAAAACCCAAAAGAAAGATAATAATGTACATGATAATTATTACACATTTAAGAAGTCTATATAATATGTTAAGGACAAGATATGCATTTTAAGGAAAAATAACTCAAAAGACCTCCAGAATTTCTACTTGATTTTCTAATTTTTTAATTGATATTTTCTGTTTGTAAAATGTTCTCATATTTCAATTCTTTTGACATAGTTTCTTCTAATTCCTTGTTTATATGATTATAATACAAACGTGCATATTTATATTATAAATTTATAAATATTATATAAGCATAATATCTCATTCAAAGTCCTTGCCTAGTAAGTCCAATACTTGAACCCCCTCAGGGACAGTTTCTATTGACTTTTTTTCCTTCTTAACTTTCCTGTTAGAGTATTTCAGAAATTTTTATTAAAAACTGGGTATTTCAGCTAGGTGTGGTGGTGTATGGCTATAATCCCAGCACTTGTGAGGCCAAGGCAGGGAAATCACCACAGGTTTGAGGCCAGCCTGAGCTACACAGCAAGTTCAAGGCCAGCCTGCACTACAATGCAAGATCCTGTCTCAAAAAAAAAAAAAAATTCCTAGGCTGGGCATGGTAGTGCACGCCTGTAATCCCAGCACTCAGGAGGCTGAGGCAGGAGGATCGCTGCGAGTTCGAGACCAGCATGGGCTACATAGTTCCAGGTCAGTCTCAACTACATAGTGAGACCCTGATGCAATACACCAAAAAAAAAAAAAAAAAAAAAAAAAATTCCCCATAAGGTCGATATTGAAACAATTTGATTTGGTTCTTGTCCAATTCAGTTTGTGACCAGAATTGTGTAAAGAATTAAATTTGTGGGGGCCAGGGATTTAGCTTAGTGGTTCCATCGTCTGCCTTGCAAGTACAGGGACCCTAGTTCGATCCCTAGTCCAAAAAAAAAAAAAAAAGAACTAAGTTTGTGAACTAAGATAACTCAGTAAGTACAGTATGAAGAGAGAGAACACTAACCTTACTTAACTCTTATTGTTCTGCACATTCTTGTCACCTTCATTACCACTCCGCACTTTCTTTTTACCACCATGGTTGTTCTGCACTCTTTGGAGCCATGCTGGATCGAATAATAATATATAGTTCTGTATGTGCTTAAAAAGCACACAAAAAAGCTTCACAGCAAGTGTGCACATGTTTGTCTGGGACTAATTTCAACTAGAGAAAGCTACGATCACAGAGCAGGGAAGAAGGCTGAATTTGTGTTTATGTGGGGATGCTGGCTGTGGTCACGTTCATCGTTCAGTGCAGAGTTCATGAATGGAAGCAAAATTTTGCCAAATGCTTCTATTTGTGAACCAAATTGTTTATAAACAGCAGCATTTGTGAACCAAGGTATTACTGTATCAGGACATGTCCTTGATATTCAGACAACTTACAACTCTACCTTAGCCTTCACTTTCTGCTTGTGCAGAGCCTCAAGTCAGCCAAAGTGAGAGATGAGGCCCCTCTCAGCTTTTTCTCTGGGCTTATATATTTGTACATTCATTCAGATCCCAAGAGTAAGGGCAAGGGTTTTTAGCTTAGTAGCGCTGTGCCTGCCTCATAAGCACAAAGTCCTTAGTTCAATCCCTGGTACAAAAAAAAAAAAAAAAAAAAAAAAATTAAGTTAGATCCTAAGAGTTTTGCAAAACACATATGGACACCTTGTTCCTCAGATCTTCCTCTCAAGTTTTAGCCAGATTCTTATTTGCCCTACTCAGTATGACAATTGCCACTGGTGGTTGTTGACCAAAATGCTCCCAAGGATAGGGATTTTCAGTAGGATTAACTCTCTAACATGACAAAAATAAATAAATAAATAAAATAACTCCCTTAAATGGGATTTCACACAGAGTCGTGGGGCTGGTTGAATGTCCTCAGTGCTCTGGGGATAGGGTTTGGAGGCGTGCTCTATGTCTATCAGCTCTGGTAACTACAGGGCCAGTTGTTTACATAGTCACTCCAAGACTACTGGTTTTTAAGATCACATGAAGCTGGAGAGAGAGAGTAGTGGAAGCAAGGCAGATTTAAAAGGCACAAAGCCCACAATTCTTATTGGGAGACAGCAGTTTTTCTTTAATAAAATTCCTCAGATTATTGCAAACCTTTAGTTAATTTCTAGTTCTAAAAGTTGGTTTTGATAATTTTTGCCAGAGTTTTCATCATTTTATGGAGGTGGCAAGTTAAAAGAGTCTTCGTTCATCCTTCTAGAAGCCCCAGCCTCTTCTGAAATGTCAGGTATGAGATAATGAGTTTTAAGATTAATGTAGTAACCATAGGAATGGAGACAACCAATCTACGAGAGATTTTATTTTTTTCTTTTTGTACAGCTTCATGGATTTACATACCATAATGTTTTACCCATTTTATGTGTAGTTTGTTGAGTTCCAGTACTTTTAACAAATAATTCTATGTATTTCTGGGGTATAAAGTCATATCTTTATATGTATCAGAGTAATTAGCATATCTATCACCTTGAATACTTATACTTTGTGTGGAGAATACTGAAGATCTTTCTTTTAGCTATTTTGAAACATACATTACTAACTATAATGACTTTGTTATAAAATAGAACATTGTAGCTGACCTCCCTCCACCCAGTTTACTAGCAGGTTATAAGTGGCACAGGCTTCTTCCTTCCCATAATTTGGCTGGATTATATTAGTAGTCTGATTGATGCCTACATGACTCATGTGGGCATGTTAGATGGTGGATGGGCAAGCATAGCCCCTCCGCCAGTGGTTGTAGCAGAGAGCTATGTGATGGTCTGTGAAGCTGCAGGGCCCTGGATGAGATAAAAAACACAGCTGAGGACATTGTGGCTCTAGCTAAATTCCTTTCCCTGAATTATGGTCTCTCCCACAGACCTGATAGGTTACTGGTTAATTATGACCCAGTCCTGGTCTCCCTTTGTTCCTTCTGCAGGAATGCATTGCCTCCCTTTTATGAGCCTTGCCTGTGATAACTTATCACCTCACACATTATCATCAGATAATGTCTCAAACACACCCTGCCCTATTTCTTCCCACACCTATAATTAATAAATTCTGGAGGTCTTGGATGCCTGGTGCCTTTGCTGCCCAGATCAGCTAAGACAAATCCTAGGTTCCTGCTTTCTGTTTAAGTCTTAATTCTGTGTCCTTCTTTCACCCTGCATTTTAGCACTAGGCAAGAGATTGGGACTCAAGGCTAGGGACCTGATAGAACATCAGAATTCGTCCTGTATAATTGTACCTTTGTACATGTTGACTAATGTCTCCTCTTTCCCTTTCTACCTCTCAACCAGTTCTGGTAAGCATGATTCTACTAAGGTTAACTTTTTTAGATTCAACATATAAGTAGAAACATGCATTGTTTGTCTCTCTGTGACTTATTCCACTTAACTTGATGTCCTCTAGCTTCATCCATGTTGTCATAAGTACAGAATTTCCTGGAGCTGTGTGTGTGTGTGTGTGTGTGTGATAGTATTCTGCTGTGTGCATATACCATGTTTAATCTATTCTTCCACTGATGAACTCATAGGCTGTTTCAATGTGGAAAAATTTAAAGTAAATATTCAATACAACTTTGTAGTAGGGTATGGTACCAGAAAACTGAATGGTGCTGAGATTTCTGCTATCTTATGTTCCCCGACTGAACTAAATTTACATCATTTCAGGCATATAATTTATAAATATATAGAGTCAACAGTCACCAATATCTGAGAAGAAACCAGTCATTCTTAAGTTAACACTTGAAATAGTGGCCATTTTTCCTCAAAACAATTTTCATCTGCATCGTTATTCAACAAGAACTTCTAAACTTTGGTTTTTATTTAGCTACTTACAACCATCCTTGGGTTCTTCCAGATCTTACATGATCATCCATATAAAGGATATAAAGGACATATAATGTCCTCAAAATACTACGTAGCAGTTGCTACTGATTATACTGGGCTTTGGAGTTACTGTGATTTGTTCCTCAAAAGACTGTCACACATTGTCATGCAACAGTCTGAATTAGACTTGGGATTCTTTCTCTGTAAGTACAGAGGAGGAATTTTGTAGCTCTGCTAGGATATAAATGTATTAAATAGTAAGCAGAGTGTGAAAACCTGAAAATTACCAGTTCTGTAGCAAGGCAAGTGGTCTGATTCTTGTGTAGAATAATTGGTATCAATATTACTCAAATACTCACCTAAATATTTCCAAAATTTAAGGAGGATTCTGTATAACATAGCACTAATAATTGGTCACTAGGCTATTATTTGGTACAGTGAAATAACCACCTTAGAACTCAGATTTCCAGGTAGACAATCTTCCAGTAATACATCTTCAGATCAGTAGTACTAGGGATTGAACCAAGGGGCTACATCACCAGCCCCACTCCTTCAATTTTTTAAAGAGATAGTCTTGCCAAGTTGCAGAGGCTAACCTTAAACTTGTAATTCTCCTACCTCAGCCTCCTGATCAGTTGGGATTACAGGCTTGTCCTACCATGCCCAGCCCCAAATATCACTTATTCATTATCTGTGACCAATAATACCTCTTCCCCCAGGCTGGGGATTTAGCTCAGTGATTCTGCCACATATCTCGCAAGCACAAGGTCCCAAGTTTAATCCCCAGGGCCAAAATATTTTTTTAAAAAAAATTTTAAGAATCTTTCCCCTAAATAAATGAACCTATTTTTCAAGTTCAGAACTGACAAAACTTCAGCTCAAAAAATAAATATCTGATGAATATACCATCTTGTCTTCAGGAAGTCATTTTTGGGCTGTGGTAAGATGGATAAGTATACATAACAATTTATCCTGGTGTATGAAGTCAGTACAAGAGAGACCACTCAGAATAACATAAGCATAGGGAAACAGTCTTTCCAGATAATGATCATTAATACTTTACACTGGCTCATAGTATAGTTTAGTTTCCCAATGCCAAATAGCAGTAGACCATGAGTGTTATCTCTGTGGTTTATTAATCTTTGAAAGGCATCAGAATTACAGTCCAAATCTGCTGATTATTAGTTTTCCCTAACCATAACAAAGTGGTGGACTCAGGGTAGTTAGGAAAAGAGGTTTGTCTAGTGCACAGTTCTGGAGGCTCCATTTAAATCCATACCCAGCCTCAGTGAGGGCCATCCCCACTGCATCACCTCCCTTCTGACAACAATGGGGTGAGTGTGCAGAATCAGGATTACCTCTGCAGCCAGGAGGAGAGTGGAGAGACTAGATTTTCTTCCCCATCATTAGTATTTCTACAGTACATAATGATCCCATTCCTTGTGGGGAGTTGCTATATGTACATATGTCTCAATTTTTTTTCCTCCCCTTCCCCTCTCCCCCATGCCCATTCCTGTCTCTTGGTCCCCTTCCCATTTGTAAAGGAACTCTGTATTTCCCATTATCTTTCATTTACTATTTATACCTTGGGTTTCTGTGTAATTTGTTTGTATATCTGATTTATTTAACATTATGGTCTTAAGGTGCAGTGGTGCCTGTTCACAAACAATTTGTTCTCGATTTTGGAAAACATGGCCACGTCTGTGTGGAAAAGATGGCTGGAGCTGTGTTTGTTACCTGATGCAGCTTACAAACAAAAACAAAATTCTACCAAACATTTGTTTGTGATCCAAACTGTTTGCAAACAAATGCATTCATGAACTGAGGTGCTATTGTACATCCATTTTCCTACAAATGATCCTTTATCCTTCTTTATGGCAGAGTAATACTCCATTGTATGCCAATACCACATGTTCTTTCTCCATTTGTCTGTTGATGGACAGAGGTCATTTCCAAGATTTAGCTATTATGAATTGTACCACTGTAAGCACAAGCGTGCATGTATCATTGTAATATTATATCTTTAACTCTTTCAGAAAGATACCTAGGA
Organism: Fukomys damarensis; assembly: GCF_012274545.1. NCBI lineage: Eukaryota > Metazoa > Chordata > Mammalia > Rodentia > Bathyergidae > Fukomys > Fukomys damarensis. The sequence continues at coordinate 106,819,066 of NW_022900928.1, read as the reverse complement.
GAGTACTAGCTGGGTCCAGTGGACTTTCTACCCTCTGGAAAGAAGTGCCTCATATCCCTAGTGACCTTAGGAACACCCACTCAGCCCCACCACTTAGAAGTTCCACCACCTCCAAATTCTGCCATCCCTAGGGACCAAGTCTCCAGGCACGTGAACCTTTAGGGGGATACAAACTATGACCAAGTTATGGCACTTAACACTACTTTCATTCATGTCAGCTTATAAGAGTGAGCAACTAGAAGCCTGTTCAGTGGATGCTTGAACCCTTAGAACCCACCATAAAGCCAGAAGTAGTTGGGGGTTGCAGTAATATTTGTTTGATGTATGAATAACCTATTGTGCTACCTATAGTTAGTTGGATCTAAACAAAGCAGGTAAAATATTCACCCACAAAAGTTAATTGTGAAGAAGTGTAAACTCTTTGTTGATAATTTAACCTCTATGAGAGGCCCCAATTCTGTGTTTAAAAGCATTTCCCCCAAGATAAATCACCAACACTGGATATCTTTGATCACCACATTTATTCAAATTGACACCACATGGCTTCTGTTAAGATACACTGAGAACACAGAATTCCAAAAAACGAATAGATTACAAAGAAACATCAAACTCAAAGGAGGAATATTCCACAAAGTAACTAGTTTATCTTCAAAATGCTATACCATTAAATACAGAGAAAGGCTGAAGAACTGTCCATACTGAAGCAAACTAACAAAAGAACCATGAAATCTAATCCTGGATCAAATCCAGGATCTACAGAGGACATTTGGGGACAATCTGAATAAGGTCTGTGGAGCAGATAGTTCTATCAATGTTGGTTACTGATGTTGATGGTATGTATTATAGGTATGTAAGAGAATAACTTTAAAAAAAGTGCTCACTACAACCAGGACACCATTAACATGTTCTGGTTCTGTGGCACAAGTGGATTAGAATGAGCAACTTGGATGATTCTTGGCTTTCATTTACCTGCAAACAAGCCACCAGGAAAAGACTGAGAACACAGGGAAATGTGTTGACACTGAAGAATGAGAATTCACTGAGCACAGGGAAAAGAATGCCATGATAGGCAGTAAAGGGACAAAGAGTCAAAATCTAGAGGGAAACAGAGTATTCAAAAATGCAATTATTATGTGTAATCTTGGATTTGGGGAGTAATCAAGTAATAAATACAAGGCATATAGGGTATAAAGAAGCCTCACACCCAATGCCCTGATCATATTTGTTGTAAGAAGATGAGGGTTCTGTAACCAATTTTGTTAAAAACTGGCTGTAAAGGCTCTATAGTAATAAAAAGGAGCAATATGTTGATACATGCTACAAAACATGATGCCTCAAAAACATGGTGAATGAAGTAAGACAAAAGGCTACATATTTTATGGTTCCAATCATAAGAAATGTCCAGAAAATGCTAAAAACTTAGACATAAATTAGAATGTTGGTGGCATAGAACTGGAGGTGGGAAAGGGAGTTAACTATGCCTCAATTTTCTCATCCAATCAATAGTAATAATTATAATGTCTAATTTATTTAATTCATAAGTGTTCTTTGAAGATCAAATGAGATAAAACAAATAAAGCTCAGAACAATGTTCTGCACCCTGGAAGGGCTCAAAGTGTGTGCATACACAAGCAACTTGGAGATCTGGAAGATAAATTTCTTTCCAAGCTTAAAGGTTTGTTAAAATAAATACACCTAGAAATAAGTGTATTATCACATTAATGTAATAAATTATAAAGATCAAAGTATAAGTTTAGTCATTTCAATATTCAACAATAAGCTATATTTCATCCTAGACCTACTAAAGAAAGTAGCTTAAAATACTTTGGGAGAATTTTTTAAATGCACATAGGAAGTACAATAACAGAGGAAAAAGTACTAAATTATCTTATTTCCCTAAAATCTGGAACCCAAACCAAAAATAAGAAAATGTTGAGGCTTTTTCCCATCTCCTTTCCTTCTACCTTCTTAAATTGAAATATGAGTATGTAATTCCATAATTACATGATTGTAAATAGTTTCCATACTTTCTACACATAAAAGTGAAAAGGGGCTTCCATTTTACAATTTTGCTATAGAAATCTTTTAAATTATAAATAGCAGAAGTTTGCTATCACAAGAGTAAGATCCCAGACCAACAAACTTTGGAACTCATCAATACTGGGACTAAAGCCCCTCTCTCAGGGACATCCTTACATTCTTCCACATTATGCTGTCTTCGGTAGTGTGCTATGGTACTGCAGGACATGGGAGGCATGGAAAGTATGAGAGTTCTCCCTCCTCAGTATGTGTCAAATTGTGATAAAGATATTACCTTCGGAACTCAGTCCTGTTCATGGGGCTTTTCAAACACAGGTACACCAAGTGAAAAGTTGCTAATCCACCACTCTCTCAGACAAAGAAATGGCTGGTTAATTTCATTTGTTTGAACAAAACTACTACTTTGAATACAACCTGCATATCTTTGGTTAAACTATCTTCTCACCAGCATCAACATTTATATTCTCTTATCTCTCAGACCATTTATAAAAGTACTTCCATTCACTATTCTCTGGTTCCAGAAAAAGTTTCTAACGTGAGGCAAGAGTAGACACAAATTTCAATATGTAATAAATTTTATCTCGATAACATCAAAAACAAGTTTACACTTTAAATTGCATTATAAAAAATACATTAATCTTCACAGTTTTACATGGAAATATATAATTATTTGAATATTTAAATATAGCTTTTCTTTAAGCAAAAAAAAGTGTTACTCAGAGCCCTAGTTATGTAAGTAGATGCACAAATGCAAAAACACTGCACAACACTGTCCACATACTGTATAGGAACTCAGGACAATTACAGTAAAAACCTATGCAAGATACCAAAACAGACAAGATTAACAAAGTATTCATTATGGTTGTAATTTGACTTTTTACTATTGAAAGAATACACAAAAATCACCAATTGTTTTATCTAATCTGCAAATTAAGCCAACATTTATTTAGGCAAAGGGGTAGACCTTGCATCCTATCAAATTTTTAAAGTAATTCATTATCAACTTAAATTATAAGTTTTACAATTTCAAGTCCTCAAACTTGCCAAAAATAATAACCATTACAGAATTTAGTATTTCCAAAATGTTAAACAAAACTGTCGGTATTATATGATACTTTTATAATTTTGATGATGTAACTTTTAAACACAAACCTTTTTCCCTGTCCTGTCTTAAAATAGTACTTAGAAAAGCTTCTGTATGTAAAATAGAGTAACACTTTTATAACTTTAAATTTTGATCACTTGAATTATAAGAGCTGTATTCCCTCCTGATGTAATCCTGATAGATATGATTCACCATATTTACATGGTACATTATTTCCATATAAACTCTTGCTTTATTTTTGAAGTGGGGAGAGGGGTTGAGACAGGGTCTCCCAGTGTAATTAAGGCTGGCCTTGAACTCACTATGTAGCCCAGGCTGGCCTTGAACTCACAATGATCCTCCTGCCTCAGCCTTCCAAGTGCTGGGATTACAAGTGTGTGCCACCACACCCGGCTGAACTTCTGCTTTTAAAACTACTCTGAAGAACTGCAGAATGCCTATTAATAGTACTTAAGGGAACTATGTGTCTATTCCACAGGGCAAAAAGATGCCAATATCCACAAACAGAATATTTAACAGAATATTGGCTGTTTATTTCTTCATCAGGAGGACAGAGCTTTCTACCTAAATAAAACTGGAAGATTACTTTGAACAAGTAGCCTGCAGTGATAGTTTAAGAAAAGAAATTAAAATGTTTAGATAGGAGGCAAGGTTAAAGAAATGCTATATAGATTGCTTTGCGACTAAGAAATACACATTTGCCACTTTTTTCAACATAATCACTGTTTAAATTTAGAAGTAAAGAAATTACAATATAACACCATCATAAAGTACCCACAGATTAAATAATGACCCCTGAAACAAAATCACATTTATATTTCATTGATTCTAAGGTAACACGTTATCTCTGAAATCAAGACACAACACTGATTTTAGTTTCAAGAAAATAGTTACACAATGTCAGTGAAACTCTTGTTTCCCCTCAACATCAATGACAGAAAAAAAGCCAGGATCTTGGCTTCACCAGATAAATGGGATGCATCTCTCCCAGCTTACTGGGCATCCCTAAATAAAGGATCTGAATATGATCAAGTGCTCTACACTGACACCTTTTATCTGAACTGTTAAAAGTCAGCTAGATAGTTTAAGATAAATTATCAAGTTAGTTTATCTTAAACTACATAACTAGTTTAAGATAATCAATTGTCTAGTGTAAGATAAACAATAGTTTGTCACTTGCAAAATGGGCCTTCACTTAGGTTACTAGATTTATTCCGGTTGTTTAAAATATTAACTTAATGATGACAACAATTTATGGCCTGCCCAAATAATATTATGAAGCCAATTCAGATTAAGCTATTTAAAAATGATAAAGTAATGTCTAAAATTGTTTAAGAGATAAGGCCATAAAATTACCTGGATTTTCATACTAAACTATCAACCCTGCATGTGAAAGAATAAAGGTGGTTTAAAAAGCCTAATCCTACTAACAAAATCTTCTTCCCCTTAGGATCTAATAATGCTGAAGAGAAGACTTATGTGTGCATGTGTCCAAAAGACAAAAGTCACAGATTTGCAGATCCAATTTAAATGATGCAGGGCTTGTGTTGTATCTATAAATTCACCAGGCACTTTTAAAAAACTGGATTAAAGATATGGTACCTCATTCTCTGGACTGCCTTTAAAAGATAAATCATATTTTGTTTCATTTGTGATAATTTAAGTCAGTCCTGCTGAAAGGCTGAAAGAACTCATTATAGTTCCTTCTTTTGAATTATCCAGTTAGCATCGTATATTGACAATGCCACTCAGAAACAAGTAGAATCTAAGCATTAGGCATTTGTCCCAATTTTTGAAATGATGGCATTAGTAAGTTTGCTGTTTTCATTTTCTCGGTAGTATAACTTGCCAGCACAAGAGAAATTATCATAAAAAAATAAAGACATGATCTGAGGGACAAAATACTATATACTCCATTAAATTATATTATGACAAATGAAACTCTTCTACAGAAAATGTTGGACAAAGGTTGCTTTGAAATCTTAAAAAAAAAAAAGAAGCAGGGGCTCTAAAAGCTAATTTAAATGAATATAAAAGTTCTGAAAAATAATATCTGTAGCAAAATATTTTAAGGTTAATTTTCCCGCCAAAGTTGGGAAAGCTATGTGCACAAAACTATCAAATGTATTTCAATTGAAGTACTGAATTCTCCACCAGCCAGAACACAAACACTTCTGTTTTACCTCAATTACTGTTTGCTTGAAAGACGAGTTGTCATCCTACTATCAGCTGGAATGTAACGTGAACTTCTCAAGTTGTATGCTTTCACGAGTATTGGTGTTTTCTTTTTGTAAGTGTAAGTTTTATCATCAAGTTCCTTTCTTCCCACAGCGCTGGAAGAACGCAGCACCAACTGCTTCCGAGAGGGTCCTGCCACAGCTCTGAACCGTTCTTGGAAATAAGCTGGGGGAACCGAGGAATTCAAAAGCACTTTACCTGGATCCCTCCCCTTCTTCAGTCTAATGCCATCATGTATTTTCTTCTTGGGATTCACTGCAAAAAAAGAGGCCCTACTCTGGTATCTATGACGCAAGAAAACAGAGTATTTCAAAGTATACTTTCTGATGATAGCATTTGCTTTGGTCCAAATCCAAACTGACTGCTTTTCAGAAGTTAGTCCGGTTTTTTGCTGGGGAATAACTGCTTTAAAAATGCTTCGGGGAAAACGTGGTTTAATACTCGTTGTCGGCTTCCTTATGGGAACTTTTTTTTTACTTTTATTTTCAAAGCACTCATTTGTAACTGGTTTCAGAGAGACTTTGGCATCACCGTGATTTGAAGGAGTTGGCTGGAAATCACTGTCCTTGAAAGCCACACCAGTGGGCACATTGTCTATACTTTCTAAAAATACACAAGCTTCATCACTCCCAACACGTGACTGCAATTTGTATCTTGCTGTTGTTATGAAAGATTTTGGAGCCAGGTTTTGTGTAGGAGCACTGTTCCCTCCTGCACTGGAACTTCCCTCACTCCCATTACGACGTGTGTCGACACTCTCACTTTTGTCAGAGCCTGGTACAACTGGGTTCGGTGGAGGATTCCTTGCCATTTTCTTACGTAATGGGTCATTAAGATTATTCTGTTTACTTTTGCTGGTAGACTGCAGCTGCTTACCACAACTTCTCTGCTTCCTTTTAGGTGAGCGGGACGATTTGCCTTCCTTCCGTTTCCTATCTGCAGAAGAAAGAACACCGACCGAGGAACTGGGCTGTTCAGGCTCCAAAGCTTTAGCACTTGAAGTGGGAACCTCAACTGTGACAACTTGAACCTTTTTGTTCCCTTTTCTGTCATTCTGTAAACACCTCCTTTGGGGTGATTCTTCTGCTTGTCCAATTATTTTTCTCTTCTTTAATGGGTACTTATTGGTTTGAGTTGCATGGTTGACTTTTAATGCCTGGCTCGGAGAAGCCAAATGCCAATTCTGTTTAAGCAGCTCCACTGCTAGAGGACAATGACAACATGACTTATCTAAGATTACTGAAATGTCATTGGTATCTGCAGCTCCACCTGCAACATGGCCACTATGTGGAAAAGTCTGAACAGAGATAGTATTCTGAATAGAGTCAAGACAGGCAGGCTCTGTTTCTTCATTCAGTGAGACTTCCCTGGTTGTACGGTTACTGAGAGAGTAACTATGGTAATGGTCTTTCTTAAATTTCTTCACATGGCAGTTAGTTTTGATGTTATCACCTCTCATTTTTTGAGGACATGTTTCTTCTGAAACTGAAGGAGACACAAAAGGCAAGACTTCAAGGACTGGTTCATCAGGATCTTCTATGACTTCTGGTGCTTCATCCAGGCTCTTTACAGAATCAACCACACAAACATAGTTTGAAGGAAAATAATGATATTCTTTTGGGTCAAAAGTTACCCTTTTCCGTGGGCGTGTTTTCTTCTCAACATCCCGAGGCTTTTCTATGTCAGCCTGAGTTGAGGGATCACCCTGAAAATCTATCTGAGAACCATAGGATATACCACTCTTGTGTGCTGGGTCTGCATGTTTTCGCATCAAAAGGTTTTCTCTATCAGCTGTGTGATGGATCACGGACTTAGAAAAGGCAGCACTGTCCATTGCAGAATCTCTAGATTCCCAGCTCTTATCTTTGAGTCCAGTATATTTTGGATCTTTCCAAACATTGACTTCAGTGTCAGTTTCCTGAGAAGTGCCTTCAAAAGAAAAATTTCCTTCGGGACCATCAGATTCATAGCTCTTATCTTCTGAGTGAAAATATTCATGACCAGGCCCTTGTGACTGGTAAGTCACAGACTGATCAGAGGCACTGTTAAAATCTACCTCACAACCACAAGATTGACAAGTGGAGTCTCCCAGAATAATGTAGTCACTCTCTCGGTTTATGATTTTGAAAGTCTTTTTGAACTGGTCTGTCACTGGTTGAGAAGAGGCTTTACGTCTTACGTGAGAACCACATGAGGTACAGTTGCTCTTTATTACTTCCACAGATACTGCATTTACAGAGCTGGTTTCTTCGATGATTAACTGAGGTGGGTCAGTCACTAACTGAAGAGGGATCTCAGGATCAGAAATCCCCTCGATGGTTAACTGAGGTGGGTCAGTCACTAACTGAAGAGGGATATCAGGATCAGAAATCCCCTCGAAAGTTAACTGAGGTGGGTCAGTCACTAACTGAAGAGAGATCTCAGGATCAGAAATTACTTCACAATCACGATCACAATCACCAGCCACCACATTCACTACCACCACCTCTGGAGAATCAGCTTCTTCATCTGACGACTGTGGCTGGGTCACTATGATTTGAAAAGAGACATCAGAATCATACATCATTTCAGAATCACTGGACTCACTGGCATGTCCTTCCACGTCAAAAAGCTCTCTGTTCTGAAAGCTTGTTTCTTCCCAAGCCATCTGAAGTGGATCAACTTCTGACTGCAGTTGAATGCCAGTACCACGTTTTACTTCAGAACAACGGGCTGTATAGCTCTCACTTTCTAGGTCATTATGATCCTTCTGCACATTTATTTCTTTGGCAGATGCATGAGAAGGATCAAACACAATCTGGATAGGAATGTCAGAATCACAACTTGCTTCAAAACCAACTAGTTTGTAGCTCTTATCTTCCAAGTAAATATGGCCTTCCTTCACATTCATTTCTTGGACAGTTTTTTTAAGCTTGCCACGAATTGACTGACGAGGTTCACTGGAATCAAAGCTTGTTGTAGGACGAGGATCACTGCTCTTCATTTTCAAACTGGCGCACTCCTCTTGCAAACTCTGTGGTTGCTGAATGACTGAATGAAGAGGGGTATTTGAAATATAAATTATTTCAGAATTGTCAGATTCATAGCCCTTATCATCAAAACAAACATGTCCCTTCACTGGAAGATTTGCTTCCAGTTTAACAGGCTCTCCAATTCTATTAGTCATAGATTGAGGGGGTTCATTAGAATCAACATTCATTTTAGATTCACTAGGTTTGACATTCTTATCTTCCAAGTCAAGATGCTTTTTCAAAAGTTTCACCTCTTGAATTACTTTGGTATGGCCAGTCACTGGCTGAAGGACATCAGAATCATGTGTAATTTCAAAACCCTCAGCTTCACCCCTCTTACCTTCAGTGTCAACATCTTTGTCCTTCCCACAAGCTGCTTCTTTCATCATTTCCCTTGGCTGGTCAGCCACTGGCTGGACAGAGGTAGCAGAATCAGTGTTTCCTTCAGAATCGCCAGATGGATCACACTTACCTTCTGCCTTTGACTTTGCAACAGCTATGTTAGGTCGATCAACTATTGCTTGAACCAAGAAATCTGAATCCAAATTCGTTTTAAGATAAATGTTTTTGCTCTTATTTTCCAAGAATATTCTATATTCTTTCCCCTGGCTGATCCATTTAACAGCTACTTCAGGTTGATCAGCTGCAGACTTTAGAGGAATATCAGAATTATGTATTGCTTTTGAGCAACTAGGCACGCCAATCTTACTTTGCAGGATGATAGCCTCTTCCTTACTTAGATTAATTCTGTTAACCACTTTGTGATGCTGCTCAACCGACTGAAGATGGTCAACAGAATAAAAACTTACTTTCAACTCACTACATTTGTTGCTTTTGTCTTTCAGATTAACATGGTTTTCTTTCCTAAGAATCTGATGAGATTGGTCAGGGACTGAAGAGAGAGAGCCAGTAACAGCCACATGTGCTTCAAAACCTCTACATTGAGTACTTTCACCTTTTGGGTGAACAAGGTCCTCCCGCAAAACAGTTAGTCGAGGTTTTTTAGGCACTGACTGAGGAAGGTCATCAGAAGTCAAAATTAGTTCAGAATCACCATATCTATCAGTCTTCTTTTCAATATGTTTCTTCTTTTCTTTTCTTTTAAGAGATACCTGAGGTTTTGTTACTGGGCAGTGAGGAACATTAGACTCTACTTCAGAGGCACTAAGTTCAGCACTTTTGCCTTGAAATTCAGCCTGCTTTTCTTTGTGAAGCCAAGTATTTTTAACAACTACTTGAGGTTTGTGAATCACTGACAGAAAAGGGATGTCAGAATCTAGATATGGTCCAGAAACACTGGATTTGTTAGACTTATTTTCTAAGTGTATGTGCTCTTCTTTCTGAGAGTTTCTGTCATTAACGAGCTCTTCAGAATGCCCAGTACTTGAATGAAAAATCTCAAAATTCAAATTTAGTTCATAATCAGTACGTTCGTTTTCTTTATGTTTTAATTGTACCTGCTGTTCTTTTTGCGAATTTAATTTTCTAATGGCTACTTCGGGAGGATTAGTCACTGAATGAAGAGGGATGTAAGAATCCGAATTGATTTCAGAACCACTGGGATTAGCATTCTTCTTTTCTAAGGGTACATATTCTTCTTCCTGAATGATTACTTCTTTAACAGCTACTTCGGCTTGCTCATTTCCTGAATGAAGAGGAATATCAGAATCAAAAGTTATTTCAGAAACACAAGATTCATCACTCTCATTTTCCAGATCAACAGGCTCTTCCTCATAAACAGCTACTTGAGGTTGGTCAGCTACCGAGCAAGTAGGAATATCAGAATCAAACGTTATGCCAGAGCTATTTGACTCACAGCTCTCCTCTTCCAGGTTAAAGGGATCTTCTTTTAGTCTTTCAACATCCAGCTGAGACCGCTCAGTAACTGATAGAAGAGGGGAATCGGAATCAAATGTCAACTCAGAACTGGAGCACCCACTGCTCTGAGATTCCACGTCAACATTTAACTCTGTAAGATTTACTTCACCTAAATCCCTTTCAAATTCATCATTAGCTGACTGATAAAGATAATCCTGTGACTCAAAACTTAGATCAGAAATGCTAGATTGAACACTCTTATTGTCTAAGTCAATATCTACTGCCTGAAGGTTTAGTTCTTTAACTGCTACTTGAGATTCGTCAGCCACTAATTGAGCATCAGCATGAAAACCCATTTCAGGGGCATTAGACTCACAGTTCTTATCCACAAGGCCAGCATTCTCCTTTTTCAGAAGGTTTACTCCTCCAACATCTCTCTGGGGTTGATGATTCACTGCCTCAAGGGAAACACCACAAGCAAGATGCGCTCTGGCACTACTGGGTTTACATTTCTTACTTTTGAGCTGGACAAGTCTACCTTTCTGGTTTCCTTCTGTAACAGTCATTTGGGGATGGTCATCTGCTGACTGAGGAAAACCATCACTGTCAGAACTTGATTCCGAATAACCAGATTTGCAGCTTTTATCCACCAGGTAAATGCAAGGCTTCCTCTGAAGTTTCTTTCTTGTGACATCCACTGGGGGATCCTCACCTACCAATTCAACTGAAGTAACAGAAGCAGATCTTCCTTTGGAGCTGTCAGATCCATAGCTCCCATCAACCAAATCAATGGGACCCCCAGCAGGAAAGGTTACATCTACGTCAGGCTGTTGGGGGTTGTGGTCAGTTGGTTCAGCTGAGTTGTCACAATCAAAATTCATTTCCAAACCACTGGAATCATAGCTTTCATCTACCAGGCTAATGTGTTTTGCTTCTTGAGGGTTTTTTTCTTTAATAATCACTTGAGGTTGGTTGTCAACCACCTGAAGAGAATCACCACACTTATCATCTGAGCTTATTTCAGAATCACAGGCTGTATTTCTCTTGTACTGTAAAGGGGCATGTATTTTCCCTGAAAGGTTTATTTTTCTGGCAGTCACTTTAGAGAGATCAGCTGATGAAGGAGAAAAATCATAATTGAAACTTATTTCATTACCTCGAGATCCACAGTTCTCATCTTCGTGATCATCATCTTTCCAAAGGTGTAGCTCTCGAACAGCCTTTCGGGCTGGGACAGACACTGACTGAAGAGAGCTGCAATCCAACTTCTCTGTAGCACTCACTGAGCACTTCTGTTTCAAAACCCCTGGCTTGTTACACACCAAATGCTTTTCTTCCTGTGTACAACCTTCATGCAATAGTAATTCCCCGTGGCGCTTTGGAATGGCACCTTCGGAGATCAGTTTGGCAGGCGGCACATCAGGTTTATTCAGCTTGCCTACTGACTTTACTGCTACCTTGGAAGAAGATTCCACTCCTACAGAACTCTTCATATCCTTTGGTTCACGGAATTTACAGGCAGGTGACAAAGCTTCACCCTGACATTCTACATCTTTCTGGTAAATCAGTGTATCTAGATTCACGCATACAGATTTACTGTTTGAATCTTTAGGATTCTCATAAGAACCTGAAGAAACTTCTGGATGGCATGAAGGCATACAATTTCTAGGGACCTCATCTAGCTCCTTAGTATATCTGTCATCTTTGCTTGGGTTACATTTGCTAACTGACTCTAAACAGGCTGCTACTGGTGCCCTACTAGTACTCGCAATAACTGGCCTTGCCTGAGAACTTTCAGGCACACACCTAGCAGGAGCATTACAAATTACAGGAAGACGGATTACACTCTTGCCACTATTTGTAGCTTGACCAACACCTACTAGATTAATTTTTCTCACACAACTCTCAATTTTATTAAACTCCAAAGACTGCTGCTGTCCCTTCTCTAGTTTTTGAATAACTGATGGTCGAACTGAAACCTCTTTCGTGGAGTTCTGAGAGACTCCAGGGCGAGCACTCAGCTGTTCAACAGATTCGGAACTCTTGGAGCTTATTTGTTCAGCTTCGGCATCTTCTGGGGAAAACTCATCCAAACGAATCACCTCGGGTGGTGTGGTATTCGTAGGCATCTCACACTGTGCTAGTCTGAAAAAAAAGAGTTTAAGATACATAATAAATGTTATTTTCTTTCTATTCTGAGCTATCCTCACAGGACACTCACAGCAGACTGTGATCTCTGTGTCTTTCAGGAAGGTAATAAGTGCAGACCAGGGAAGTAGCTCTAACCAATTGCTTCTTAATAAACCCAAATGGCTACTAAATATAAGAAAATGCAAATGAAATCATATAACATTTTTCAGTTTTCAGAATAGTAAATAGCAAAAAGTTTGACACAAGTTACTTGACTTTGTCCAGATTCCACTTCTGAAAAAAAGGAAGTAAAGTGGTAAATATATCAAAACCTTTAGCCTAGCATTCACAAATGCTAATAAGCGTTCACATCAGCTATCCCCCCACCCAGTACCAGGGATCGAACTCAGGACCTTAAATTGCAAGGCAGGTGCAGCGCCACTGAGCTAAATCCCCAGGCCTTGGCTATTTTTATTTGAATACATTTCAGCAATAGTATAGGGACATAGGACTTTAATACACTGTTAGTAAGAGTACAGGTTCACTTCAGATTATTAGGTAATCTTTACATAGGCTGGTATCCTCTATGAAGAACAATTTGGCAGTGTCAATTAAGTAAATGCATGCACTCCCTGACCTAGTAATTTCACTTTTGGTTTACTTTGCATGTGTGATGAAGAATGTACAAGAATACAGCTATTTTGTTTTTATTTTTGGTAAAAGCAAATGACTGGAATCCACCTTAATACTCATAAGTTGTGCAGTGGTTCAAAAATTAATGGTATTTAATGGGAAACAGTGCAGGTTAAAAATTATGAGGCAGCTCTGTAAGTAATAAAGATCAATCACTATAAATATTGTTAGTGAAAAGTATATACAGAATACTAAATAACTGAAATACTAATACTAAAATAGAATGGGGAAAAAACTATACACTTAGAATATCTATAGAAAGTTATATAGGAAACTGGTCACACTTGTGACCCATAGGAAAGTGAAAAAGATGGTTGGAGCAGGAAAAAAGGAAGACTCACTTTTTTCTTATCTTTTTTGGGGAACAAAACTTAAAAAAAAAAATCTATAGAGCTGGGTGTGGTGGCACATGCCTGTAATCCCAGCACTTGGGAGGCTGAGGCAGTAGGATCACCATGAGTTTGAGGCCAGCCTGGGCTACATAGTGAGTTCAGGTCCAGCCTGAACTACAAAGCAAGACCCTGTCTCAAAAACACAAAAAACAAAACAAAACAAAACACACACACACACACACATATTTCTTTAAGAGAGAGAGAGTGTAACACGGTGGTGCACATCTGTAATCTCAGTACTCAGGAGGCTGAATCAGGAGAATTGCCACCAGTTTGAGGCAAACCTGAACTGCATAGTGAGACCTTGTCTCAAAAACCAAACTAAATAAACTCCCCCCAAAGTTTAGGAATTATCACCTAGCTGCTTTGATTTGCATCTTTGTCTATACATGTGGGTTTTTTGTTGCTGTTTGTTGCAGAACTAGGGACTGAACCCATGGCCATTGCACTGAACTACAACCCCAGCCCTTTTTATTGTTTGTTTTGAGACAGGGTACTTTAAGTCACTAAGATACCCAAACTGGGTTTGAACCTATGATCCTCCTGCCTCAGCCTCCCAGAGTGCTGGGATTATAGACATGTGCAACCACATGCAGAATATGTATATAAATTTAATATTAACAACTAAATAATTCTCCATATTTCTAATCATTTGTAATTTAATTTAACAAGTCCCCTAAATATCAAATCATTAAAACTACTCTATATAATTCGTGAGCTAAAAAGGAATTTATAAAAACTATAAATAATAAAACAATTATATGTAAAAATCTGAGTATGTCAAATGGAAACTTCGCTTTTTTTTTTTTTAAACAGGTTCTCTGTAGTCCAAGCTGACCTAGAACTCACTATGTAGCCCAGCCTGGTCTGGAACTCCTAGCAAACTTCCTGCTTCAGCTTCCCAAGTTCTGGGTTACAGGCATGCACCACTATACCTAGTGGAAACTTTATACTTTTAAATATTTCTATTAAGAAAAAATTTGTAAATACGAATTAACTGAGCACCCAATTTAAGATGGAAAAACAACCACACTGCTGCAATAAAAAGGTAAATTAAGAAAAAAGAAAAGTTAGTAAATAAGAAACAAAAATATAGCAAGAGCTGATTTTCTAAAATAAAAAAAAAAACCTACAATTCCTAGTAAAGGAACAAAGGAGGATTAGCATATACTTTTAAAAATCAAGGAACAAGCCAGTGATTTAGCTCAATGGTCGCTACCTACTTTCCCGAGTTCAATCTGCAGTATCAAAAAAAAAAATCAAAGAATAAAACGGTATTTAAACATCCATATTTTTCTCATATACACATATACACATACTGTCATGGCTCATATCTAGATGTCCCTCTAAAGCCTCATATACTTATAATAGGTGGGGCTTTTGGGAGGTGGCTGGTCTAGAGTGTGTGAATATGGATTAAGGGTGTGTGATATCTAGATTAGTCTTCTAGGTGCATTACTGCAGTTCTGAGTTTGGCTGAATGGACTACTGAAAAGTGAAACCTCACCCTGGGTCTGGGTAGCACCAATGAATAGGTTTATAGAATGGATGGAATAAAAGGGACAAAAAGAAAGTACCTTTCTGCTTCCTGCCTACCCTGCCATGGACTGTTTCTACTCTGTGATGCCCCTTTGCCATAACCCCTGCCTTGGAGACAGCTGACTGGGCTGAAACTTCTACAAACTGTAAGATGAAATAAACCTTTTCTCCTTTAACTTTGGGTGTCGGGTATTTGTTCTCAGGAACAAGAAAAATAACTAAGACACACACACATACATACAAATATAGATATTAGGCTGTTACAGGTAGTGATATTTTATATCAGGGGTAGAGTTACATTTAGTTTTTTTTTTTGGTGCCAGGGATCGAACTCGGGTCTTTGTGCGTGCAAGGCAGGCCACCAAACCGCTGAGCTAAATCCCCGGCCCCATTTAGTATTTTTTTTAAAGTAGATGGGCTGGGGAATTAACTCAGTGGTGCCACACTCGCCTCAAAGCACAAGGTCCTGAGTTCAATCCCCAGTACAAAAAAAAAAAAAAAAAAAAATTCCAAGACAATTAAAAATATCTAGAGGCTGGGGATATGACTGGGTGGAAGAATGGTTGCTGACCACATGTGAATCCCTCGCTTTGACCATGAGAACTGAAAATAAATAAATAAATAAAACAAGGGCAAACAAAAGATAGAAAAGAAGCCATAAAGGAAAATTCTCATATAAAAGAAAAAAGAAAGAAAAGAGATACATATATAGTTAAAAGATAACAGACTGTAAGAAAATATTCATAACATAAAATATAAGGAATTACTATCCATATTTAAATATTGTATAATCCAAAATATACAAACTCAATAAGAAAGTGGGCAAAATAGATTAACAAACAATACATAGGATAAAGTATGGCCAAAAATAAACAAAAGTTCTACTCATAAAGACTAATTAAGGAATATAATTTTTTGTTCTATTATTGGGGGAGGGGTATTGAGAATCCCAGATTTGGGGAAGATAACACAAAATGACCACCCTTATACATCACTGCTGTAAACATAACTGGAAGTGGCTATTCAAGGGTTCAAAATGCTCATACAATTTTACGTTAAAAAACAATTGTGTTAAAGTAATAAAATAAATGGTGACAGATTAAAAGTCAAACAATAAGAGAAATGGCCATGAGTCTCTAATGAACTAAACAAGTAAAACTCTTCTTTATGGTAGAATTCTGGTTAAGGTTTAGAAAACTATTTTGGGGGATAAAAAAAAATCAATGGATGCTTAAAATAAGTGTTGGCAATATGAGAGACCTTTACAAAATCTCAGAATTCTTCAGGGATTCTTATTAATTACAACAAGAAATGGTAACTCTACAGAAGACTCAGTTGGTAGACACCACTCTAATCAAATGACTCAATTTAACATCACAGCGAAGTACAGTGTATCGTGTGTCCCCTGAGCAACAAGCACCAGGCCACAACAGCAGTTCTGTGACATCCCACCTAAATGAATAACCCAAGTTTAACCATGAGAAAACTTCACACAGACCCAAGTTATGGATAGCCCATAAAAACTTATAACTGGTGAATACTCTTTATCAAAAGTGTCAAAGCCCAAGATAAAAATTAAAAAAAAATTCAAATGGAAATTACTAGATAAAAATTCCACTTTCTTTTTTGCTTTGTAGTACAGGTTTGCAGTACACAATGGCCACACTCATCATGGGGGAGGTGTACTCAACACATCTTAATTCCTTTTTTCTTTTGGCCCCCACCACCCTCCTCTAGCCCTTCTTCCCCTCTCTACCTACAAAAGCTCTATTTCCATTGCTTTCCTTCAGACTGCTTTTCCCTTCCTTCCCTGCCCCCAAAACCGCACTTCAGAGCAGGGATATAGCTCAGTGGTGCTGCGCTGGCCTATTATGCCATGTTCACCCTCCAGCATCTCACAAGGTGGGGTCAACTTCTCTTCCCTGACCTTAAGATTAACTTGAAGAAGTTCTGGAACATTAACACAAACACCTACTGTAACATAGAACCACCGAGCATTGTTAACGCACGGACCCTCCTTACCTACTGTCCTGGTAATTGTAGGGGTGATGCTGCAGAACATCTTGTAGGAAACGTTCCATCAAACTGTTGTTATTTATCAGCCGCTGCCTACTCTGTCTGGTCACAGTCCTGTGCTGAGCGCTAAACAAGTGCTATAAACAAAACGGGGGGTGTTTAAAAGTGAATAATCACCATTGATAGTGAGAATGTCACAAAATAAGATCCATCTGTGTTGCTGGTAGAAGCATTAACAGACACCCTGTCTATCCAGCAATTCCGCCATAAAGTATCCAACACCTCAATACACTACCTATATTCTCCAAAGGTAGACTTAGGAAATCATCTTAAATGTGAACGACTTATGCCAAAAAGGATGCTTTCACAGCATGGAACAAAAACTGGAAACTCCTCAAGTGTCTAACAACAACATTCTTAAATTATAATGTGCCCTAAGGTACAATACCACGGCTATCTAAATAATATAAAGAAATTTTAATGACATGGAGAAATGTTATAATTAAAAGAGAAGTGAAAGATGCAAAAATTCTCCATATGGTTTATCTCAAACTACAATTTAAAAATGTATAGACAAGTAAATGGAAGAAAATATAAGAAAAATTTAAAAGCAAATATATGTGTGGCATGGTTATGGATAATTTTTAAATTTTTCTTATAAAATTTTTATTTTTTAATAAGCAAAGTTTTATAATAAACATCTGTTAAAAGAGAGAACAGGATTGAATCCCTATATTAAAAAAAAAAAGACAAAGCTAGGTGTGGAGGCACATGCCTGTGATCCCAGCACTCACAAGGCTGAAGCAGGAATATCACTGCAAGTTCAAGGCCAGCTTGAACTAAAAGCAAGACCCTCTCTCCAAAAAAGAGACAGATTATTTCACAAAAAGCCCTTTATTTTCCCTCAGAGACTAAGAAGTCTACCTTAAGCCGGATATTTGAATAAATACACTAAATTCTTCTGTTTTGTACACAGGCAGGAGGATTCTGCCTCTACTAATGCTAGTCAGTGGGCTAGCAAGCAGGATGGGAAAGAAATCTAACACCAACTGAGCCATGTGGTGCACCCTAGGGCAATTCTTCCCACACAATAATCCCACTGAGTGTCCACTGACTAAGAACAATGTACCCCATGGACAGGAAGAGACTGGGGCACAAGCTATCACACTAAACTGCCCTAAACTGAGTACTTAGGAAACAGAAAAGCCAGGACATAAATCTAACTCTGAAGTTCATTCTCAGCCTAGCGTGGTGGCACACATCTGTCATCCCAACACTCAGGAGGCTGAGGCAGGAGGATTGCCATGAGTTCAAGGCCAATCTGGGCTACACAATGAGTTCAAGACCAGCCTGAACTACATAGCAAGACCCTGTCTCAGGAAAAAAAAAAAAATGGAAGAAGGAGGAGAAAGAGGAGGAAGGAAGAAGAAATATAAAGTCCATTGTCTTTTCACTGTACTGTGCTAGTAGTAATAGCATATTTCTAACCTGTTATTTATAATTTAATAGTATGTTTTAACAATAATTGGGAAAAATCTGTTTTACATATCCTAGGAAAGGAGATGAACTGAAATGAGGGTTCTAGCTCTTGACTTCTATGACAAGCCTTGGAATTACTTCCTTCCTTGCTTATTCTAGGTTTTCTCTAGTACTGTCCTAACTTCATAACAACTATATCATGCCAGTCTCCCCACTGCCCAGTACCCATCACCAGTGAGTGCTAAACAACTAGAAGCTAAAGGGGACAAGTGCAAAAGGGAACAAAGAGTCAATTAAAATGCAACCTTGTCCTCCCTTTGCCAAGACAGAAAGAAAAACAGCAATGTGAATGGAAAACCGCATTTCCATGAATGGCAGTAACCACCACACTATATAAATTTCAGAAGGGTCACTTCCTTTAGAATTTTTAAATTTATATGAAACATACATACAATAAATATAAAAATCTGGGCCAGAGATTTGGCTCAGTGGTTTCACCACCTGCCCGGCAAGCGCAGAGGCCTGAGTTCGATCCCCAGTACAAAAAAAACAAAAAAAAACAAAACCCATACAGCTCAATAAATTTTCACAAAATAAATACATCCATAATTAGATAAAAATTAGTAAGCACCTAAAAGTCTCTCTAATGTTCCACTCCAATCTAGTATTCCTTCAATCTTCCCCAAAACTGTTATCCTGCAGTTTTGGTTTGTTTTTTGTTTTGTTGCTTTGTTTTGTTTTTTGAGACAGGGTCTTGCTATGTTCTTCAGGCTGGCCTTGAACTATGTAGCCAAGACTAGCCTTGAACATACAGCAATCCTCCTGCCTCAGCCTCAAGTGCTAGGATTACAAGCATGCTCCACCATACCAGCTCCTTAGTTTTTAATTCTGTACTTTTGAAAAGTTCTGAAATACATACAAATGGAGTCCTACAACATGTATTCTTTCACTGTCAGGTTCTTTTCCTCAATGATATGTGTGATATTCTTTGTTCACTGTAGTCTACTTGTTTTCATGTCTGTAACCCACTGTATGAATAGATCATACCGTATTTACCCATTCTGCTCGTTAAGGACATGTGTGCTGTTGCAGCTATTACAAATGACGTGCAGGGGCTGGGGATTTAGCTCAGTGGCACTGTGCCTTCCTGGCAAGCACAAGGTCCTAAGTCTGATCCTCAGAATCCCCCCAAAAATTACTAATAATATGCAAAGAACCTTCTTAGGTACCTTTCAGTGTCAATACCCATGCATCTTTGTTGAGTACATTTCTAGGAGCGGCATGTCTGGGTCATAGCGTCTGGCTGTATTTGACTTTAGTACACACTGTACCCTAGGTTTCCAATTGTGGTTACACCAATTCATACCCCTACTAGCTGCGTAACATTAGTGTCCATCCTCACCAATACTTGACAGTGTCAGTCCTACCAATTCTAGTTATGGGAGAATATGTCTGATGCTATATCATTGTCTTAATCTGCAATGTTTATGACAGCTTGCATATTCACAGCCATCTGGATGTTCTTTTTTATGATGGATCACCTTTAATCTCTTCCTGGGTTTTAAATAAATTTTCTCTTTCTTACTGAGTTGTAGAAACTCCTTATTTATTCGGGATACAAGTTCTTTGTTCAACTATTGTTATGGCTCATGTTCAGATGTCCTCCCAAAGCTTCTTGCTCTCTCAGAGGTGGCTGAATCTAGAGTATGTGATTGATTCATGGTGGGGCTAGGCCTGAGGGTACTAGGATTAAGGGTGTGTGAGTGCTACCCATGGGAAATCATCTGAGGAGGATAAAAGAGGCATAAAGACCTGTTAAGGTCCTTTGTTGCTTTTGCTGTCTTCCACGGCCTCAACTGTTGTCCCTCTGTCACCCTGCCTTGGAACCAGCTGGTTGGAAACCCTGAAACAAATGAGTCTTAAAACATATTACCTATTAAAATCAAACCATGACAACAAAGAAAACCTGAACAGGCCAGCATGAATAACAAGATTCAGTCAGTGATAAAAAGTATCTCAAAAAAGAAAAGCCCAAACCAAATGGGTTCACCAAAGACAGTTACCAAATTTTTAAAGAATTAACACCACTTCTTCCCAAATTATTCCAAAGTTTTGAAAGGAAGAGAACCCCTCCAAACTCATTCTATACTGCCAACATTACCATGATACCTAAATCAGACAAGGAAATAAAATTAAAGAGAATATAAATACATGCAAAAATCATCAACAAAACACTAACAAATCAGCTAGGTGGAGTGGCGCACACCTATAATCCCAGCACTCAGGAGGCTGAGGCAGGAGGATCACTGCAAGTTCAAGGCCAATTTGTGCTACACAGTAAGTTCAAGGCCAGCATCAATTACAAAGCAAGATTCTATCTATCTCAAAAAAAAAAAAAAACTAAAAATCAAATCCAACAGCAAATAAAAAGAGTATATACCATGATCAAGGGAGATTTATCCAAAGAATGCAAGGATGGTTCAACATATACAAATCAATAACCATAATACATCACATTCTGATGTTGATTTTATCATCTCAACACATGCAGAAAAATTACATGATAAAATTCAACATTTCCTTCATGATAAGAAATTTCAGCCACATGTGGCAGTGCATACCTGTAATCCCAGCACTTGGGAGGCTGAGGCAGGAGAATCTGCAAGTTGGAGGCCAGCTTGAGCTACATAGTGAGTTCAAGGCCAGCCTGAACAAATGGCAAACCCTGTCTCCAAAAACAAACAAATAAACAAAGAAACTTCAAAAAATTAAGTATCAAAAGGAATACACTTCACCACAACAAAGGCTGTTCATGACAAATTCACAGTCTACTTCATACTGAATGGGGGAAAGCTGCAATCCTTTTCTTCTACAATCTAAAACAAGACAAGGCTGTCAACTTTCACCACTCTTCTTTGATATAGCGTTGGAAGTCTAGGCCAGAGCAATAAGACATGAGAACGAAAGAATGTCCAAATAGGAGAGGAAGCAGTCCAATTATCCCTAGTTAAAGCCAGTATAGTTACATATACAGAAAAAAAATATGAAGATTCCAACCAAAGGACTATTAGAACTAATAAATGAATTCACTATTACAGGATATGAAACCAACATACAAATAACAGTAGCTTTTTAATGCATGAGTAAAAAAACTGCCAAGAAAAATCAAAACACCAATCCCATTTGTAACAGCTGTAAGAAACTAAAAACATCAACTAGGAAAAATTTAACCAAAGACATAAATATTCTCTACAATGAAAATTACAGAACATTTTAGAATTAAATTGAAAAGGACACAAAAAAATGGAAAGACAGCCCATATTCATGGATAGGAAGATAATATTTTAAGTGTCCATATTACCCAACCTGCATATTCAAGATAATTTCTAAATACAAATGACATTCTTCACAGAACTAGAAAAATAAGCAGAAAATTCATATGATACCAAAGACGATCCTGAATACTCAAAGCAATCCAGAACAAAAAGAACAAGAGTAGAGGCACTACAATACCCTACTTTAAAACATACTCAAAAGCTATAGAAGCCAAAACAGCATAGTACTGACATTAAAACATACAGACACATAAACAAAAAGAACAGAATAGAGAACCCAGAAATAAGTGGGTGTGGTGGTCCATGCCTATGATCATAGCACTTAGGAGGCTGAAGCTGGAGGATTGTTTGAGGCCAGATGGGCTACAGGGAGTTCCAGGCCAGCCTAAACTATAGCAAGACCCTGTCTAAAAAAAATACAACAACAAAAGGAAAACCCAGAGATAAATCCACTTGTTTAGAGTCAACTAGTTTTAAACAAACACAACAAAAACATATACTAGAGAAATCAAAGTCTCTTCAATAAATGCAATAAATGATGCTGGAAAATTTGAAGATCCGTTATTTAAGAGAATGAAACTAGACCTTTCACCATATACAAAGATCAACTTAAGATGGATTAGACTTAAGTGTAAAACCCAAAATTATGAAACTATTAGGAAAAAACAAAAGAAAATGACTCAGGACACCGGTCTGGCCAGATTTTTTTTGCATACAATCCCCAAAACACAGAAAAGAGAAACAAAAGTCAACAAATGAGATTACATACAACAAGCTAAAGTGCTCTGACACAAGAGGGTTAATAACAGAGTGAAAAGACTACCTAAGGATGGGAGGAAATATTTGCAAACTATTTATCCATCAAGTGATTTATTTCCAGAACACATAAAGGATTCAAAAAATTCAACAGCTTAAAAGCAAATAATTTTGTTTAAAAGTGGGGGACTGAGCCTGGCATGGCAGTGCATATTTGTAATCGCAACACTCCCAGAGGCTGAGACAGAAGAACCACAAAGTGGAGCCCAGTCTTGGACAACTTAGTAAGACCTTGTCTCAAAATTTAAAACACAAATCAAAACAAAAAAATAAAGAAGGGCTGGGGATGTAGGTCAGTGTGAGGGCCTTGAGTTCAATCCCCATTACACACACACACACACACACACACACACATACACACATACACACACACACACACACAAATAAAAGGGCTGATTATCTGAATAGACATTTTCAAAAGAAGACAAACAAATAGTGAACAAGTATATTAAAAAGTCCTTGGGCCGGGGATTTAGCTCAGTGGTTCCACTGCCTGCCTTGTAAGCACAAGGACCCGAGTTCGATCCCTGCTACCAAAAAAAAAAAAAAGTCCTTACATCACCAATTATCAGGGAAGTGTAAACCAACATAATAAGAAATCAGCTCAGTCCAGTAAGAATGGTTATTATCAGAAAGAAAAGAGTTTAAATGATACCATATCTACCTGGCAAATGCAAGGACCGGAGTTTGATTTTGAAATAACAATATAGTGCAGTATCTTTTTTTTTTTTTTTTTTTTTTTT
>NW_022900928.1:106793497-106795289 GCF_012274545.1 Fukomys damarensis | reverse complement strand
CCTTGGCCTCCCAAGTGCTGGGATTACAGGCGTGCGCCACCACACCCAGTATTGAAATAACAATATAGTGATTCCTCAAAAAACTAGAAATAGGGCTGGAGATTTAGCTCAGTGCCGCCATGCTTGCCTTGCAAGCACAAGGTCCTGAGTTGAATCCCAGGTTCAAAAAAAACAAAAAAAAACAAAAAACAGATATAGAACTATTAAATGATCAAGTAATCCCAGTACTAGATATATAGGAAATAAAACTACATGTCAATAAGACATCTGCATTCACACATATTTTGGAGCACTACTCACAACTGTCAAAAAACTGAAATTAATCTACCAATAGATGAATGGCTAAAGAACATGTGGTATATCTTTGTAGTGGAATATTATGTGGCCGTGAACAAGGAAAAGTGCCATTTATAGTGACACTGATGAAATTAGAGGATATTATACAAAGTGAAATAAGGCTGAGAATGAAAAATACTACATATTATCACATGTAGAAGCTAAAAAGTTGATCTTAGAAAAGTGAAGGGCAATTAACACTTACCAGAACTGAGAAGGGTGTCAGGAGGGAAGACAATGGTTAACAGGTGCAGGATTACAGAGTACACAGGAGAAGAGGAATAACTTCCAAAGCTCTATAGCACAGTAAGTTAATCATGGCTGGTGGCAATTGCTTGTGTATTTCAAAATAAATAGCAAAGGAGATTTTGAATGTTCCCAATACAAAGAAATGATAAATGTCTGAGGTGATGGATATACCAATTACCATGATCTGACCATAACACATTGTATACATGTACAGAAATTTCACATGATTCCTCATAAATATGTATCACTACTGATTTTGGTTTTTTGTTTGTTTGTTTGTTTGCTTTTTGGTACTGGGGATTGAACTCAGGACCTTACACATGTGAGGCAGGTGGAGCCACCACTGAGCTAAATCCCCAGCCCACTACTGGTTTTTGTAAAGACCATGTGATGCCAGCATTAGGAGATATATAGACGAATGGAAAAGAACTGAAAGTGAAAAACCCTTACATTTATACTCAGTTGATTTTCCAACAGATATCAACATAGTTCAGTGGAGGAAAGAATAGACTTTAATAAATGATGTTGGGATTACTGGATATCATATGCAAAAATAATTAAACTGAACTCCTATCTCATACCATATGCAAAAAATAATTCAAAATGGGCAAAAGACCTAAGCATGGGCAAAATCTTCATGACCTAGGATTAGGCAATACTTCTGACATTAAGCAACAAATGAAAACAGCAAAAGAAACAAAAGAAAAATCATAGATAAAAAATGTAAAACTTTTTCATTTCAAAGCATGTTTTCAAGAAAGTGCAAAGATAATCCATGGGGTGTATTTGCAAATCTTGTATCTCACAGTAGTCTAGATCCAGAATATATAAAGGACTTATAACTCAACCACAAAACTCAATTTAAAAATGAGCACAACTAAAAGGAAGAAATGGGCCCATGATTTGAATAGGTATTTATTCAACAAAGATATACAAATAGCCAATAAACACATGAAAAGATACCCAAAGATATGAGGGAAATGTAAACCAAAGCCATTAATGAGATGTCTTCTTGCAGTCACTAAAATGGCAATAAAAAAAGAAAACAAGTGCTGGCAAGGATAGGGGAAACTGGAACCCTGAAACATTGCTGATGGTAATAAAAAAGTGACCCACTTTAGAGAATAGTAAGGCAGTGTATATATGGATGAACCTCAAAGATATGCTAAAAATATAAAATTTTATATACATATGTATGTATGTATAT
>NW_022900928.1:106785002-106793487 GCF_012274545.1 Fukomys damarensis | reverse complement strand
ATACATATGTATGTATATATATATATATATATATATATATATATATATGTATGTATATGTATATATCATGCTAAGTTTTTGGTTTTTTTCCCAGGACCAGGGAATCAAACTCAGGACCTTACACTTTCCAGGCAGGCACAGCGCTTCTATCCCCAGCCCCAAAAAATATTATGCTAAGTGAAAGACATCCAGATACAAAAGGTCACATAGTATAATGATTTGGTTTATATAAAATACCAGTCTAGGGCCAGGGATTTAGCTCAGTGGCACCGTTCCTGCCTTGCAAGCACACAGTCCTGAGTTTGATCCCTGGTAAAGAAAATAATAATAATAATAGAGAGAGAGAAAGAAAAAGAAGGAAGGAAGGGGAGAGAGAGAGAGAGAGAGAGAGGGCCTGTCTAGTCATATCTATTGAGACAGAAAATAGATTAATGATTAGCAAATGTTAGGGGTTAGAAGTACACAAGGGCATTGGGTTTTCTTAATTAGGACCATGAAAATGTTCTGTAGTTAGATAGCATACCACTTTGACATACACTAAGATCTCCAAATTTCACACTTTAAAAGGGTAAAGTTTATGGTGTTAGAATTATGTTGTAATAAAAAACTGAAAGACTCTCCATACTAACTATTCTTCCCAAAAGCAGCCACGGTGACCCTTCTGAAGTACAAGTTCCTCTTCTCAGAATCCTGAGATGCCCTCTCACTTTACTTGGGATAAAATTCCTTATGCCTTAACGTACAAGGTCTTATCAAATCTACTTCTCCGACTTTCTCACCTATTACAGATATTCCTCATTTAACGACCCACCTGTTTAACAACTATTTGGACTTGTGGCCGAGGTACACTGTTCGCACTTTGAACTATGACACAGGAACACAAGTAGCAGTGCTGACTTTACTGTACAGTGCCGCAGCTTTATGTTCTGTTGTACACTACAGTACTCCATGTAAGAGTTATGCAAATAAAAGCAAAGACATAAAGTTGGAGTTTCCTTTGGCCATATCTTTGTTCTGAATACTCTAACGTATGCACTATACACAACTCCTCAATTAGAGACCAATGCATTAGTCACTGGAATGGACCTCAGTCATTAAACAAAGACAGCCCGTACTTAACACCCACCTGCCATCCACTGCAGCCACACACTTCTGCCCTGGGGTCTCTGTCCTCACTCTCTGTCCTCTGCAGAGAAACCTTTCCCTCATATATATGCAAGGCTGGTGATGAACTTCATTCAAATCTCATCTCAAATGGCACTTACTTAAAAAGGCCTCACCTGGCCACGCTACCTAAAATAACACTCCCTTCCCTGTTTCATTTTCCTTATAAACTGTGTCACAATCTAACATATTATGTACTGAATCTATATGACTACTTGTTCTGAGTCTTACTGTACTAGAATGTAAGCTCCATGAAAAAAGCTGTCTTTTATACCTCTAGAATCATAAAAATATGTGCAAACTAGTACGTTCTCAACATAATCTGTTCAGTGAATGAATAAATGAATGTAATAAAAGGCAAAAGAGTAGAAAACACACAGCTAAGGTCCTCTGAGGTACACTTGATCGCATCAGCAGAAACCTCTCACCTGCTCCAGGTTGGTGTAGGTGACACGACAGTAGGTGCAGTAGCCTTGTCTCTTCTGCATCGTGACTAAACAAAGACAGACAGCAGCTGTCCTTCAACACTCACACTGCAAAAACAGAACAGGGACCAAGGTCTCAGTGACACCTTCCCGCTACACAAAAAATGGCTCAGAAATCTGTTCCTGTTTCTAACAGCAATTAGGAAGACACAGAAAATAGACATGAATTTCTCAATCCATCAGCAACCTGGCGTGAAAACCTAATCAGGCCTCTTTGCACACAGCAACTGCTGCTTATCAATTTTCTAATAACCTGCTAGGATAATTAGGAATCGATTCAGTAACGAAGAACACAGCACTCGATTTCTACAGGCAAATTACTACTTTTATATATTATCAGAGTATGCTTAACATCCTCTAACAGAGCTCTTTAATTTTCCATGATGTTTCTGTACAACTCCAGGTAATCTGAATTCTCAGTGTCACAGCTCACATCAAATTCTCTATCATGACAGTAGTTTGCAACCAGAATCATAGAAAGAATTAAATTCGTGAACTGAGACACCACTGTATTCTAAAACAACCTGCCTCTTGTAAGCTGAGTAGCTGCTGCCAGTGTTCATGAATTTAATTCTTTCTACCATTCTGGTCACAAACCAAATCAGACAAGAATCAAACTGAATTCAATGGTTAGGTTCATGTCGATCTTGTGGGGAAATAAGATTCTATTCTCATTCAATTCAGTTTGCAATCAAAATCATGGAAAATATGAAGTTCGTGAACTGAGGTACCACAAAGTTGCTAAAATTCCAACTAACAACTAAATCAGTTTCTGGAAACACCAACTATTACTCTCCCGATCATCGCATAAACCACAATAAATATTAGAAATTTTTTCTACTAGTGCTCTGAAATTTCTCAACAAATAGTTTCCTGTCTCCTAAAACCAATGAATCCTTCAATATTATATCCTACAGTAGTTCTGAACCAGGAAGAATGTCAGCGTCACACCGTAAAGTCAGAGCTGAGTAAGAGCCTAGGATTCAGAATTTCAAAACTTTCCCACATAATTTTTTTATGAGCTGACGTGTGCGCGTGTGTGTGTGTGTGTGTGTGTGTGTGAGTCTAAATGAAAAAAATTAATACAATGCAGTTTCCTTGCTGGTTTAACATAAAAATAGAACTGCAAGTAACTTTGACAAGTTTTTAATTCTAAAAATTTAAATAATCCTCTCTGTTAGAAAACATATGAATCATACTATAATGTGTAATGAGTCCTTCTAAATGAGATTATTCTGGAACAGAAAGTTTAATTGTTAAAATCTGAAAAATGAAATGACACTTAAAACCAGTAAGATGAGAATACAAAACCTTCAAGTCAAGATTCTATTATAACATCCACTTACCACTGAGTTTACTGAGAACCTTTGAGTTTCTGACTTCCCACATTTATGGGGAAAATTAATTAATTAAAACACAGCTGAAGTAATGTATATGAAATTATTTAAAACGTGATCTGAGCTGGGGATTTAGCTCAGTGCTGCCGTACCTGCCTTGCAAGCACAAGGTCCTGAATTCAATCCTGAGTCTTGGGAAAAAAAATTTTTTTAAATGGTCCGTTTCCCATTACTTTGCTTCATGTATTAATCTGAAGCAACCAAATGAGGCAAAGTTTGTAAACTGTATTTATAAATAGGGTAATTTTCTAAGCTAAGTGAATCCTAGAGCTTAAACCTAAATTTTTAAAATCATAAAATAACAAACTTTTTAATGATATTCTGAAACTGTAATGAAAACACTGAATGAAAAGCAAAATGATAATGAATCTAAGCCAAGCATGATGGGTTAGGTTCTCACTGTGTAGCTCAGGCTGGCCTCCACCTCAAGTGACCCTCCTGCTACCTCAGCCTCCTGAGAGCAGGGATTACAAGTGTGCTTAGGGTTGGAGTTGGGGTTGGGGTTAGCAAGACCTTGTCTCAAAAAAAAAAAATCTAATCACACAGACAAAAATTAAATATTAACCCTTAGGGTCTTTAACCCCTAAAGCATTATCATTTGCTATTTATATCATCTTTGTGGCAATGACAAGGAGATAATCAGACAATTACAATGAAAATCAGAAGTACATACTGGTTTTGTTTTGCTTTGTTTTGATTTATGCTAGCAAGCCCCGGAGGGCTCAGAGGAATCTGAGACCATACTGGTATTTTTTTTTTAATTCACATACTGGAAGCCCATTTAAAACTTCCCAAATCAAATTCCCTTGGGGTGGAGGAGAAAGCCCAGACACATGCATATTATGCGTTCTGTAAAATGTTCCAAGGGATTCTAAACTGATCCAACAATGTAAGTTATTGTTTTTGTTTTGTTTTGTTTTGTTTTTTGTTGTTGTTTTTGGTACCAGGGATTGAACTCAGGACCTTGCGCTTGCAAGGCAGGCCCAGCGCCACTGAGCTAAATCCCTGGTCCTGAAAGTTATCATTTTTAATGAATAATAAAATTCTTACCTATTAAAAGGATCATTTCTTCATGGTCAGGGATTATATTACTTTGCCTGACCTTTTACAAACTCTGAATTTAATTACAACCTGATATTTTTTACAAAGTAACAAATGATTTACCTTGAGCAGAAAAGGGCAGGTATTTCATCAGCTGTATTAGTTCCAGCAAACATCTGCAAATTAAAGTAAAACAATGTTTCAAAAAAAAGATAAGTCGCATAAGTACTTACCATTAATCAAACAAATGCCCTCATATTAAAATTTGAAAAGTAACACAATTATGCTTCTAGTAATGGAAGAAAATTGTGACTTTGGAACACAAAGCACTTTACATACTGTGCTGTGACTTGCTTAATAACACAACCTACGAAGGTACTGTATTCTGGAGCAGTGACTCTGCTGGCCGATCTAACCCATCACCAGACACTTTGGATTTCTGGGTTCCAGGAACAAATACCGTGAAAAAATATAAGGCACAACTGTATCTCTGGTAAGGTTAAAGACAAAAATGCTGTCAAACCCCAAACAAGCTTCACGTGAAACTCTTAAAAGGAATATGTATGAGACATTATAGTTTGGGTACTGGACTAACAACCTAAGCCCTCAAACTATCATATTAATTTTAATTTTAAAAAATATTGTCAATTCTTTACCATCCAGTGAACAATTACACAGAAGAATCAGTGTTGTTGTTGTTTTTTTCCTTCCACATTGTTGTGGGCAAAGTGTTTTGCCTAGGATCACTGGTTAGAAAGATTTCTAATACTTGGGCTCAACAGAACCAGTGACACAACTGTTTAATGAAAGCGTAATATTTCAGCACCTCTCCTATGCAGAGTTCTACGCTAGGAGCTTTAATGGATAGACACAAAAACAAGACAAGCTTTCTTGCCTTCTAGATATTTAAAATGGAACTAGAAAATGCATGCAAAAGCATAAAGTAGTACCTGAGAAACAAATAAAAATAAATATGGAGCTGAGGGTATAGTTCAGTGGTCATTTGCCTAGCATGCATAAGGTTATGGATTTGTTCCCCGGCACTGTAATAATAATAATAATAATAATAGCTAATGGGTTAATTTGCAAAGTTCAGTTTTAGCTGGAGTACCCAGATATGTCAAAGTAGATATGATTTTTGTTTTGTTTTTGACCCTAGGGATTGAACCCAGAGTATTCACATTAAGCTACACCTCTAACCCATTTTTAATTTTTTTTTTTTTGGCGGGGGGAGACTTCTTAGTGATTTAAATTACAAACGCTGGGCTTCTGATCCAGCCTCAGCCTCCCAGGGTGCTGAGATTACAGAGGTGAGTCACTACGCCCCCCAGTGGATATGATTTTTTAACCAGGTTTTAAAAAATGGGATTTCCTTACACAAATGTCAAGAAAGATATTCTAAGAAAAAAGCATGAGTTCAAAAACAAGTATACCTGAAAACATTAAATACACAAGTTCAGCTGAATCTAAAATTTTATTTGAGAATTTACGGGGTAATAAAGCAGGAAAGGTAGATTGAGTGTTGACATGGTAGGATTCAAAAGTAGACTAAGGAATTCAACACCTAAATTGGAATTGTCTTTTGGAAGCAGGTATACTCAAAAAGCGTTTTCAGAAAATTCTGGAACAATGGTTCCCTCCTATTCAAAGGAGCTTTTCAAGGAATATAACTGTTAAACAACTCAGCATCATTTCCTTGTATACTGGTAAATTAGTTAAGATCCAAAATACTGAAATTCAGTAAGTCAGTATCTCTTAAAGCAAAATCTCATTTGAAAAAGGAAAATTTTAATTTTAATTTTTTAAATTGTTTTAATTTTGAGTGACTTTTATTTACTTTTATTGTAAAAATAAAACAACTGTAGTGCGATTATAAAAACAAAGAATTAAGGAGTGTAAATAGGCATAATCCCACCACCCATCATTAATATGTAACATTGTTCTAAACATCCTTTTATAAAAATGGAATCGTACTGTACACTCTATTCTATTCCAGTTTCTCTCGCTTGTCTGTGAAGTACACAGCGTTATATATAATTGCAAAACCGAACATCTAATGATTATAAAGTTTTTCATCTTATCAAAATAAGATAAAACCCCTCTTACTTTATCAGAACCAGTAGTCGGTGATTCAATAATTTAAAAAATATACACACATAATCTTAATATTTTAATCTAAAACATACTATCCACATATGTTTAAGAGCAAAATGGGCTGTTTTCTTTATTGTTAAGGCTTTTGCTGTGATTTTTTTTTTTTTGTAGACAGATTACCTAGAGTTCCAAATCATGTTTTTCATAAACCACATAATTCAACATTTTAATTTTTATTAGTCTAAAGCAGAAAAAGAGCCTAAGGACATTTTCAAATCTGAGAGCAAAATTGTGACCAATGTTTAAGGTTTTTTTCAACCCCTTACAATTGTCACACCCAGTTAAAAACGAAAGCCTTTTTTTAAAAAGGCCAAAGCATTAAATTTATTTTTCTTAAAAATTATAACACTGTTTTCTAAATGACAGTGTTAACTCTCTTATCTCACTAGTATTTTGTAACACTCAAAATTGCACAAACTCATCTGGGATAAGAGCAGACAGCTGAACTTTCTGAGGTTTTTTTTTTTCTGTTTTGTTTTTAGGAATACTGTATTTCTTGCACATCTGAGATCTGTACCAGATGTTGAGATAAACACCAACAACAATTCTGTTGAGATGATTTTAAAGTTGTATGTACTATGCACCTCAAGCCGATTGTTGTGCCAGTGTAATAAGAGGTAACAGAATCCAGAAACTTCATAGGAAATATTTTTCAATTGTTGGACAATGGAGAAATCAACTCAACAGAAAACAAGAAAAGACAACAGAACAGTATCCAATTTTTAAAATGTGACAATCTAAATTACCTGTCTATCTGTAAGCAAACAACTGAGAAGTAATCACAAAATAATTGTCAAACGGTATACAAAAAAAAAAATCTAATCAGGGTCAGATCTTTCATACAACGCTATCAAATAATTTTCAACTTTTCTTTTCTTTTCCTTTTCCTTTTCCTTTTTTTTTTTTTTTTTTTTTTTTTTTTTTTTTTTTTTTTTTTTTTTTTTTTTTTTTGATTAAATTATCCGTACTCTGCGGGCTTTTTTCCATGGTAAGCATCCAGGACATCGCCATTTAGTCTTAATAAAATAATCGCTAGCGCTCATTGAGAGCTTAAAATGTGAGGCGGGATCCTGTTCACAGTTTCACATGCACACCTCATCTAAACACCCAACAGTCTTAAAAGGTAAGAGGCAAAATAATTCACACTTAGCAAATTGGGAAACTGAGGCTTAGTAAGAAAAGGTTATCAGATTCAGCTTTCACATCAATGGTGCAGCTGGTCAAATCTGAGGTGTTTAGCCTCTTCTATGAACATCTCTCAATTTTTAGAAATGCTAAATGTAATATTAGGTAAAAACAAATAATTAGGCACCTAGTTTGGTGCAATAAACCATGTTACTTGAAAAACAAAACGAAAAAAGGTATAACTAACATTTAGTTTAACTGCATAGTTGCTGCGGTTTCAGTACCTGGAATTAATTACTTTAAATTTATTTAGCATGACATCGCAGAAAGCAATACATGTTATGTTACAACCCAACACACATACACACACACACACAC
Organism: Fukomys damarensis; assembly: GCF_012274545.1. NCBI lineage: Eukaryota > Metazoa > Chordata > Mammalia > Rodentia > Bathyergidae > Fukomys > Fukomys damarensis. The sequence goes on along the minus strand of NW_022900928.1, from coordinate 106,785,743 downwards.
AGGCACACATGCGCAGTTAAAACAAGATTTCACAAAACAATACCCTCACTCCGTGTTTCTGGTGTTTTCTACACTGTTTTTAATTTCACTTTTTTAACATGCTAGTCATTGATTTTCATCCCAAAACTCACTGGCTGAAAAATCGCAGTCTGCAAAACACCGTCTCAAATTGTTCGGAGCAAACAATATTTTATAGAAACCAGTTGCTACCCCGAATCCAGCTTTTTTCCGACCAATCGGATGCCCACTGCAGTGATACGCAATCAAAGCTTTAACGAGTTTCTTTCTGGCCGTCTCTGGTTTCCAATGATACAGAAAAACTCCATCGATGGAGTAAGTGAAAAGATCGTAAAATAAATAACCCCACTCACTGGGCACACTTACAAATTTACACACTCAAAAAAGAAGGGAAAGACATGCAAAATTAACAAATTCGCCTCTGCTCGGGGCGCTCTCCGTTCCTCCTCTTCCTCCTCAAGAGTAAACAACTGCAGTAAAATAAACATAAAAAAGGATGCTTCCACTCTGGCCGAAACCCGCGTTTGCCCCTCGCAAGCCACAGGCGCCCCGGACGGCCGCGGGACCCCGCAAGACTTCTGCGGGCGCGAGCGTCACATTTGCACAACTGTTGCACGACGGCGGTCAGCGATCTGCCGCATACACTCGCGGACTCACACGCACGCACACACACACACAATCGGACGCTACCCAAATAAAATGCAACTGCCACCGAGCCGAGAG
>NW_022900928.1:106780086-106784689 GCF_012274545.1 Fukomys damarensis | reverse complement strand
GCCCCCCGCCCACGCCTACGCCCACCCGCGCCCCGCCGGCCCCGAGCTCCAGCTCCCCGCGCTTAAAGCGGACACTGCCTGCCTGGCTACTCTGGAAATGCATCTACTGGGCGCGCAGCTCCTTAGGGTGCGAGATCGGTCGCCAGGGTTTTAGCATCTGAACGAAAAAATCAGAGCTCTCCCCATTCAAAGCAATGCATGAATGCAGGAAAGAAAATCGAGCTGAAGGGTTAATAGGATGGCGGGTGCCCCTCGGTATCCCGCAGTGAGGCGCATCTCACAAAAGCTGCTTTTTAGTGAGCACTTACTCTGTGCTAGGCACTGTAGTTAAGACTGCAATTTACTCTCGTATTTCAGGTCGGGGGAAGTCTGTGAGAGAAGTCCTATGATCTCTGACAAACTGTAGCGGGGGCTCCTTTAAGGAGATCAGCTATTCCGAGGCCTTCGATGTGCATGCATGAAAGGGTTACAAATATTAGCAAACATCCATCTCATTCGATTGCACTCGCTGCCTACCTGCTAGAATGCAGTGGTGAGCAGCAGCAGTTTAAATGTGATGAGGAGAGAGGCACAAACCTAAATAAATTACGCTACCTAATCATTTAAATCCTCGATAAGCAAAAGCACCACTATCTACAATGGACAGGACACGTATCTCTACTATGTAAAAATACTCTCGGTAGCTTTAGTGAGGTACTTCGCTCTCCCGGCTGTTGGTACAGCCTTGCTGGGGACCGGATCCTGCAAGCGCGCATTCTAGCACTCTGACCTCGGCTAGATTCCCAGCCCCTAGCTTTTCTTTTGAACACACTAAGAATACTGATTTCTTTTAAGGCAAGCTCTTGCCACATCTTGGTATCAGTGAAATAAGCCCCATGATACATTAATCCAGCCACCATGACATAATGTATTCACTGACGATAAGACATGTTTTTCTTTCCCCCCTACGTTACTGTCGCTGAAATCAGGCTGTCTCTTACAAATTCTGGATGGTCTCTTAATGTTGTTGGCCAGGTGGCAGCATTGACTCCGCGTCCAAAAACATGCATGCCGCTGTTTACACAGTTCTCATTTCAATTGAGTTAAGCACACTGTTTGATAGAACCACAGCAGACACACAAGGGAAGTAAGAGACGTAGGAGTTGCTCAAACTTGAAAAAAGAATTTCCTGTGGGAAAGAGAAAGTTTTCCTAGAAAAAAGAATTTTCCTAAAAACAAAAGGATTCCCCCTGGACCTAGAGAAGAGAATAGTGAGACTGGCTAAAAGCCACTAGACTTCTGAAAATCCCTAGTTATTCGCCAAATATATTAGTTCTTAATGAATTTTGGGAAACTATGCCTGAACAGCGAAACTATAAACCTAATCCCCTACACACCAAAAACAGTGAAATGACGTGGCTAGTGTTACTGATGGTCTGGATAGTCAGGTATACCCTCAAAGTTTTAGTCAAAAACACCACCGAAGAAAGAAGATGGGTTATTACCTGAGATCACAAACATCTGGTTAGATCCAGGAAGTGCTGGCATCAAAATTCTGGCATAATAGGATCAGCTGCTTGGAAGAAAATCCTGAATAGTGGAATATTCTTAAAATCTGATACATTCTCCACAGTTTTGGTAGCACAGAAGCCAATACTGTAAGGAAAACCACAACCATAACAACTAATTCAATAGATGATTTACAAAAGCTGAGCTCTACATGTGAAAAAGCTTTTGGAATTCCTTGACCAATTTTATTTATATTGTCCTTTTTATGTATGTACAAAACCCGAGCATCTGAACAAATAAAATGTAACGATAGTTACATTTTAAATTATGAAATAACAATAGCAAATTACAAGAAATCATTGTTCAATTGTTCAATGTGCAGAATTTTGAAATTATTGCAAGAAAAACACTGGAGAAAGTGCCACTCTTACCTCACATCAGAATATTAGCCTATCCAGACCAGATTTCTGTCTAGTGGCAAGGCGTACATGGTATGAGAGAGCACAGTTATCCATAAGGTTAAGATTTTAAAAATATAAGCCAGTTATGGTGGCATATGCCTGTAATCTCAAAACTTGGTGGCTGGGGCAGTAGGATCTCCGCTAGTTTCAGGCCAGCCTGGGATTTATAGTGAGTTCAAGGCTAAACTATACTATATAGCAAGACTCTGTCTGAACCCAAAAACCAAACGACCACAGCAAAAGAATAATTTAAAAATCATTACTTCTGTGTATCAAGAGATCCAGGCAAAGAAGTAGCAAGGTGAGGGACTGCAAGTGTTAAGATTAAGAAGTCTCTCCCCACAACAATGTGAAAGTGCATAGGACGATTTTTTTTTTTTTTTTTTTTAACCAGGGATCGAACTCTGGTCCTTGCACTTATGAGGCAGGCACCGGAACCACTAAGCTAAACCCCTAGCCCCACACAAGGAAATTTTAACTTGTCTGTTATAGTCTTACATCCTATTCTTCATTCAATCTCTTTTCCACTTTTACATTTTGTGGATAGACCCGCTGCACAACTTCCTCATACGAAGAAACACCAGGACATTTGTTTCCAGTAATCGTCACCAACCAGCTCTTCCTACAGTCTATTCCTCCCCGCCCCCTTTTCCACTCTCTCCTCCCCTCTTTTGCTGCTATTATTTTTTTCTTTTTGGTCCTCTTTTCTTGCCAGCAGAAATACACTCTGTAGAAGTCAGTGATTGTATTTTTACCTTCTAGGGATAATCCTGACTGAAAATGTTACTAATCTCAGAATTATTCCTTTCATTAATTCAAAAGTCATCTAAAGCTATATTCTCTAAAGTATTACCTTTAGAGAAAGAATTACTACTTCTTTTTCAAATGATGAGGTCATCAATATGAAATTATTCTTAAGACTTCCTCTCTAAACTCTCAGACATGTTCACTGACTGACTTAAAACCATACAGAATTGACTGATATTAAACTCAAATTGGAAGAGTCTGGTCTCAAAATGAACTTTAGTTGGAAGAGTTTGAGTTAAAAGAGTTCGGTCTCAAAAAAGAGGTAAAACTGGGCCGGGGATTTAGCTCAGCGGTTCGTGGCCTGCCTCGAAAGCGCAAGGACCCGAGTTGGAACCCCAGTACAAAAAAAAAAAAAAAAAAAGAGGTAAATGCTGCACAAGATAGTTTATTTATTTATTTATTTTTGGTACGGGTGATCAAACTCAGATCCTTGTGCTTGCAAGGCAGGTGGCAGAACCCCTGAGCTAAATCCTCGACCTTTTAAGAGAAAATTTTGAGAAATGGGGCACACTCACAGATTGTGTGATAATGAGAGAGCCCCCAAAACAAGCCTTCCAGAACATTTGGTTTTGTTTTGGAAGAGGTGGATACAGCAATGTGTGCTTGACCACACAGACTTGATGGGCGTGAGGTGGAACCAAAAAGAGGATTCTGAAGAGGATTCAGTAAAGCCTGGTGCCCATTGAATAGTGAAGACAAATTTTGTTGGAAGTTGGAGAAGACATAGTAGAATGTAATTTGAGAGACTACTTTGAAAAGTATGACAATTGAAACCCCAGAAGTTATGGAATGCAGGCAGAGTGGAAAAAAGGATTTGCTTTTTTAACTTTTTTTTTTTTTTTTTTTTTTTTTTTTCACGAACTCGAGTCCTTGTGAGGCAGGCAGTGGAACCACTGAGCTAAATCCCCGGCCCTTGCTTTTTTAACTTTTGATGCGCGTGTTATAGTTGATAAAACTATTGTTTAGAAATACCACACTATTAGTGGGCTTAACTGTGAAGTGAAAAGGGCTCTTTCTTTTTTTTGGTACCGGGGATCATACGCTGGACATTGCGCTTGTCAGGCAGGCGGCGGCACCCCTGAGCTAAATCCCCAGCCCGAAAAGGGCTCTGTCTAAACTAGAGATGCAATCTTCTGGATCACAAAGAAGACACAGAGGTGGATCTTTACGGGTTGTGGAGAAAACTTGGAGGTGGTGGAGGGAATTTAGGCACTTCAGTGAAAGAGGACGCTATGGTGTACGTGGAGGTGGTGGCAGCAGAGGTAGTTACGGTGATGGCGGACATAAAGGATTGGGAGGAGATGGTGGAAAGCACGGCAGTGGTCCTGGTTACAGTAGTAATGGAGGGAGGCTATGCTGGTGGTCGACCAGGATATGGAAACCAAGGTGGTGGATGCAGTGGTGGAGGATTCGATAGTTACAATGAAGGAGGAAATTTTGGTGGTGGTAAGTGTGGTGGTGGTGGAAACTATAGTGATTTTGGAAATTGTAGCGAACAGCAGTCATCAAATTCCCGACCCATGAAGGGGGGCAGTTTTGGTGGAAGAAGCTCTAGCTGTCCCTACTGCGGTGGTTATGGATCTGGTGGTGGAAGTGCTGCGTAAAAGGTTTTTTAAAACAGAAAGGACTACAGTTCTTAGCAGGATAGAGAGCGAGGACTTGTCGGGAAAGCCGCAGGTTATTTTGAGACAGTTGTCCCAAAAGCAAAAGAGGAACTGTAAAAACTTGACATTGAACTTTAAGAACCTGGGGCTGGGGATATAGCTCAGCAGTGCAGCACCTGCCGGGCAAGTGCAAGACCCTGCATTCAATTCCCGGTATCAAAAAAAAAAAAAAAAAAAAAAAAA
>NW_022900928.1:106778116-106780070 GCF_012274545.1 Fukomys damarensis | reverse complement strand
GGCAACCCCTCGGGCAAGGGCAAGACCCTGCATTCAATTCCCGGTATAAAAAAAAAAAAAAAAGAAAGAAAGAAAAAGAAACAGGGCCAAGGATTTAGCTCAGTGGGGTTTCGCTGCCTACCCCGCAGTGCAAGGTCCAGAGTTCGAGCCCCAATATCAAAAAAAGAAGAAGAAATGTAAGGACCTGACAGAAAAGTTACTGCAGCTTGAACAGGAAATCCTTCTGAGTCAGGACTGTTACAGCCAGTTTGCAAAAAGTACTTTTTTTTTTTTTTTCTTTTGGTACTGAGGAATGAACTGAGGACCTTGCGTTTGCCAGACAGGCACAATGTCACTGAGCTAAATCCCCAGCCCTAAAGTGCAACTACTGATTAATGTAATGTAGTGTCAATTAGATGTGCGTTACTGGGGTCTTTTATCTGTTATAGCTTTTTCTTTTCCTTTTCATTATATTAGGTTTACTGCCCTGTAAATGTGGTAGTGGGGCCACACCTGCATGGCAAGTGCAAAGTCCGAAGTTTGATCCGTGGTACCAAAAAAAAACAAGAGAAAGAGAAAGAAAGAAGGAAGAGGAGGAGGGGGATGAAGAAGAAGAAAGCAGAAGGAAAAACAAATGGTGGTGGTAGTACCAGAAATAAAAAAATTAAGGAATTTTTCAAAAAATTTTTCAAAAAAATACAGAATTACCTTGTTTTTGGTGATGTGGTTCTGGCCAAAAGTTTAGCATGTTAGTAGCCTCTCCCTTAGTCTTGACACACTGTTTCTTTATTTTTCTGATACAAAATATTGATCCCAAGTTATTTATTTTTGTGTAGTAGTTTTCCCTCTCAACAAACTGTAATAACCACATCTTTTTTTTTGGAAGGTGGGGGTACTGGGAATGAAACACAGGACCTTGTACTTGCCAGGTAGGTGCGGTGCCACTGAGCTACATCCCCAGCCCTAACCACATCCTTTTAAATGTGTAAATAATGTTATCAAAACAGACATAACCTGGGCCAGAGATGTAGCTTAGTGGTTCTGCTGCCTGCTTCACAAGCGCAAGGACCTGATTTGACACCTGGTACCAAAACAACAACAACAACAACAAAATGAAAACCTTTACAGTCCACCCTGCATATATCAAAGCTGCAAGAATAATACATTTCCTGTACCCAAATATTCTACAGCTATACCCAAAAAAAAGAAGACAAAAACAGGAAAAAATGATATGCCTGGTGAAGGGCTACAGTTACCCAAGCAGCCAAAAATAAAACAAAATAGCAAAATTACTAACATTACTTTAATACAATTATAGCTTCAGTTGTCTCTGTCATTGCTAGTGATTGCCTGCTTCGGCACAGGAGTGAGGGCCTCTCTTCACCTCTATGGTGTCAATTCACACCTGTAAGTTGCCCCATATATGTTCAGTGGGTGTTTCAGAAATCCTTCCCTCCACACAAACGTCTCTATTAAGCAGATAATAGGAAAGAACATCACCAGCAAGCCAACTGGTCTCTTTCTGGAATATGATGATTTCCATTGTGCATGCAACAGAATAAGAAAAGAAAAAGACTAATAATAGTATGTTATGCATTGATAGCAGCAACATCTTTTCCAGGTTCTGCAGTCATCTGAACAAAATTGTAGACATTCAGCACATTCCATTAAAAAAAAATCAAAAACAAAAAAACAAAGAAAAGAATAATATCCAGACAACAGCAAAGTTCTGTTGCTGTTGTGGTACCTGGCACCATTTTTTTATTAGCTTCTTAATCATCATCTGGAAAGAGAACATTCTAGAGTAATATCATTAAATGTAGCTCTGATAAAGCACGGTCCCTACTATGTATCATAAAGCAGGTACTAGATATTTTACATTCATAGAGGTATGATACAGTACCATCCTACATCAATAATACTAGATTCAGTTTTGGTTTGAAATTTACTTTGTCTGCAAATAAGATTGCTACCC
>NW_022900928.1:106755002-106777487 GCF_012274545.1 Fukomys damarensis | reverse complement strand
AAATGGAAATAAAGTGTTTGTAAATGGGGAGGGGAGGAGGGGGTGAAGGGAGGGCAGAGACAAGGGGAAAAAATGAGAATCAAGACCTATTATGTAACGGTACAGAATCCCAATGATGAATGTAATTGTATTGTATACCTAGATTGTACCAATAAACTCAATAAAAAGAAAAGAAAAAGAACGAATGGTTTTGTACATCCCTGAACACACAAACAGAGGGTCAGATGAACTTGAGCATGTCTGTGCCTATTTCTAGGTGCCTCCACTGATGTTTTCGTGTCTGGATCCTCCTACTCCGCTTTACAGGTGCTCCTGCAGGGAGAAGTACAGGTTCGCCCTGCAGCTCAGCAAAGTCATTTCCCAAGCCGTTTCTCCTCAGTCGCGTCTTAATGGGGGATTCTGAGCTCATCCTTCATGAAAGGAGAGCAGTCCTCATGACTTCCAAGATATTTCTGTTATCTTTTGCTTTCGATAACCCATGCTCTGCTTTCCCTTCTTCCACAGAGAGGAAAAACCACTCTGAAACAGCCTTTTCCCCCATCTTCCTTTGGTTTGGGAGTGTGGCTGTCCCCAAATCCTCCGACTTGCTTCAGTCTCCGTTCTCTTAGAAAGCTCCACTCTGGTGGTACTGGAGAATGCTCACTCTTCCTGCTTTCTGGTCTTCAACATGGTGAATCAGAGGAGCTGCTGTCAATGAGAGAGTGGCGCTGCAGGGCTCTTTGCAGAGCTCAGAACCACACCACCAGCAAATCAGTGCTGCTGGTTAAGTCACAGATTGGGAGAGAGGCAGAGGGCTTCTCGGCTAAAGGAAAGGGATCTTGATTTGTGTTCCTTTCTGTTAGCTTTCCATGCATCAGGCTCAGTGCAGGTGCAAGAAGTAGAACTTTTCTTTTTGGTTTGAGACAGTATTTCACTATATAGTTTCAGGCTAGCCTTAGTCTCGATCTTGCGGCAACGCTTCTGCCTCTGCCTCCGAAGTGCTGGGCTTACAGACGATGCCACCAAGTCCAGTCTCTTATCTTCTTCAAAGGCTTTCTTACAGTGTACTACCGCACAGCATCATCTTTACAGAGACTGAAGTCTGCAGATTTGTTCATTCTTAGGGATCCCGGGCAATGACAGCCAGTGGAGGTGGTGTCGGTGGTAGTAGTAGTGGGGACAGTAATTAGTCCAAGAATATCCTTCTTTTGTGTTGTTACAACAACCAAGTTAAGAATGCTCAGACTGGCATCCAAAACACAACCTCAAACAGATCTGCACTTTCCTTTTGCATCTTGTTTTCTAACAATCATGCTCCTTACCCATGTAGCAGGTGGGTGAGGGCCTGGGCTTGCTTCATAGGGAAAACTTGTTTGTTATTTCTACTGCTGGCTCAGTCTGCACAGTCCTTCCATTCTTCACCCAGTGTCTGCAGCAACTTCTGTGGCTACAAAATGCTCCCAGAGTGTGAAGAAGTGGTATATGCCCAGAATCCTAGCTACTCGAGAGTCAGCTGAGAGGATCTCGAGGTTGGGTGTTTTAGTAAGAACCTTGTCTCAAAACTAAAAAATAAAAAGGGCTCAGTGCAAAGGCCCTGGGTTCAATCCCCAGTAACACTCACACATGGGCGTGTGCACATGCAAAAACACATGCACACACAGCAGTGCATCACCTCAGGGGAGTTCCTGGTACTCAGAGGGCTAGAACGCAGCTCACTGTCTTCAAGGTGACATGAAAAACAGCGCATTATTCCATTGAATATAAGAGGCTATACAGGAAAAATCAGAAGCTAATATCTTTAGCTATTTTTGTTTGTTTGGTACAGGGAATTGAACTCGTGACACAGGCAATAGAGCCACTAAGCTAAATTCCCGGCCTGAGACCCTATTTTTTTTTTTAAATGAGAATCATTCAAATGTTATGATACTTGCAAGCACAAGGGCCTGAGTTCAATCCCCAGTGCCGGGACAAACCACAAACAAACAAACAAACAAAAACCAAATGTTATGATACGCAACGAGCACCAGAAATTTTGTAATGTCAAAGCACTACAAGCACAGTATTCACTTTTCTTCTTATTTTCTGTATTCTCGTTGCACTTGGAAACTTTGAGGCCTGAAAAACCAACCAGTATTTCCCAGGTTAGCAATTTCCTACAGATAACAAACACACCAGCACACCTTTGCTATGCAAAGCAACTGGGACTCTATCTCCAGCCGGAGAGCTGGGATCCACCCTAGAGCCCAGAGGCTACTGAAGCTATTAAGACCATCCAATCCTTGCTATCCATACTTTGCCAGTTCATTCTAGAGAAACCACAGTGGAGGCTTCCAGCCAGGCAGACACAGCGGCAGTGGTAGCTGGTGCCGGTGCTGGTGCCAGGGGCTGGTGGCTGGTGGCAGTGGTGGTGGTAGTGGTGCCCTGCACCGGTGCCGGCACCCTGTGGTAGTGCTGGTGCCTGGTGATGGTGCTGGAGCCCAGTGCCAATGCCTAGTGTTGGTGCCAGTGGTGGCGGCGGCGGACAGTGGCCATGATGGGCAATGGCTGTGGCCAGCAGCACCTGGCGCCTATACCAGTGCCGGTGGCTGGTGCTGATGCCAGTGCCAGTGCCTGCAGTCACACCGCTGTCTGGTGCCATTGCTGGTGTCCGGTGCCGGTGCCATGGTCCAGGGCGGTGGCCGGTGCAGTGGTGGTGCTGGTAGCCAATACTGGTGGTGGTGGCCGTGCCAGTGGCCATGCCAGTGCCGGTGGTGGCACACATCTAAAAACCCAGCACTCTCAGAGGCTGAGATAGGACTGCAAGCTCCAGCCCAGTCTAGAGGAACATGGATCAGTGCAAAGGCTCCTAGTTAAATCCAAAGAGAGACAGAGAACTAACTCTCCCTTCCCTCCCACCTCTCCCTCCTCTCCCTCTCCCTCTCCCTTTCCCTCTCCCTCTCCTAGTTCTGCAACTCAGCAACTCCTTTTGCAAGAACCTGACAGTAGCTGCACAGTGTGGCTCAGGCCTGTGAATTTTGGTAAACCTACCGGAAGAGTGAAGGCGGGTGCCAGGCTTGGTGGCACACATCCCAGCACTAAGGAGCCGCAAGCTCTTAGCATAGCGAGACCCTATCTCAAAAAAAAAAAAAACAAGGCAAAGGCGGGATCGCAAGTTCAAAAGCAGCATAGGCAATTTGGTGAGACCCCAGTCTCAAAATTTTTTTAAAGGGTGAAAGGTGTGTGTCTCCATAAAAGAGCACCAGGGGTTCAATACCAAGTACCACCAAAAAAAAGCCATTGATGTGATCACCAAGGATAAGGCCGCGAGGTCTCCAGTCAGAGCAGGTAGAAACCTATTTACATAATTAACTGTACATGATAGACACGGCTGAAATAATGCTGGTCCTAAACTTGTGTACATTTTTTTTTCCTTTTGCACTTAGAATCATTTAAGCTGATTTAAGAATCATTAAGCTTCAAGATAACACCTTGAAGTTACACCACGTGGAGGCATGGTGGTGCTCAACTAAAAATCAATCACTCAGGAGGCTGAGGCGCGACAATCCAGTGTTATCAGCCAAGCAGGGCTGCATAGCCATGTTCAAGTTACATGAACTGGGGTAATTTTTTTAGTTTGAGCTCTTTCTGGGCATGCTGGCATAAAGTTTCCATTAAATATCTCATGAAGAGACCCAGGGTCCTAAACATGCTATATTTAAGTAGGTAAAAAAGGGTCATTCCCATACACTTAAGTAGAACAATTAGATGCACAGAGAGGAGCCAAAAGTGAAAGTAAAGACTAAAATGTGTACTAGATATCGGGAAACAGGAAATGGGAAGAAAATGCTAAAATGGGAAGGGGAACAAGGGAGGAGACAGGGATTCAGCTTAGTGGCACCACTGGGACTGGAAAAAACTATCTGTGTGAAGGAAAAAAAACAAAGGAGAGGGAGGGAGAAAGGAAAGAAGGGACAAGAAAAAAGTGAAAATACAAGGGAAAAGAAAGGAAAACTGAAAAAAACATTTAAAACTTTTATCAAAGCACAGTGGTGCACATCTGTGATCCCGCTACAGGAAGCTGAGGTGGGAGAACCAGAAGTTTGAATGCAGTCCAGGCAACTTAGTGATTTACTAAGACCCAATCTCAAAATAAAAAATTTAAAAAGGATTGGGAATGAAGCTCAGTGCAAAGACTCTAGAGTTAATCCCCACTATTTTTTTGTTTTGTTTTGTTTTCTGAGACAGGGTCTCACTATGTAGTTGAGACTGATCTGGAAATCACTATGTAGTCCAGGCTGATCTCAAACTCACAGCGATCTTCCTGCCTCAGCCTCAGAGTGCTGGGATTACAGGCATGTGCCGTCACACCTGGCCTTTCTTATCCCCACTATTGCAAAAAAAAAAAAGAAGAAGGAGGAGGAGGAGGAGGAGGAGGAGGAGGAGGAGCAGGAGACGGAGACGGAGATGGAGACGGAGAAGGAGAAGAAAACTACATGAAATTATATCTGGATTTGCTTCCAAACATAAGAAAGTAGAAAGACTGTGGGAAAATGCTAACTTTCATAAAGGAGCATTGGGCAAACAGGGTTCGTTATTTCATTCTTTTCTTTTCTTTTTCCCCCTTAACAGGATTTAGAATCAAAGTCAGGACCTGTACCTACATGCTGGCATGGCACCATCATTTCTATTTTTCTTTGTTTTTTATTCTATTTTCCTATACTTATTTTTATAAAAGACATTTTATATGGCTTTCAAGTTTATTCTTTATCTCTAAAAAATAAAGTACTGCTTTACTTTTTTAAAAAAGAATTGCAAAAAAGTGGAAGATTTAAAAAATTATGGGTGGTTAATTACACTGTAATCAGACACAGACAATATAATATGGAAAAAATCTCTCTCTCCCTCCCCCCTCTCTTGCTCTCTCTCTCTCTTTATCTGGAAAACCAACTCAGAGCTTGGCACTTCCCAGGCAGGCACTGCACCACTGCCCTACATCCCTGGCCCATCTTCTGTGTCTCCATCTTCCCCACCTTCCATTCGGTGCCAGGCTGTAGTTCTACCCACCCGGAAATTGTATGGTTCTCCAGCCAATGCTTTTTATACAAATTAACTGAAGATGACCTCGATAATGCAATGTCACAAATAGACTGATCAACTAACTAGACAGAAAAATCAACAATGATATATTAGAACTGAACCAAACTTTTGAAAAAATGCATTAATAGATGTCTACAGAGTATTCCATCAGTACAATATCAGAATACACATTCTTCTCAGCTGCACAGGCATGTTCTCCAAAATAGACCACATACTAGCTCATATAACATGTTTAAATAAATGCAAAGGAACTGATATTATCCCATGTACATTGTCAGACTACTGCAATGAAACTGGAAATCAATGGCAAAAGAAACACCAAGAACACACATCATAAACAGCCAGAGATTTAGTTGAGTATTGCTGTTCCTACCTCTCAAGCACAAGATTCTGAGTTCCATCCCCAGTAGCGCAAAAAAAAAAAGAACATCATTTTTAAAATCCTCCTAAACAACCAGTGTGTCTCAGATGAAATTAGAGATCAGACAGTTAGTACAAAAAATAATAATAACAATACAATATTCCAAAACTTATGAGATTCAGTGAAAGCAGTTCTATTAGGTAAATTTATAGCAGTGAATACGCATGTTAGGAAAAAAGAGCAGGTTCAAAGAAATAACCTAATGTTGAACCTCATTTCTAGAAAAAGTGAAAGTGAAGCCCAAAGCTCATAGAGGGGAAATATAAAAATCAGAGAAGAAATGAAAACAATGGAGACTAAAAAAAAAAAGAAAAGAAAACAATAAAAAGAATCAATGAATGAAAGAGTTGGTTCTTGGAAAGACTGAATAAGATTAACACTTAGCCAATATTATATATAAAAAAAAGGAAAGACCCAAATTCATGCAATTAGAAATGAAAAGGTGAAATCACAACAGACCCTGCAGAAAGCCAGGAGATCGATATGTATTTTGAGAACCTATATTCCAACAAGATGGAAAACACAGAAGAAATGGACAGATTCCTAGATACGTAAGAATCACCAGGGGTCAGGGATTTATCTCAGTGGCTGTGTGCCTGTCTCCCAAGGGCAAGGTTCTGAGTTAGATCTCTGGTACCAAAAACAAACAAACAAAAATAAAAATTACCAAAACTCAAGAAGATACAAAAATTCTAAATAAACCAATAATAACAAATAAAATTGAAGATGTAATTAAAAATTTACCAGGGGCTGGGGTTTTACCTCAGCAAGCATGAGGTCCTGATTTGATCTCCCCCTGCCCACAAAAAAAAAAAAAATAAAAAACTAGCAACAAAGAAAAGCCCAAGCTCTGATGGATTCACTGTGGATTCTACAAAAAATTTAGAGAAGACTTTTGTTTTTGGTACTGTGGATCAAATTCGGCACCTTGCGACTTCAAAGCAGGTGGTGGAACTACTGAGCTAAATCCCCAGCGCTCCTACAGAAGACTTTTAATGTCGCTATTTCCCAAACTCTTTAATAAAATTGAAAAGGAAACAATACTCCCAAATTTATTGTTGGAAACAAGCATTACCCTGACACCAAAACCACAGGCCAATCTCCCTAATGAACATAGTTGCAAAAATCCTCAACAACATACAGACAAACACAATGGAGCAAATCATCAAGAAGGTTAGATACCGTGACCGAGTTGGACTCATTCCAGGAATGTAGAGGTGGTTCAGAGTACACAACTAAATAATGATACCTATTACATAGGTAATAAACTATGTAAACAGAACCAAGGACAAAAACTATATGATCCTCTCAAAATAGGCACAAAAGCATCTGACAAGGTCCAACACCCACTCATGAGAAACACCCTATAGAAAACTGATACAGGTAGTCTTGATCTCAATCTGATGAAAGCTATCTACGATACACCAAGAGATAGCATCATACTACATGGACAATAACCAAAACCTTTCACTCTAAAATCAGAAACAAGACAAGAATGTTCACTGTCACCACTCTCATTCTACATAGTCCTGGAAACACTAGCCATATCAATTACACAATAGAAAGAAATAAAAGGAGTAAGGATAGGAAAAGAAGAAGTTAAATTATTATTTGCAGATGACATGATACACTACAGAGAAGACCCCAAAAACTCCACCAAAAGACTTCTAGATTTTATAACCCAATTGAGTAGCATAGCTGGATACAAAATCAACACTCAAAAATCAATATTCTTCCTGTACATGAATAACAGACTCACTGAGAGAAATGAGACAAACAACACCTTTAGAACTACCATCCAAAAAAAAAAAAAATCTAGGAAGCAATCTAACAAAGGAAGTAAAAGACCTCTACATTGAAAACTACAGTACTCTGAAAAAGGAGATGGAAGAGGATATCAAAAGTTAGAAAGACATCCCCAGCAATCCAAAGCAAAATTCCAGCAGCACATCACACAATTAGAAAAAATTGTGCTGGAGATGTAGCTCGAGGTGCAGCACCTTCCTGGCAAGCGCAAGGCTCTGAGCGCTCAATTCCCACTACAAAAATTAAAACTTAAATTTAAAACTCCTAAAACTCATTTGGAATCAGAAGAGACCTAGAGTAGCAAAGGCAATTCTAGGAAACAAAGGCAAGTCAGAGGGTCTCACATTCTGTGACCTGAAATTATACTACAAAGCTGGTGTGATAAAAATAGCATGATACTGGCAAAATCACAGACCTGGCAATGGAACAGATTAAAAGATGCAAAAACTCATCCAGACATACTTGGCCACCTTTTCTTTGACAAAGGAGCCAAACATCTTCATGAAAGAAAGATAGCCTCTTTAATAAATGGCGCCGGATAAACTGGCTTTCCGCATGCCAAAGATTGAAACTGCACCCATATCTTTCACCACACATTAACTTAAAATCTAGATGAATCAAAGGTCTAATAGATAAAACACAAAAATTAAATATGCTGGAAAAGAGGCTGGGTCAAATGTGTAAAGACCTAGAAATAGGCAAAGACTTTATAAAGAAACCCAGATTGCATGGGAAATACTGCAAAGAATCAACATCTGAGACCTCATCTTATAAAAAAGCTTTTGCACAGCAAGAGAAATCACCTACAGAGTGAGCAGACAGCCCACAATGTGGGAAAACATTTTTTCCAGCCATTCAGATAAAGGACTATTATCTAGAATATACAAAGAACTAAAAAAATCAGACTCCCCAAATTTAAAGACCCAATCCAAAAATGGGCATTTGAAATGCATAGATGCTTCTCAGATGAAGAAACAGAAACAACAAATAAACACATGAAAAAATGTTCCAAATCACTGGTCATTTGGTGAACTGCAGATTAAAACAACACCTGCCTGCAGGAAGAATGTCAGCTATCAAGAAATCAACTACTAGCAAATGCTGGGCGGACTGTGGGAATAAGGAAACCTTCTCCACGGTTGGTGGGAGTGTAGAATGGTGCAACCTCTGTGGAAATCAGTGTGGAGATTTCTCAAAAAACTGAAATCAGAGATTCCATCTAACCCACTTATTCGCCTTCTTGGTATCTTCCCAAAAGAATTAAAAGCGTCATAGCACAGCGGTGTATGCACACCCATGTTTATCGTGCCACAGTCTGTAATAGCGAAATCTTTGAAACAGCCCAAATACCCATTAACTGACAAGTGGGTAAAGAAGATGTGATAGGAAAAAAAAGACGTGGTTTTTTTATACCATTGAGTACTATTCTGCCATAAAGAAGGATGAGCTTCAGACGTTTATAGCTAAATGGATGGACCTTGAGACCATACTCTAAGTGCGAGAGACTGGACACACACGATTAAATACCGCATGGTTTCTCTGGGGTGAGAGAGCCAAAATGGAAATAAGGACTGAAATATATAATCGATGTTGGAAATGGAAAGAAAATGTTCAAATAGGAATGGGAACAAGGGAGGACGCAAGGAGAAAGGAAGGAAGGGACAAGAAAAAAGTGAGAATAGAAGGAAAAATGGAAGCAAACCTTTTGTGCATAGGAGGGGAGAGGTGTTGAAAGGGGATGAGATAAAAGTTACTGCAAAAATTATGGGAGGCCAATTACACTGTACTCAGACACTCAGATTATAATAGGAAGAAAATTTCTCTCCTTTTGGGGGGATGTCATACCTGGAATTGAACACTGGATCTTTTCTTGCCAGGCGGGCACTGCGCTGCTGCCCTTCACCCCCGCCCCTGTAGTTACGGTCTCGATCCCCACCTTAGATCCGGTGCAGTGCTGTGGTTATACCCACCCAGCAATTGTACAGCTCTCTAGCCACGGCTTTTTCTACAAATTCACTGAATTCTGCCCTCTCTGTCCACCGCAGCCCCTCTCCAGGCACCTGCCTAGGTCCTGTGGCACTTGCACGCGTGCCCGCGTGTCCACGGTGCCCGCCCCACAGGCTCAGTCTGAACCGCTCACCTGCTAGGTGTCCGGCGCCGGTCCGACTGAGGACGGATGCACGCGGCACGCTGCGTGCGGCAAGCAGGCGCTCATTGTCCCCCCGGGCGACCTCTCCAGGACTGGTATGTCGCCACCCGGAAGTCCCACAGTTTTTCTGGCGCTCAACCTTCGTCCTTAGGCAAGATGGGTGCGCTGTGGGGAGTATGGCCAGACAATCTTTATCCCTGAAGGTGGGGTTTGAATATTAATGAATGTAGAAGAAGGCACGCATCAGAGAATGGGGCTGCAAACTTGGAATTCCATCCTAGGAGGCTGAGTCAGTAGCATCAGAAATGTAAACCCAGGGTGGGCTCCAGAGAGCTATCTCTCAACACTTAAAATAAATTAATTAATTAATATAAAAAATTTAAGGAGTAGGTTGTATTCAATCATAAGTACCAAAAGAATGGAGGCAGTGGCCCCATTGAAGGGACAGGGACTGTGCGCACACAGGGGTCCCTGTAAAGAGGAGCAAAGACAGGAGCATAGAGGGAGATCAGGGAGGGTGGATGTGGCAGGCGTTCTGGAGGTGGCAGTGATGGGCAGTGATCTGGTGGGGTGGGCCAGGGCACAGGAGCTCCAGAATTATCAGGCACCCACCCAGCAGATCTTACCACACCTTGTGAAGCTCCATCCCCCAGGCATGTGCAAAGAGCTTAAAGATGGGAGATACATTACAGGTTGCCTCAATTAACCCCACACAGGAATGACCCGCATTCAGGTAACTCAAGACTTTGATCATAGGTTAAAACTAAAAATCCGGTCAAAAGCCAAGTTGTTCCTATGTCAGGTCGTTCATCACTCGAGAGTCCACTGTAACTGTCCTAAAGTTCAGGGCTGCTGTTGCTCAATAAGTAGATTCTGAAATGAAAAGAAACAGGTATTAGGCAAAAACATATTTTAAAAGAGGATTTGCAGAATTGTGGCTTGAGGATATATTTTTAGAAATAATGAATGGCCCTTGTGATGTCTTCTGAACCTTCATGACTTTAATTTGAGGTTAGAACCACCCAGCATTTGTATGGTTCTCTGGCCATGGCTTTATTTATTTATTTATTTATTTTCTGATGTCTGCACAAAGCCTCATGTAGTCATAGTTTGGGCTTTTTCAGAGGTCCCTGAATGTAGAATGTGCGGTGCTGGGATTAAGTGTGTGTGATGACTAAATCAGCCCACTGACTGCTCTGGCACCACCCTAATCCTGCTGGCCGAGACAGCGCATCAGAGGGGCACAAAGAAGCTGCTAAGGTCCCTTTCTTGCTTGCTTTGCTACCTTCTGCCCTGATGGACCTTTTCTCCTTGGTGATGCCCCTCTGCCAGGACACCCTGCCTCGGAGCCAGCTGACTATGGACTGAAACCCAAGAACTGAGAGCCCAAATAAGCCTTTCCTCCTTTAACTTCGCTGTTGGGGATTTTGCTCCAGCAATGACACGAGTAACTAAGACAAGCGAGTGCACTAGGACTTCCCCAGACCGAGTGTCCAGAGTGCTGGAATTACCCGTGGGCAACACTTCGCCTGGCAATAAGAGATTTTCACAACTGTCACAATTTATATTTGTTTACCAGGTCATTGTAAAGCACACTGTCATGGGTGCAGGTGAAGAGCCCGATGGAAGTGAAGTGTAGGGCCGGGTGCGAGGAGGAGGGACCAGAGTCTTCGAAGCTGCCCACTGTCTCTGGCTGCCACCTTCCAGGTGCCTCTTTGGGTTCTCTGATTCTCTGACCCCTCTTCCTCCCTCCTCTTCTGTACCAAATCAAGCTGGGCAGAGTGCACTCTAATCCCAGTACTTAGGAGGATGAGGCAGGAGGATGGAAACAGTGTGGCTCATGCTTCTACTGTCAGTAGCTAAATCTCCAGCCCAACCAAATCTGTTTTTAAGACTTAAATATTGTCCCACTATTTTTTCACTGTTAGTACCTGATGTTCTCTTTTGTTTTGTTTTTGATGTTCTATTTTGTTTAAAGTAGGGTCTCATTATACCACCCAGGTTTGCCTCAAAATTGGTGTAACTCATGCTGGCTTTCAACTCAAAAGCCCCACCACCACCACCTCAGCCTTCCCAGGCAGGGACTGCAGGTCACCCCTGAGCCAGCGCACACAGCCCCGTGTTGTCTCTGACAGTCACCGGCTGCGCGACTGGGTCCCAGTCAGAACCAGCGTGGGCCTAGGCGGCTCCCGGCACCCACACTGCGCTCACTGAGTACCTCGTGTCTCATCCCGCATCATCTCCTACCCTTTAGATCCCACTGCCCGACAGTGAGCTGGAAAAGCTTCTGCCCGCTGAGGGGAGGACGGATTCTGCTTCTTACCACTCCCAGGGTCCTCTCCAAGGCGGCTCCAGGGAAGCTTCCTGGAAAGGAATTTCCTGGGCTAAAGGTCCCCTTGAGCTCCCTGTCCTGCAAGGGACTCATTCCCTGGATCTGGATCGCGTGCTAGAACCTGTCTTCCCCCTCACCCTTCTAGGGTCTTTCTGTTCCCCGAGTTGTCCACTTTTTCTCTTGGGAGCTTCTCAGTCCCTTCCAACTCTGTCCTCTCGAAACATCACCCTTCCCTGGGGTCCTAAGACATTCATTTGTTTTCTTTCTCCCTGGCAAAATGCTGAAAGACAGTGACTCTTCCAGGGCTCCTAAGCGATCTGGGAATAAATCCAGCTGGCGAGAGGCTCAGAGCAAAAAAGCAGCAAAATCTCGGATATGTCGGTCTGTTTATCTCACCTGCTATGAGGAAATCAAAAAACAGTTTTAAATAAGTCATCCCGTGCTCAGATGGCTCAGGCTTTAAACCACATCTTCCGAAACGTTTCTAGGGCAAAGAATTTAGCTCAATGTCACTGCACCTGCCTCTCAATTGCAATGTCCTTAGTTCTATTCACCGTTCAAAAAAAAAATACAAAGAAACATATTTCTAAACCCCACTCCCAGCTCTCTCCTGCATTTTCCTCTCCCAGAAAGTGCTCCAGCGATCAGACCTTGACTCCCCTCCTTCCGCCAGAGGAAGATGGCACACCGTACCCTATCCCCAAACTACCGGCAGACTGATGGAACAAACAGGTTAAAGAGGCACAGGATGGAAATCTAAGTCCCTTAGGACCCTTGAAAACAAATCCGTGTTAGAGTTCAAAGTACTTGGGCTTTTGAAGCCAAATACGGGGCACAGAACTGTTATCCTAGCACTCCAGGAAGCAGAGGCTGGAGGACCACAAGTTGGAGCCCAGCCTGGGCAACTTAACAACTTAGTGAGAATCTCTCTCAAAAATAAATAAATAAAATAAAAGCACTGTAAATGCAGCTCAGTACCAGTGCAAACATCCCGGGTTTAATTCCAAGTACCAGAAGGAAAAAGAGCGTAGTCAACATAACAGTGGTATCAATGTCAGTTAGAGATGCGCACCTCCCTGTGTAGGGCTCTTTCTCCTTCAGCATTCAGCTGCAGGTAAAGGTATCCAGCGGTGTTTACTTTCTTGAAGGAAAGCCTACTATTTGTGTAAGAATGACTTCAGTGCCCTTTACACTTCTGGATTTTGGGCAATTCTGGACCCTGTGTAATTTTTCTGTATAACATTAGCAAGGGTCTGGATCAGAGGGAACTGACCATTCTGGAGGCTGATGTGATTTATAATTTTCCAATTTTTATTTGCTTTGTTGCAACAACTTAAGCCTGCCTTGCAAATCTTCCAATTTTTTTGAGAATCTTGGAAGTTTGCACCCAGAACAACTCTACACTGTTCAGTAACTTTTCTTCTCTTTTCTTCTGAGGGTCAGAAGTCCTTGGTGATATTTTGTAAACTGCACTTCAAGAAGACAAAAGAAGGCCGGGGATTTAGCTCAGTGGTTCTGCCTCCTGCCTTGCAAGTGTGAGGACCCAAGTTCAATTCCTGGTACCCACCTCAAAAAAGAAGAAGACAAAAGAGGCCAAGGATTTAGCTCAGTGGTTGCACCTCCTGCCTAGCCTGCCTAGCAAGTGCAAGCGTAAGGACCAGAGTTTGATCCCTGGTACTAAAAAAAAAAAGAAAAAGAAAGAGCACCTAAGTCCTAACCCTAACCCTTTCTTATAGAAAAAGTAGGTTTTCCTCAAACAAAGTAAACTTTAAACCTCTTTAACTGCCACTGACCTCCAAGAAGAAAGAACCCTACACACTGAAGGATGAATCTCTAGTTGACACTGACACAGTGTGAAATCTACTTTTTATTTTCAGTACTGAAATTTAAATCCAGAACCTTTGCACTGTAACTGAGCTACCTCTCCAGAACTTTCTTTTTACTTTTCATTTTGAGAGAGGTTTTTGCTAAATTGATACAATACCAGGATGGAGGGCTTCAGTTTGCAATCCTCTTGCCTCAGCCTGCCAGAGTGCTGAGGTTAGAGATGTGCACCCTACACACCTAACACACCAGAATTTCATTTTTGTTTGTTCATTTACTTGTTTGTCTTTTGTAATGGAATCAAACTCAGAACCTTGCACTTGCCAGGCAGGTGCTATGCCCTTGAGCTACCTCCCCAAATCTACACACCTAGTGTAAAGTGCTCAGTTACCTTGGCTTATAGTTAACACCACTGTTTTCTACAATACCAATGGGTTAGATTTTAATCGTTCACCTCATGATCTGACACTTCCCAAGCCTCTTAAAAGAGTAGGGGATGGACGGGGATTTAACTCAATGGTTCCCTCTCCAGACTTTCAAGTCCAAGGACCCAAATTTGATCCCTGCTACCTAAATTTAAAAAACAAAAACAACAACAACAACAAAAAAAACAGGAGGGGAGGAGGCTGGTGTGGTGGAACAAGCCTGAAATCCCAGCACTTGGGAGGCTGAAGCAAGACCATCACTGTGAGTTCCAGGCCAGCCTCAGCTACATAGTGAGTTCCAAGCCAGCCTGAATTGCATAGTAAGACCCTGTATCAAAAAGCAAACAAAAACCCCAACTAATAATAATAATAATAATAATAATAATAATAATAATATGAAGAAGAAGAGGAAGAAGTAACCTAGTGGGAGATCTCTCAGAGCTCCTCACAGACTCTTTCTCAGTTCACCACTGCACCAAATCTGTCACAGTCTTCTGCTCAGGAATGGAGACAGCAAAATTCATCACAATTCTGTCCACCAATCCCCTTGCTGAATTTCCCAAGTTGCTCTTCCTTCAAACTAGCACGCATTCCACCAAGGCTTTCAATTAACTCTCAGACAAATTCCTTTTTGTTGGCAGTGAATTTCAATACGGGATGGATACTGTGGACTGAGATCATTCGTGCACTAGGAAGAAGAGGAGCCCTTGACCAATGAGAAGCAGGAGGAGGACACCCCCAAGGACGCTCCCCACTCCAGCTCCTGATTTCCATCCGCTTACAAAATAAAGAAAAAAAGAGAACTTCCAAACAAGCCCACAGGAACCTCAGTTTTCTCCTGTACCCTTGCATGTCCAAATCACTACCGCTTACCATACTTTTCCTTCCTGTGAGACAGCCTCACTTCAAGCAGGGTCTCTGTAGTAGGGCACAGTGGCACACACGTGAAATTCCAGCCCTCTGGAGACTGAGGCACAGAGATGGCACATTTGAGCCCAGCATGGGTAATTTAGCAGCTTTGCAGGACACTGTCTCAAAAATTTTAAACATTAAAAGGGCTGGAGAAATCGGTCAACGGTAGAGCATTTACTTAGCATAAGTAAGGGCCAGCACTACAATAGTAAGTAAAGTAATACGTAACTAAAAAGAGAAAGGGTCTCTGTGCTCCAAAGCCACCCATAAGCACCCAGCACTCTCCCTCCTGGATGACACATGCCAGAAAGGAAGGTCAGGTTAGAGCAGGAACAGCGAAGACAGGGTCAGGAAATCGGTCAACGGTAGAGCATTTACTTAGCATAAGTAAGGGCCAGCACTACAATAGTAAGTAAAGTAATACGTAACTAAAAAGAGAAAGGGTCTCTGTGCTCCAAAGCCACCCATAAGCACCCAGCACTCTCCCTCCTGGATGACACATGCCAGAAAGGAAGGTCAGGTTAGAGCAGGAACAGCGAAGACAGGGTCAGAGTACAAAGAGCAAATGGAAGAGATGTGCACACAGTGATGAGCACTTGCCTAGCATGTGTAACAGCCTGAGCTCAATCCGCAGTGGGGCGGGTGGGAAGAAGGGGGAGGACGGAGAGGTGGGGAGACCAGGCTGCAGTGCCTAACCAAGAAAACAGACATTTGTCTGCCAAGAATAAAAACTAAAAATGAGCAGAGTGCAGCCTCTGATGAAGGTGGAGAGCAAGAAGCCAGGGGTAATGAATACCAAGCGCTCCTCACCTCTTTCTCCCGGGTACAAATCAGAGGGACATTTTCATCAGGGGTTTTGTTCACATACAACAGGTAGCTCTGGAAACAGCTTTAAGATGAAAGGGAGGATGCTACCTCATTCAGATTTTCAAGTGTAAATGCTCTCCCCCATCCCTGGCACCTGAGCATTGAATCTAGGGCATTCAACCACCAGGCTACATCCCCAGTCCTTTCTACTTTATTTTTTTAAATCTTTATTTTGAGACAGGGTCTTGCTGAGTTGCTCAGGCTGATCTCAAGCTCATTGTCCCGTCTGCCTTAACCCCTGGAATGCCCAGCTGACAGGTGTTTGTCACTGAGTTCTGCTGCAGACATGCTTTTGAAAAAAACAGAATCGTCCTTTTGGTACAATCAGAAAATAGTGTGATATTAAATTATGGGAGACCCTGACTGTCTTGGGGTCTGATTACCAAGCCAGGCTGTGGTGTGGAGCTGAACGGTGGAGGTGGTTTTCAAATTCTGTGCTATGAAGCTGTACCCAAGGCTTGCAGTTTATATGATGATGCCATTTATTTTCCACAGTAGTGGACTTAGTCATACCAGAAAAGGGCTTTCTCACCCTTGATATATACGCAGTTTAAACCTCCTTCCAGCCCCTCAGGTGGTCAATGTGGACATCACCTTACATGGCCACCTCCTGGTCACCATGAGACCCCTGGACAGGACCCACTTGCTCACCCCTGGACCCCTACAGCTCCAGGGCAGGGCAGACAGGCCATGGTGACCGCCTCGCAGCCCCAGGTGCCCACAGGACTAATGCCCCACCCACCCCACCCCACCCCCGCTTGCTGGAAATCCACAGGCTGGAGCAGTCCCGGGAACCTGCTCGCTCGGTGACATCCTGGGCCCAGTTGCCTAGGGGTCCCTCAGGCTCTCTCTGGAGCCCTCCCGCTGGTTGAGCCCTAGGTCCTAGACAGCAACCCTCCCTGCCTGCTCCCCTCTGCTCTCTGGGAGCTGTGATTAGGACCCCTCCGGTCCCCTCCTGTGCTTTGTCGGTGCCTGCTGTGTCCCTCATACCTGAACTCACACTGTAGCCTGGCCCTGCTCCTGGTCAGTTCTGCTAGACAGGGGCTTCCTAGGAATAACTGCACAGAAGACAGACACGTACCCCAGGATGTCGCCAGCACAGATAGACCTGAACCTGACAATCAAGTTAGAATTGTGACTTTAGGACGGTGGGAAAGCCATATTCACTGAATGGAGACCCGGGGTGGTTTTTTAATTTTCAGTTCTTCCTGGGTGTGATGGAAGAAAGTTTCCATTAAATGTCTCATTAAAAGACCCAGTGTCCTAAGCATCTTATCTTAAAGTGGGTAAAAAGGGTCATTCCCACACTCTTAGGTAAAATAATGGGATGAATATGTTTAAATACCGCGTTGCTTCTCTGGTGTGAAGAACCACAAATAAAAGTAAGGACTAAAATATATATTAGACATTGGAAAATGGGAAGAAAATGTTCAAATGAGAAGGGGAATAAAGGAGGAGGGAGAAAGGAAAGAAGGGAGAAAAAATACAAATAGAAGGAAAAGAATACAGGAAAAATGAAAAACACATTAAAAAAACTTTTATCGATGAAGGCTGGGCACAGCACAGTGGTGCACATCTGTGATCCCACAGCCCTGCAGGAGGCGGAGGTGGGAGAACCACAAGTTCGAATTAGTGACTTACTGAGCCCCTACCATGAAATAAGAAATTTAAAAAGAATTGGGGATGTAGCTCGGTACAAAGGGCTTACTATTACTCCCACTTTTGCAAAAAAGAAAAAAAGGTGAAATTTTATTATATCTAGATTTGCTTCCAAACAAAGGAAAGTGGAGAGACTGGGAGAATAGAGTAAGATGGGACAAGAATTGGTAAATTTTACGTGAGTGTGGGACGAACAGGTTTCACTGTTTCGTTCTATTGTTCAATTTTTTTTAATGAAAGGTGTTTTAACTATCTTTTTTTTTTTTTTTTTTTTTTTTTTTTTTTGGTACCAGGGATGGAACTCTCAGGCCCTTGCACTTTCGAGGCCTGGAACCACTGAGCTAAATCCCCAGCAAATATTTTACAAAATTGTATCCTTTATCTCTAAAAAAGAAAGTAGCATTTTATTTTAAAAATTGGATGGAAATGGGAGATATAAAATTATGGGTGGTCATTACACTATACACAGACAGGAAAAATATAATAGAAAAATTCGTTGGTTTGTTTGTTTGTTTTAATACCCAGAATCGAACTCAGGGTCTGGTGCTTGCCAGGCAGGCACTGCGCCGCTGCCCTTCACCCCCGCCCCTGTAGTTACGGTCTCGATCTTCCCCACCTTAGATCCGGTGCAGTGCTTTGGTTATACCCACCCAGCAATTGTACGGCTCTCTAGCAACGGCTTTTTCTACAAATTAAATGAATTCTGAGCTCTCTGCCCACCGAAGCCCCCCTCTAGGTTCCAGCCTAGGTCCTGTGGCACTTGTACGTGCCCGAGTGTCCACGGTGCCCCCCTCACAGGCCCAGTCTGAACGGCTCACCCGCTAGGTGCCCGGTGCCTTCCAACTGAGGACGGATGCACGCCACGTGAAGCGAGGCACTCAGTGTACTCGGCCCCCGGGGTGGCGCTCCAGGACTGTGTTGTCCAAGTCGCAGTTTTACTGTTGCTCAACCTTCCTCCTTAGGCAAGACAGGCGCACTGCGGGGGAGATTGGGGGGGGCGTTAATGGCCCAGACAATCATTTATTACTTGGAGAGTTAAGTCTGGCTCCCCTAAAGGTGGAGCTTGAATATTGATGACTATAAGACAAGGATGGCAGCAGAACAGACTCCACACACCTGGAATTTCAGCTTCTGGGAGGCTGAGTCAGGAGAGTCAGAAATTCGAGCCCAGTGTGGGCTTCAGAGAGCCATCTCTCAAAATTTTTAAAAATAAGAAAAAGTAAAAAACGTTTAAGGAGTAGGCTGTATTCAATCCTAAGTACCAACATAATGGATGGGGTGGACACACTGGAGGGACAGGGAGAGCGCACACAGGGGTCCCTGGAAAGAGGCACAAAGAAAGTGGCATCCAGGGAGAGCTGCCAGGGTGTGTGTGTGCTCTCACACTGTGGAGGTGGCAGTGATGGGCAGGGTGACCTGGTAGCAGGATAGGGCACAGGCATTCCAGAATTCTAGGGCTGTGTCCTCAACACTTCCAACCTGTCCCCTGTCCCCTGTGCCAAATGTGGCCACGCCCTGTGCCCTCTGCGCCTAGGTAAGCAGCGGCCCCCCAGGGGATCTCATCACACCTTGTGAAGCTCGGTCCCCTCTGCCCACTCACACGTTCGCAAAGAGTTTAAAGATGGGAGATACATTACAGGATGCCTCAATTAAGCCCACACGGGAACGACCCACATTCAGGTAACTCAAGACTTTGATCATAGGTTAAAACTAAAAACCTGGGCAAAAGCCAAGTTATTCCTACGTCAGGTCGTTCATCACTCGAGAGTCCACTGTAACTGTCCTAAAGTTTAGGGCTGCTGTTGCTCAATAAGTAGATTCTGAAATGAAAAGCAACAGGTACTAGACAAAAAAATCTTTTTTGTTGTTGTTGTTGTTTTTTGGTTTTTTGGTTTTTGGTTTTTTTTGTTTTTTTTTTGTACCAGGGATGGAACTCTGGACCTTGCGCTTACAAGGCTCGGGGCGGCACCACTGAGCTAAATCCCCAGCGCAGAAAAAACATATTTTAAAAGGATTTGGCAGAACTGTGGTGTGAGGATACATTTTTAGAAATAATGAACAGCCCTTGTGATGTCTTCTGAATCTTCATAACTTTAATTTGAAGGCAAATGTTATGGCTTGTGTCTCATTTCCGCACAAAGCCTCATGTAGTCATAGCTTGAGCTTTTTCGGAGGTTCCTGAATGTACAATGTGCGGTGCTGGGATTAAGTGTGTGTGATGACTAAATCAGCCCACTGACTGCTCTGGAACCGCCCTAATCCTGCTGGCCGAGACAGCGCATCAGAGGGGCACAAAGAAGCTGCTAAGGTCCCTTTCTTGCTTGCTTTGCTACCTTCTGCCCTGATGGACCTTTTCTCCTTGGTGATGCCCCTCTGCCAGGACACCCTGCCTCGGAGCCAGCTGACTATGGACTGAAACCCAAGAACTGAGAGCCCAAATAAGCCTTTCCTCCTTTAACTTCGCTGTTGGGGATTTTGCTCCAGCAATGACACAAGTAACTAAGACAAGCGAGTGCACTAGGACTTCCCCAGACCGAGTGTCCAGAGTGCTGGAATTACCCGTGGGCAACACTTCGCCTGGCAATAAGAGATTTTCACAACTGTCACAATTTATATTTGTTTACCAGGTCATTGTAAAGCACACTGTCATGGGTGCAGGTGAAGAGCCCGATGGAAGTGAAGTGTAGGGCCGGGTGCGAGGAGGAGGGACCAGAGTCTTCGAAGCTGCCCACTGTCTCTGGCTGCCACCTTCCAGGTGCCTCTTTGGGTTCTCTGATTCTCTGACCCCTCTTCCTCCCTCCTCTTCTGTACCAAATCAAGCTGGGCAGAGTGCACTCTAATCCCAGTACTTAGGAGGATGAGGCAGGAGGATGGAAACAGTGTGGCTCATGCTTCTACTGTCAGTAGCTAAATCTCCAGCCCAACCAAATCTGTTTTTAAGACTTAAATATTGTCCCACTATTTTTTCATTGTTAGTACCTGATGTTCTCTTTTGTTTTGTTTTTGATGTTCTATTTTGTTTAAAGTAAGGTCTCATTATACCACCCAGGTTTGCCTCAAAATTGGTGTAACTCATGCTGGCTTTCAACTCAAAAGCCCCACCACCACCACCTCAGCCTTCCCAGGCAGGGACTGCAGGTCACCCCTGAGCCAGCGCACACAGCCCCGTGTTGTCTCTGACAGTCACCGGCTGCTCGACTGGGTCCCAGTCAGAACCAGCGTGGGCCTAGGCGGCTCCCGGCACCCACACTGCGCTCACTGAGTACCTCGTGTCTCATCCCGCATCATCTCCTACCCTTTAGATCCCACTGCCCGACAGTGAGCTGGAAAAGCTTCTGCCCGCTGAGGGGAGGACGGATTCTGCTTCTTACCACTCCCAGGGTCCTCTCCAAGGCGGCTCCAGGGAAGCTTCCTGGAAAGGAATTTCCTGGGCTAAAGGTCCCCTTGAGCTCCCTGTCCTGCAAGGGACTCATTCCCTGGATCTGGATCGCGTGCTAGAACCTGTCTTCCCCCTCACCCTTCTAGGGTCTTTCTGTTCCCCGAGTTGTCCACTTTTTCTCTTGGGAGCTTCTCAGTCCCTTCCAACTCTGTCCTCTCGAAACATCACCCTTCCCTGGGGTCCTAAGACATTCATTTGTTTTCTTTCTCCCTGGCAAAATGCTGAAAGACAGTGACTCTTCCAGGGCTCCTAAGCGATCTGGGAATAAATCCAGCTGGCGAGAGGCTCAGAGCAAAAAAGCAGCAAAATCTCGGATATGTCGGTCTGTTTATCTCACCTGCTATGAGGAAATCAAAAAACAGTTTTAAATAAGTCATCCCGTGCTCAGATGGCTCAGGCTTTAAACCACATCTTCCGAAACGTTTCTAGGGCAAAGAATTTAGCTCAATGTCACTGCACCTGCCTCTCAATTGCAATGTCCTTAGTTCTATTCACCGTTCAAAAAAAAAATACAAAGAAACATATTTCTAAACCCCACTCCCAGCTCTCTCCTGCATGTTCCTTGGGTCTCATCCCTGAGAAGCCAAGGCACAGTATCAGGACCAAAGTCCAGGCAGACCTTTGCAATTCTCAGGAATTGAGGAAGGGTAATAAGATCTTTGTGACAGTTGTACTTAAATTATTTTTTTTAAAAAAACATAAGACAGAGCAACAAAGTCCATTTTTAGAGAAATCTTTTCCAGTGATCTAAATGTCAAATGCCTTTAACTGCTGCTGACTTCAAAGGAAGAAAGAACCCTACACATGGAGAGATGTATGTCTAACTGACACTAATATCAGTGTGAAATCTACTTTTTTTCTTTCTTTCAGTACTGGGAACTGAACACAGAACCTCTGCATTGCAAACTACATGTGCAACCTAGACTGATGTATCCAGCAAAACTCTCTTTCAAAATGGAGGGGGAAATAAGACACTTCCACGACAAAGAACACCTGAGAAACTACATGAATACCAAACCAGCACTACAAGGAATTCTAAACAAGATCCTAGAAAAAGACAATCAAGGCAGCAACACCATGAGGCCCAACAGAGCAAATCAAATAGGCAAGGCAAGAAATTAAAAGGAGAAGGTGAAAAAGTGAAATGAGTCAACAAAAGGCCAATAACATGTCAATAATAAGTTAGTACATATCAGTTATAACCAGCAATGTCAATGACCTCAACTCACCAATCAAGAGAAATAGACTGGCAAAATGGAATAAGAAGCAAAATCCAATAATATGTTGTATACAAGAAACACACCTACTGCAAAAAGAAGCCCACACACTGAAAGTGAAAAGATAGAAATCAATTCTCCATGTGACAGGAGCCCCCCCCCAAAAAAAAACAGGAGTAGCAATCTTATTTGCAGACAAAGTAAATTTCAAACCAAAACTGAATCTAGTATTATTGATGTAGGACAGTACTGTATCATACCTCTATGAATGTAAAATATCTAGTACCTGCTCTATGATACATAGTAGGGACCAGGCTTTATCAGAGCTACATTTAATGATATTACTCTACAATGTTCTCTTTCCAGATGATGATTAAGA
>NW_022900928.1:106702238-106754591 GCF_012274545.1 Fukomys damarensis | reverse complement strand
ACTATAAGAGCGAGAAGCAATTTAAATATGTTCAGGGACCATTTTCATCTCCAGAATTAAGGATTATTTTGATGTTACATCATTGCCTTTTCTCTTTTACTTTCCTTTTTAGTTTTATTTTAGGATTCCCTATTTTTAATGTTCATACAGAGATTTCTTTAACTGAAATACCGAATAGTTTCTTTGGTGTGAAAAACTATAATAGTACACAGGATCCTAATGAGATAATTAATAATGTGAAATAGGAAGTAAAGGGCTAAAGGTGTAGGGAAAGTGGGAAGGGTGGGGGAGAGGTAATAAGGGAGAGGAAAAAAATATGAGAAACTGAAAAAATGGAAATAAAGTGTTTGTAAATGGGGAGGGGAGGAGGGGGTGAAGGGAAGACAGAGACAAGGGGTAAAATGAGAATCAAGACCTATTACGTAAAGGTACAGAATCCCAATGATGAATGTAATTGTATTGTATACCTAGATTGTACCAATAACCTCAATAAAAAGAAAAAAAACTGTAAAAAGCAAACTACATGTACAGCACTTGTTTTTCTTTTTCTTTTTTCTTTTTTTTTTTTTTTTGTACGTGGGATCAAACTGGGGACTTTGCACTTTCCAGGGAGGCAGTGGAATTACTCAGCTAAATCCCCAGCCCAGTCCTTTAAATTTTTATTCTCCTGACTCACCTTCCCAGAGTGCTCTGGTTCCAGGTATGACTCCACAGACCTAGTATGAAGTACCTAGCTACATGGCACGCAAAATCAACACTACCTTGGTTTCTACGGTACTTGTAGGGTGGATTTTAATCTTTCACCTCAAGATTTGTCACTTTCCAAGCCTCTTAAAACAATAGGGGAGGGCTGGGGATTTAGCTTAGTGGTAGCGCTGCCTGCCTCACAAGAGCAAGAGCAAGGTCCTAAGTTGGACCCCTGGTACCCAGAAAAAAACAAAAAACAATACGGGAGCCTGAGGTGGTGGTACTTGCCAGTAATCCCAGCACTTGGGAGGCTGAAGCAAGAGGATCACTGTAAGTTCAATGTCACCATGGGCTACACAGTGACATCAAGGCTAGCTTAAATTACTCAGTAAGACCTTGTCTCAAAAAGCAAGCAATAAAGACAGGGATTTAGCTTAATGGTTCTGCTGCCTGCTTCGCAAACACAAGGACCTGTGTTCGATCCCCAGTACAAAAAAAAAAGCAAGCAAACAAAATAATAATGATAAATAATAATTGACCAATTAGGGGATCTCTCAAAGCACTTTCCAGCTTCCTTCTCAATTCACCACTGCCCCAAATCTGTCAAAGCCTTCTGCTCAAGAATGGAGCCAGCAAAATTCATCTTGCTAATAGCCTTCTCCCCATCACAATTCTGTCCCCCAATCCCTTTGCTGACTTCCCCAAGTTCCCCTTTAACCCTTAAACTACCATCCATTCCACCAAGGATTTCTATTCACTCTCAAAGTCCTCCTTCTGGGCAACAAATTCTGACACAGGGTGGATAAGACCTATGGTGCTCTGTGCTGTGCAGTGTACCGAGATGTTTCATGCTTTATGAGGAAGAGGATGTCCTTGCCTAACCAAAACCAGGACAAAAACATCCCAAAGTGCCTGGCAAGAACTTCCAAACAAGCCCACAGGAACCTCAGTTTTCTCCTGTACCCTTGCATGTCCAAATCACTACCGCTTACCATACTTTTCCTTCCTGTGAGACAGCCTCACTTCAAGCAGGGTCTCTGTAGTAGGGCACAGTGGCACACACGTGAAATTCCAGCCCTCTGGAGACTGAGGCACAGAGATGGCACATTTGAGCCCAGCATGGGTAATTTAGCAGCTTTGCAGGACACTGTCTCAAAAATTTTAAACATTAAAAGGGCTGGAGAAATCGGTCAACGGTAGAGCATTTACTTAGCATAAGTAAGGGCCAGCACTACAATAGTAGGTAAAATAATACATAACTAAAAAGAGAAAGGGTCTCTGTGCTCCAAAGCCACCCATAAGCACCCAGCACTCTCCCTCCTGGATGACACATGCCAGAAAGGAAGGTCAGGTTAGAGCAGCAGCAGCGGAGACAGGGTGAGAACACGATGAGCTTCTCAGCTAAATCTGCTCCTACAAAAACCATATGAACACAAGCCCCCCAAAGAGCAAATGGAAGAGATGTGCACACAGTGATGAGCACTTGCCTAGCATGTGTAACAGCCTGAGCTCAATCCGCAGTGGGGCGGGTGGGAAGAAGGGGGAGGACGGAGAGGTGGGGAGACCAGGCTGCAGTGCCTAACCAAGAAAACAGACATTTGTCTGCCAAGAATAAAAACTAAAAATGAGCAGAGTGCAGCCTCTGATGAAGGTGGAGAGCAAGAAGCCAGGGGTAATGAATACCAAGCGCTCCTCACCTCTTTCTCCCGGGTACAAATCAGAGGGACATTTTCATCAGGGGTTTTGTTCACATACAACAGGTAGCTCTGGAAACAGCTTTAAGATGAAAGGGAGGATGCTACCTCATTCAGATTTTCAAGTGTAAATGCTCTCCCCCAACCCTGGCACCTGAGCATTGAATCTAGGGCATTCAACCACCAGGCTACATCCCCAGTTCTTTCTACTTTATTTTTTTAAATCTTTATTTTGAGACAGGGTCTTGCTGAGTTGCTCAGGCTGATCTCAAGCTCATTGTCCCGTCTGCCTTAACCCCTGGAATGCCCAGCTGACAGGTGTTTGTCACTGAGTTCTGCTGCAGATATGCCTTTGAAAAAAACAGAATCGTCCTTTTGGTACAATCAGAAAATAGTGTGATATTAAATTATGGGAGATCCTGACTGTCTTGGGGTCTGATTACCAAGCCAGGCTGTGGTGTGGAGCTGAACGGTGGAGGTGGTTTTCAAATTCTGTGCTATGAAGCTGTACCCAAGGCTTGCAGTTTATATGATGATGCCATTTATTTTCCACAGTAGTGGACTTAGTCATACCAGAAGAAGGGCTTAGTCACCCTTGATATATGCGCAGTTTAAACCTCCTCCCGGCCCCTCAGGTGGTCAATGTGGACATCACCTTACATGGCCACCTCCTGGTCACCATGAGACCCCTGGACAGGACCCACTTGCTCACCCCTGGACCCCTACAGCTCCAGGGCAGGGCAGACAGGCCATGGTGACCGCCTCTCAGCCCCAGGTGCCCACAGGACTAATGCCCCACTCCCCCACCCCCGCTTGCTGGAAATCCACAGGCTGGAGCAGTCCCGGGAACCTGCTCGCTCGGTGACATCCTGGGCCCAGTTGCCTAGGGGTCCCTCAGGCTCTCTCTGGAGCCCTCCTGCTGGTTGAGCCCTAGGTCCTAGACAGCAACCCTCCCTGCCTGCTCCCCTCTGCTCTCTGGGAGCTGTGATTAGGACCCCTCCTGTCCCCTCCGGTGCTTTGTCGGTGCCTGCTGTGTCCCTCACACCTGAACTCACACTGTAGCCTGGCCCTGCTCCTGGTCAGTTCTGCTAGACAGGGGCTTCCTAGGAATAACTGCACAGAAGACAGACACGTACCCCAGGATGTCGCCAGCACAGATAGACCTGAACCTGACAATCAAGTTAGAATTGTGACTTTAGGACGGTGGGAAAGCCATATTCACTGAATGGAGACCCCAGGTCATTTTTTAATTTTGAGCTGTTCCTGGGCAAGCACTATGCAGCAGCACACACTCTTGAGATGCTGAGCAGAGCAAGAGCTGCAGCTCTCAGCTAGCCACGCGTCTCCAAGGCAACAGCCGAAGCTCGGTGGCGTGTTGCTAGGCTACGATGTTCAGTAAGTAGGTGCGTTCAATCCATTTTCAACTTCGCATATTTTCATCTGACAATGGGTTTATCTGGCTGTAACCCCTTCCTAGTTCTAGGAACATCTGTGTAAACACGACTCCTCTTTGAAGAACATTCGGACACAGGTCAGACACTTACTCCAGGCTAAAGAAGTATCCTGTGGCAGGTGCACTATAATATCCAGGACCCCCCTCCGGAACCCCATCTGAGCAGCACTAGCTCCTGCTCTCTCCGGAAAGACCAAATTAGAGGAACATACAAAGGTGCAGCAAGCATGATATGTGGTCTTGACCACAAGGAGCACAACCAAATACCCTCATGTGCAGCTTGTCCTGCCAGTGCACAGTGTCCAGAGACGGGGTCCTCCCTCAGTCGTCCGCCATGCCTGTGTATCAGCATAAATCCTCTGGAAGGGAGCACAGTGCCCCCACACTTCTGCCTAACAACAACAGACCACACAGAGGTCCCTGATGGACTGACGATAGCCCCAAAGGCAGAGGGTCCTTGGACTCGGGCAGAGTACCCCACATCTGTAATCCCTCCTCTCCAGGAGGCTGATAGAACAGGATGGGAAGTTGCAGCCCAGCTGCACAGTTTAATAAGAACTTACCTCAAAATTAAATGAAAAATTAAAAAGGGACTGGGCACATAGCTCAGTGTGAAATCCTTGGGTTCAGTCTCCAGGACCGCAAGGGGAAAGAGGGGGAGAATGAGGGTGGGGGAGGCCACCACACACCAGGAGAACGGAAGAGCCTGCAGCAGACAAGCCACAGTGAGAAAGGTACAGGGATGTGTCCCCTGAGACCACTAAGCTGGGTGATGGAGCTGCACTGTGTGTTCTAACCTCAAGGAGAAGAACACTCTCACCACGGGGAATCAATATACCTAGGGGGAATCAAGGAGGAAGTCCGCAGTCTCTCTTTGGTCTTCCTTTGTTCCTGGCATTCTTCACTCTGCAGACCATAAGGAGAACCCCTGGGGGGAGGTTGCAGCTCACATTGGATCTCACCAGAAGCATGGTGGTAAATAGCCAGAGAGGGAAAAGAGCTCAGCTTCCTGGACAGACAGGCCATTCTAAAGACCCTACCTTTCTTTTTAAGGTACAGGGGATTGAATTGGGGTCCTCATGCTTGCGAGGCAATGGCAACATTGAGTTAAATCCCTGGCCCCTAAAAACCCTACCTTTAAAAGACCAAAAAGAAAAAAGTGAGCCAGATTATACTCAGTAGTAGAGCAATATTGGGCCTGGGTTCAATTGCCCATAATCACGAAAAAAGAGGGGGCCAATTTCTTGTACTTAGGGTCTGTACCAGAAAGAAACCGCAGGCTCA
This sequence comes from Fukomys damarensis, assembly GCF_012274545.1. NCBI lineage: Eukaryota > Metazoa > Chordata > Mammalia > Rodentia > Bathyergidae > Fukomys > Fukomys damarensis. Next base: position 106,749,473 of record NW_022900928.1, on the reverse strand, counting down.
GGCCATTGGGTACCTGACACATCCCCATTTCCTCCTGCTAACCAGAGATAGAAATGTAAGAACCATCCAAGCTTCAGGGAGTCAACCAAGCAAAACAAAACAGAAAAAGTCAGTAGGCTGACCTCAAGAGAAAATTCAAATTAATTAATATTTGCAAAGCAAAAGCATACTAATTGGCAATTTGGAGTTACATTCCTGCAATTAGTATGTCCTGAACATTTTAAATTACTTTTATCATTATATTCTTTTTAATAGAATTGTTTACTAAAGAAACCTCTCCTCGCCCGTTGGCTCTCCCATGTCTGCGTACACTGTCACGTCAGCTTGTGGGAGTCATGTTCTCTTATTAAGCTAACGGTAAAGTGCTATGAATAAATGAAAATTTGAGCATGTAGGGTCTATGATAATAAATTATGAATTAATAGTCTTAACATTTAAAGGATTTATACTTGAGGTTGTATTAAGGAAAACTGCCTCCAACTTTTAGTCTAAGAGATTACTGGAGTAACCATTTAGAAAAGAATCACAATGGCAGAGTTGTTTAAATTTTCAATGCAGTATTAAGAATTGTAGACCAAATGAAATGTGTGTGTACCCAACTGTTAATATCTCTACTACTAAAGAAAACAAGAATAAAATGCAGCGAGTTACGGTGAGGACATAGAGAAGCTGGAAAAGAGCACTGCTGGAGGGCACATCAAATTGGGCAGCATTACAGAAAATGACATGAAGGTGCTCAAAACAAATGAGTAGTCACAGCAGGAGAAACACTGTCTGGCGCTACACCTATGAAGGATTGGAAGTGGTCAGTCTCGACCAGATATTTAGCTCAGTGGTGCCACTTCCTGCCTTGCAAGCAGAAAGGTCCAGGTCTTGAGTTCAATCCCTACTACCAAAAAAAGAAAAGAAAGAAAGAAAAGAAAAGCGGTCAGTCTTCTAGATACAATAGAAAAGAACATACAGAGGGCTAGAAAGGGAGAATCAGGGTTTACTGGTTATAAAGATTTGTGGGCCGGGGATTTAGCTCAATGGTGCCACTGCATGCCTTGCAAGTACAAGGTGCAGAGTTCATTCCCCAGTACCAAACAAACAAAGATTCAGATTTGTAAGATGAAGAATTTGAGGATGGGCTGGACAACAACATGAATATGCCTAACTTTACTGAATGGTACTCTTCAAAATGTTAGTCCAGCCTGGTGTGCTAAGGCAGGATGACTGGGTGTTCAAGGCCATCCTGGGTAACATAGTAAGACTCTTTCTCACAAACAAAACAAAAAGGTTAATATATGATAACCTTAATGTTAAGTGGGTTTCTTTTGCTACAATAAAAGAAATCTTGAACAAAAAAAGGACAGAGAACAATCTCAAACTTGTACACTTGGCTAACTATAGTGCATTCTTTTTTTAACTTTATTAAATTTATTATGCCCGGGATTTAGCTCAGTGGTTTTGCTGCCCGCTGTGCAAGCCCAAGGGCCCGAGTTTGATCCCCAGTACCAAAGGGGGGGGGGAAAGGAACTTTATTAAATTTATTGTTACATATGAGGTATACAACACAGTTACATTCTTTTTTTTTTTTTTTTTTTTTGGTACCAGGGATCAAACTCGGGTCCTTGCACTTGCAAAGCAGGTAGCAGAACCACTGAGCTAAATCCTTGGCCCCAACACAGTTACATTCATCATTGGGATCTTGTACCTATATCTGACTTATCAGGTTCTTATTTTTCCCTATTCCCCAGCCTTCCCCTCAGCCCCTCACCCTTCCCTGTTTACAAAGACATTGTTTCCATGTTTTTCTTTTCCCTTTTTACCTTTCCCCTACCCCTCCCACTTTCTCTACTCTTTTAGCCTTTTCTTCCTATTACATAATATCAATAATACATTTTAATGCTTATTTACACTTTTACTTTTTCACACCAGAGAAACTATTCAGTATTTACACATGTGTAACTTATTAATTTCACTTCAGAGTGTGGCCTCAATGTGCATCCACTTAGCTATAAATCTCTCTAGTTTCTCATTCTTTATGGCTGAATAGTATTCCATTTTATTAAAACACACACACACACACACACACACACACACACACACACATCTTCTTTATCCAGTCTCCATTTGTTCAGCAACTAGGCTGTTTCCAAGTTTTAGCTATTACAAACTGTGCTGCTATAAACATAGCTAAGCATACATCGCTATGATATTATTCTTTTAATTCTTTTGGGAAGATACTCAGCAGAGAAATAGCTGGGCCAAATGGGAGTTCTAATCCTAGGTGTTTGAGGTATCTCCACATTAATTTCCACAGTGGCTGCACAAGTCTGCACTCCCACCAACAATGAAGGGATCCTATCTTCCCACAACCCCACCAGCATTTGTTATTGGTTGATTTCTTGATATCAGCCATTCTTACTGGGGTAAGATGGAATCTCAGCATTGTTTTCATCTGCATCTCTCAAATGACCAGTGATGTTGAACATTTTTTCATATGACTACTTGCTGCTTTTACTTTTTTGTCTGAGAAATGTCTGTTCATTTCAGATGTCCATTTTCAAATTGGGTCTTTATATTTGGAGGGTCTGATTATTTTAAGTTCTTTATATATTTTAGATAGTAGACCTTTGTCTAAGGAACAGCTGTTAAAATTTTTTCCCCACATTGTAGGTTATCTGTTAGCTCTGCTGGTGGTTTCTTTTCCAGTGCAGAAGCTTTTTAAAACGATGAGATCCTTTCGATCCCCAGTACCAAAAAAAAACAAAAATAAATACATAAATAAATAAAAAGATGAGATCCCAGTTGTTGATTCTTTGTGCTAGTTCCCATGCTACGGAGGATTTGTTCATAAAGTCTTTTCCTGTGCCGATATCCTCAAGAGTTCTGCCTAATTTATCTTCACTGCACTCTTTGCTCCCTGGAAATCTACCAGAAGGTTCCCTCCAAGCACTTCCCCCTCCCTCGCCTGCTCTGGCACTTCACTGTGCCCTCCCGCTCGGCACCCAGCAGCACTGTCTCTGCCTTAGGGACAGTGCAGACTGCAGACGGGAAGAAGCTCCTTTCCCAGCCATCAGTTCCATGGCTTGTCCTACTGTACCTGCCCAAGTCATGTCTAAGGAACATGGTTAGAACTGGCATGGTGAGTGGGGTAGCTGGACCCAGACAGCCCCATGGGCCTTTGGCTGCTCCGGACTTAGTAACTGTCTGTGTACCTGGTGGCCACTGACTGAGAGGGCTCCACAGGTGCAGGTGTGCTGGCTGCTGATGGCTGTTTCTTGGCTGCTCCTTAGTTTTAGTATCACCCTGCTTTGCCAACCTCAGAGTGAGGAGCTGGAAGAATCATTCCCTTTCTGGGCCGCAGAGGAGAGGACCCCCTATGGGGCACCACAAAGCCCCAACCTAGGAAGGACTGCCTGGTACAAAGCACACAGGAGAGTGCCACAAAGTGTTCAAACACAAACATGGGGTGTGTGTACCCCTCTCCCAGAGTTCCAAGGCAAGAATAGATTGCAATGCTTAGTTACCTAAGCAGTTTCATGATGAGAGATAGCGGCATGTAGCTCCTTAAAGAGCTCCAAGATGAGACTGAGCCATGTAGTACCCCCAAAGTCTTTGAAGATGAAGGGACAGGGGAAAAAACCACAAACACGCTGCAGGATCCCAGGCTTCATAAAGTTTGCCTAAGACAAAGCCACTCAAGACAGTGCTAAATCTGCAGCCATTCTAAGACCCGTAGAGTGCTGCCTACAGAACTGTGCCAGATCCAAACCCCACAGAAAAGGGGCATGGAAGCAGCATTTCTTACACACAGCTTTCTCTACACATCTCTTGCATCTGTTCCTGAGTTCTAGCCTTTGTAATAAGCCAGTAATCCAATAAATAAACTACAGCATTTTCTGATGCTAAGCTGATATAGCAAAATGGCAACTAAAGAGAGAGCAAGAAGCAAGTATGAGATTCCCCTGACCTTATCACTCTGTAAACCGTTGTGCACAAAAGGTGGGGCGTGGGATGGAATAGTACTTCCCCCTTCTCCCAGAACAGCACTCAGTCTCAGTTGATGTGCAGGAACCTGTATGCTTCAGCATAAACAGCACACTCAAGCCCAGCTTAGTGTGACTCCTAGTGGAAACAACTATTTTGCATAACAGGTGGTCCCGGCATACCTCCCCATCCTACAGGACAATGTCGTTAGCCAAGTCAACCAAGCATCACATGAAGGCCACTGACACCAGACTTTCTTAGCTGGTATTGCAGATGATGATATCATTTAGAAAAGGTCACTGCATTCAGACTGGCCATAGTCCCCCTTCACCTAGTTCAACATATAAATTGCCTCCTGTTCTGTGGCACTTGTATCTTCCTGTTTTGCCACCAACCAAGAAACACATCTGCTCCAAGTCCCCATGAAGTGCACTCTGTGCTGTCCCAGATCTGTCTGCCTTTTTCTTCTCTCATGGCATCATTCAGCTGTTTAATATAAAACAGGAGCATTTTTTTTTTCTAAAACAAATATCCCCTGTAGCATTCTATGTGGCACAATTTGCAGTAGTCCGCAGCACTAAGCTGTTCCAGCTTTCCAGTTCGAAGCTGGAAAAGCAGAAAAAAACCCAACAAGAAACTACATGTGCAGTGGCATCAGCAGCGAGTATTCTCAGGCCAGGAGTGCTGCAGCAGGGTCAGTTACTAAACCCAGCGCGAGGGCCAAAGGACCAACATCTTCATCTTGAACCAAATATGCCAATTGTTCTAGCTCTCCCACTCAGCTCGGTTTGCCCAGGCATACTAAGACACAGATATGAAAAACAATACCTAAGAAGGAAGAATTTATTTAATATCTTTTTTCTATATTTGATCTTAATCATTGCCTCCCAGAAACAAAAATCTAATACATGAGAAAAACGAGTGCTCGCTTCTGCAGCACATATACATGTGAAAAACGAAAGTGATCTAATTGTCACTGAGTATGGTGGGTGGTTGGTAGAAAGGATGGACACAGGCATTCTGTGGTATTTAGGGATTGTGTCCAGGGCATTCTACCACCGAGCTCATTACCAGCCCTGTTTAGTTTTCATTTGGAGACAGGACCTCACTAAATTGCCCAGAGTAGCCTTGAACCTGAAGTTCTGACAGCTCTCCCCGAATAGAATAGCTGTGGTTACAAGTACGCACCACCACACCCGCCAGCCATAATACTTTAGATAACAAAAAAGCCAAGTGCATCACCAGGTACTCCAGTTCAAGAATCTAATCAGAAAATACGTTGCCACTTATACAAGTCATACAATAACACCTTCCTTGAAACATAATACAAGTGATTTATTCCCTGAAGAGGACGTGGGAACAAGTTGTAACAAAACATTTGATACATTTCTTTTTAAATTAGTTTCCTATATCTTTTCCGTGCATCGTGCTTTTTCTCAAAGGCAGTCAGACAAATAAACCATCTCAAGCCTCACAGCCTGATTCTCTGAAATGATGCTGAATAACTCTTGGAATTGCTCGTTCAAAGGGAAAGGGACGGCGCTGCCAGTCTCATCTCTGAAATCACTGAAGAATAGTAAGATTGATAGTATGAGAGCTGTCATAAGTATCTTTTTTTCATAAATATCTTGAGTTCAACAAACTTTGATTTTCTTTTCTTTCCCTTTTCCTTCCTTTTGTGTGTGTGTGAGAGAGAGAGAGAGAGTGTGTGTGTGTGTGTGTGTGTGTGTGTGTTACGAGATAAATGATCTACCACTGAGCTACAACTATAGTCGACACTTTGATTTTGCTTGCATTTAAAATAACAGAATTTTTAGCTATGGGTGTAGCTGAGTGTTAAAATGGATGCTTACCATCTACAAAACTCTAGGTTCCATCCCCAAAAGCACACACACATTTTTTTGTTTTACTTTGTTTTTGGCCCCCAGGATCTCGAACTCAAGACCTTGCGCTTTCCAGACAGGTGCGGTGCCACTGAGCTAAATCCCCAGCCCAGCACACACACATTTTGAAGGTCATAAAAGAAAAATTAGAATGGCTCTTCAATTATTTCTTTTAATATTGCTTCTTTGAAGCTAATTCCAGTCAGGCATAATCTCAGCACTCTAGGAGGCTGATGCTGGAGGTTCATAAATTCTGGCCCAACCTGAGTAATTTAGCAATTTAGGGAGACCCTGTTTCAAAAGATGGAAAGGGCTGGCAAGGTAAATCTGAGTGAAGGTTCTGGGTTCAACCCTCAGTTCTGAAAAAAAATCTAATTCCATGAGTTGGACGTGGGGGTATAATTCTGTAAGAGGAGGATCTCACGTTTGAGGCCAGCATGGGCTACATATCGAGTTCAAGGGCCAGGACTTTAGCTCAGTGGTCTCATGCCTGCCTGGCAAGCACAAGCACAGTAAAGTGTGAGTGTTAGTGACTTCAAGGCCATCATGGAAGACAAATGCGGCAAAACACTGTCTCAACAAAACAAAAGAAAAATCTAGTGAGTGAGTGGTAAATATCTGTAATCCCAGGTTGAGGCAGCAAGATCTCAAGTTTGAGGCTAGTTTGAACACTGTAGGGATATTTTAAAATAAAATAAACTGTCTCAAAATAAAATGTAATACAGGCTGGGGGGTGTAGCCCAGTGTAGCATGGGGCTCTGACTCAATCCACACTACATAGAAAGGAAGGAATAATGGAAGGGAGGGAGGAGGAGAGGGAGAGAGAAGGTCGGAGGGGAGAGAGAGAGAGAGAGAGAGAGAGAGAGAGAGAGAGAGAGAGAGAGAGATGGGGGAAGATATATCAATCTAATTCCCTGGATCTGAGAATTAACTGCTTGACTACATTTCTGAAGGGTCAGGGTCTAATTTCACCATACTAACCTGGAAAATGACTGGGTCGGGACTGAAGGGCTGGGCTCAGAAAGCTCTGTGGAATTATCTGTCTTCATTTCAGAATTCACTTACTGAATACCAGTACTGGATGTTATGCCAATTTTCACACAAAGCACAAATTACCTTCTCCAACAGGTTTTCCCAGCTGATAATATGCTTAGGTGGCAATTACCTGCACTGAATTATTTCCCTAAAATGGATTTGGGGAGCCTACATTAAAGACAGATGTGATATTGGCTAATGGTTTATTCAGCCAGGCCAGCAGGAGTTGGAGAGGGAATTTTTTACCAACCCATCTCTAGTCTTTAAGCTCTGGAAATGTGTGAAGAGGGCTCAGAGGACCAGGGTGGACAAGGTAGGGTGGCGAGTGACTCACCTGGGGGCCCTCGACACACTGGAGACCTGCAGCATTTGTGATGTAGACAGCCCCAAGAAACCCAGGGCGGCAAGGCCACCGCCACCTCGCTCCAGATGCTGGGTCCCAAACTCACCGGACCCAGTTTCTCCAGTCCTAAACCCACCTCCTCCCCCATAAGCCAAAATCCACACCCCAACCACCCTTCTTTGGGTCCCTTCCTGGGCACTCAATGAACTCATTCTCCTGTCTCTGCAGCGCCGCCGTCCTGTGCTCACAGCCGGGTCATCACAGCCCACCTCAGTGGAAGGTTAGGGGCCCCTCGCGGGCAGAGATTCAATCATCACACATTGCTGGCTGGGGAACAGGTGGGAGTCATAGCGCCTGGGCTGAGCATGAAGCTTCGGGCCACTTCCAACAAATCTTAACAGCGCGGCCAGTTCCTCGGCGGGCTCTACCGGTCTTCTATGTTATTTTGCTTGTTTGTTTGTTTCGCTTTGTTTTATTTTAACGTTAATCTTATAAACTTTTCCCTATTACTCCAAGCGATTCTAGTAAACTGTGGACCCCGCGGGGTAGTCATGGAAACCCTTGATTTATAACCCAGTCACATGCACAGGTGACAACCTGCGGCTGGCTTCGGAAGCCAGGGGGTGAGTTGGGCAGTCCTTGGGGGAATGAGCCCTGAACCCTGGAGTCGGTGCTATTTCCAGATAGACAAGGTCATAATTCTATAAAGCCAGTTGGTATCTACAGAGAATTGAAAATTGCCTGGTGTCGGAGAAAATTCCTAATCTGGTGCAGGCAGTGAAACGCTGAAAATTTTGCAAGAGCACGGACAGAAATATGTCTTTTCCTACTGTAACTGGGTTGCCGGAACAAAATCCCCAAAGTTTGCTCTCGGAAGAGGAGGCAGTCACTCTCCGTAGCTAGTTAAAATTAAAAAATCAAAGAGCTCCCCCTTTCTTTTGAAACTCAAGCAGGGAAAACTTGAATGGACCCCTGCTAGCTTTCCTAAAGAAAAAGCCTCGGGTGCCTGGTCACCTTGGTAACAATTGTTTTAAGCTTTTTTTCTTTTTTTAAAGGAATTTTGAGGAAGAAGACTTATCTGGCTCAAACTGGCTGAAAGCCAGCCCCTCCTCCCTTTCTTGGGGGGGACCTGCGGAAAGCACAGCTGTGCATCTTTTCGACGTCACAGGGCCAAAAACCCCACCCTCTGGTCAAGCCAAGTCCACCATTTCTCACCCGGGAAAAGCCATGGAGTTTGTCTTTGCCTGAACCCACCCTTAGGCATCCTTTCCTTAACTCGGATCACCTGTACTCAGTCGCGCACCACGCTGTTTTCCCATCCCTTGAAACCCCCTGAACCCTGGCAGGGACAATGTGAGTCCAGCCACCACCCTTTTTGCCGGCCTCACAGAAATAAAGGCTTTCTCTATTTTTGCAAAACTCTGGCAGCTGACAGAGAAGAGCTGGCTACGTGACACTATCATATACCCGAGAATCGGCTATAGAAATGCATTACTCTAATTGTGCAATCTCTTTTCGTTTTCTCCAATTTCCTAATTTCTTTTATTTGCAACATCCTTCTATTTCCTATTTTCTTAGCTGTAAATACAACTGTGTACTTTCCCCTGTGAATTTAACAGATGTCAAATCAAATACAATAGTCACTTGTCCCGTACAATTTTTATTACAATCGATTCCCATCTCTTTATATGTGTGGTTTGGAAGAAAACCTGTGAAGAACCCATTTTGCATTGGTGGTAAGAATTATGAAAATGTATATAAACGCCTAACTCACAGAGCTCAAAATGTGATCCAATGTTGTTATGACCTTACTGGCTTAATATATTAGGATGATTAATATATTAGTGAAATAAAAATTTCACTTTATCAAAATGTTTCAAATTCTGGGACTTCTGCCTATCATGATCAAAGGATCTCATGACAGCTCATTTGGTGATATTATTTGTAGTTCGTTATGTATGTGAATGTGTCTGCGTGTGTGTTGTTTTTTCTGGTTTGGTTCTTGTCTTGTTTTTTGCAGTGCTGTGGGTCAAACCCAGGGCTTCCTACATAGCAGGCACGGGCTCCAATATTAAGCTCCACTCCCACACCATTATTGTTGGCTTTAATAACATTTTGCATGTATGTTTAATCCTAAGAGACAACCATCAGCTAAAAGATACCACTGAGAACAACATAATGGTGCCCTGCTGTTACTGTAAAGCTATACTGAATTCATTCCTTTTTTACCAAAGTAGGACTTTCTGATGCTGTGATAATGTTCTGGTAAACGAGTTTATGTAGTGTCAAATGATTCCCTAGATGTGTTCATTTCTTTTGATGAATACCACTACAAAATAGCCTGGTTCCTTGCTACAGCCTCACTGACCGGCTGTAATCCAACAGGCTTGAAAATGATCAATTATCTGCCTCAACGAGAGAGAAATTCTGTCTGGGTACTCTATTAACTTTGATGAATACATTATTTGCTGATTGTTTCAGGGAAAAAAATGTGAAAGGGAAGAAATGGTCATTCAGTAGGAAATTACTGAAGAGCACCCAATCAACTCAAGGTTCCACTTACAATATTGTAAGATTTCACTTACAATAGCTAGAAATTGCTCTTTTTAAATTTTTAAAACTTTGTTCCTTTTCTTTCTCCTTTTTCTTCTTTTTTGTAATGAGGATTGAGCCCAAAGCCTTGCACTTGCTACACAAGGACCTCACCACTAAACAACAATCTCAGCCTGTCTTATTTTTTTTAATCAAGCTTCTATTTATTTAAGTCTGAAACAAATTACTGTGATCTCTCTACAATCATTTTCTTTTCTCCCTGCTTTCTGCAAAATAGAATACATTTCTGCAGATATCAGAAAACATCACTTTCATGTAGTTTTTGTCATGCTATAATCCTTCTTTCAAGACAGCTGAAATTTACACTTCCCAAGCCAACTCCTCACAAACAAAAGGCAGAGGAAGAGAAACCCCATGTTCTAAAGTGAAGTATCTTTCCAGAGCAAGGCATCACTCCCAGACATGGAGCAAAGAACTTCTCTGGGGTCTTTTTACCATCTTCTAAAATTTTCCCAACTGCTTGCTTAGTGACTGTAAGGAACTATAATTGATTAGTTATATACTTGTGTATGTTAATAATAGTAAAATCACTTTAGAGGTAGATAATTTCATTTTGAACACAATTATGAAATGAAAGCCCTTATGGGGCACAATGACAAAAAAGTCAGGTATAACATTAAAAATAAAAGTGGTTATTAGGACAAATAGTTTACATCAACTTAGCACCTTCCATAAATTAACCACATAATTTATTTGACTAAGCCTTTATTTCCTGAAGTTGCTGTGGTGTTGAAATTAAGAAGGAAAATCACTAGCTCTTCTAAAGGGTAAGTTGTATTTCATATGTTACTTTCCTAAATGAACTCTTGGCTGATTTCCACAAACCTGAGCTCCAGTCTAGATCAGGGATCCTCCGTGGGAAGAATTGTTACTCAAATTTAAATGCCTGTTGGCAAGTGTGTGTCTCTTCTCCTCCACTGTAGTTTTGCTAACTTCCATAGCAGAGCTTCTGATAAATAGTAAGGATAAAATAATAGGTACTGATTACCAGAGATTGTTTGGCAGGTTTGGATAAAAGGCATTCATGCTCTGAACATCTTGGGCAGAATTAACCCTTATTTTTATCTGAAAAGTCCATGGTGGATTGAGAAGGGAATTGGAGTCCTCAAATTCATTAGTCTCTCTGTCCAGTTCCTTTTTCTTATGAAAGGGGTTAAAACAATGATGAGCCCTAGAAAAGCCAACCTCCCACCTGAGAAATGGACTAAACCTATTCATTAAAACAGGACATTTGGTCTCAAATGGGGGAAAACAGGGAAGTTTTTATCCAAACTATTATCAAGGTCTGGAAACTGTCATGATCAATCACGGGTTGCTTATAATTAAACCAGTTTACCTTGCTCTATTCAAAAGGGTACAAGTACCAAGCACCCCTCATTACACAAGGAGCATTTAACACATCTGGAGTTACCTAATGTTTCCTGAGTACTGTTAAGTATAGAACAGTGCTCAGTAATGTCACATGCATTTTCACAGTTCATTCCCAAGACAGTACTGTGAGGTGCTGGTACTATTATTTGCTTGAGGCTAGGAGAGGGTGGCAGCTGTCAGAAGTGGTACGGACCAGGCTGGATCCCAGGTCTGGCTGCGTTCAGAGCCTTCCTTCCTGGCCCCTGAGCACACAGTCTCTCCACACTGAGCTGTGCTGGCCTCATGGGCCAGGATCACCTGTCCCTCCTCCCTGTAGCTCCAGGTGGGGCAAAGTGCTAGAAATAAACAGGTGCTCAGAGCCAGGGATTTAGCTGAGTGGCGCTGCACCTGCCTCACAGGCGCAAGGTCCTGAGTTTGATCCCCCTTACAGAAAAACAAAAACAAAAAAACAGGCATCTAACCAGTGTTGAGTGAATGCAAAAGCAAGCTTTCTTTCAAAGTAAACATTCAGTAGTCTTATTATTAATACATTTAACTAAATACTATGTAGAAATGAAATGCACAAATACAACCAACATAACATAAATGATTACATATATATTATTTTTATTGAATTATTAATCCACGTTCTGTGTTGAAGAAGAAACTAGTCTTATCTTCGATTAGGCATAGTCATAGACTAGCTTCAGCCTCTATACAGCACAACCTAATAAAAAGCTATGTCAGCTCCTAGTTACATAATTAGGCAGAATGCTCCACTTCCAGAATTTCTCCTCTTAAACTAGGTTCACAATTATAAACTACCAAAAAATAAAATTTTATGAAAGACTAAGGATGGCCTGTCTATAAAGCACCTTCTTCATACTTAATAACCAACTTGGCTCTAATTTTACATTTTATTATTTTTCATGTTGTAGGAATACTGGTCCTCATAAAAATTAAACCAGGCACAGTATGGCTCAGTTTGGCTTGCAGTCTTTCCCAAGCTGCCGGGGTGCACAGCTCTTTTCAAAGTCCTTCTCTACAAAGTCCTCCTTGTTTATATTAATTCTGATTTTATTCTGAGCCTTGACACACCCTCAAGTACTTTTGAAGCGATGTGATTCTATGTGTTTATATTGATTATTTGCTGTTGAATATTGGTCTGTATTGTATCTGATTTTGAGTAAAGCATTAAGGTCACCTAGCTCAGAATTTTGCCATCAAGGAACTGCCTTTTTGCCAGTGATACCAAAAGGAGTCTTCCTTTTAGTGTTCCAAGAACATCTGTCTAAACCACTGGAGAGACTAAGTCGAGTTTTATTTGTGTATTTTATTTTTTTAGTGCTGGGTATGGACCTCATGGCCTTGTGTGCAGTGGGAAAGTGCTCTACCACTGAGGCCAAGACCCTACTAAGTGGCATGACCATATTTTTTGTCCAAAATTCTGATCAGTAACATTGAAATTATAGTTTTTGAGCATATATTCAAGAATATTTATTGCAGACTTGAGTAAGATGTGGATTCCCTAGAGGATAAAAATGAGCAGTACCGTTGTGAATAGCACAGTAAGAAATAGAAAATCTTATAGAAGGGTATTTTTGCTGTAACCTAAAAATTACTATGCTTAACAATTCATACAAATCAGTTAGTATTTAGACTTTTTTTTTTTTTTTTTGTACTGGGGATTGAACTCAGGACCTTGCACTTGTTAGGCAGATGTAGTACCACTGAGCTAAGTTCCCTGCCCTTTTCAGACTTTTTACACAGAATTTGAGTTTTCCAAGTGCAGTTCTTGCCATGTGGGATCAATAACTATATAATTTGTAAACTTAGCTCAAAGGTAACTTCAACTGATAATATGATTTCAAAGCAGCCTCCTAAAAACAAGCTATTGACTAAGCCAAGGTTTAAAAGTATATCACTTCAAATACATTTCGTGCCATAACCATAGAGAAATTAGCATTTTAGAAAAAAGTAACCTGAAGCTCTCTTGACCATTCCTAGTTTAAATCCTACATAATTCTGTTTTATTTCAGGAAGAAACTATTACAAGTGAATCCAACATGTTAGTTGTTCCCAATCATTTGGCAGTGTTAGTTTATAAGAAGAATGACAAGAAAGAAAAGGTTTGAAGATGACTGACTGGCTGTGTCCCCAAGCTGAAAAGCCATCTATTTCCCACTTCAGTGGTTTGTGGTAATTACATTATCTCCTGAGCGCTGCCTTTTAGAGTAGCTAGAAAGTCCATTCTGAGATACATTTTTGAGAAAATAACACTATATCAACAGCTTAGGTGAACTCATCTTAAATCCAGTTACACTACAGACTTTACAATACCCTGGCATCACCTGTATTTACTGGCTTTGGGAGGTGGGTGTAGCAAAAAAAATCATTTTTTTAAAAACAGGATTTGTGCTTTTCCTTAGAAAAATAAGTACTTTCTACTGGTTTATAGTAGGTAATGTAAAAGCTCTTTTGTTAACACGAGTTGAGAGATTGTGGGTGGTTTTTAACATTTATAATCTTTTAAGTAATGTTTGAAACACTATGTTCTGTATTTAATTCTTAAGGATGTTTTGAATCCACTCATGTTAAAGCTAAACAGTTGCTGAACAAGATATTGTTCCTGCTGGGGAAACTGTCAGTATTCTAACGGTGGACCGAGTCCTGTTCATCTACTTTTTAAAAACAAACCAAAGGTAAAAAGAAAAGAAGGTAAAGTAAAGAAAAAGACTACATGAAAAGAAACAAGACAGAAATATATTAAAATGATACCCAGCTTTAATAACTGACAAAAGAGATACATAATGGGATGGGAACAAAAGACAAGCCAGTATTTGCTAGACATTCTCCCCACATTATGAGTAATCATCACAACAAAACACAGAGAGGGAATTATTATTGCTATATTAGGTGTCAATAATTTGAAGCTCTGATGCCACAGAAGTAAAGGATCATAAGAGACTACTATAAATAATTATATGTGAATAAACTGGACAACCTTAAAAAATAGATTAACTCCTGGAAATCTGCAACCTACGAAGACTAAATCACGAAGAAATCGAAACCTGAAAAGATCCATAACAACGAAGGAGATTCAAATCGTTCTGAAAAAACAGAAGACCAAAATAAAATACCTCAAACTCTCCCAAAAGATAGAACGGAAGGGAACACTGAAACTCATTTTGGAAGAACAATATTGCCTGACACTGAAGCCAGACAAAGAAACTGCAAGAAAAGAAAACTGCAGGTCATTATCCCGGGCAAACACGGAAACAAAAATGCTCAGCACAATACTAACAAACAAATTTCAATAACACATTAAAAGAATCATTATTACCATGAGTCAGTGGGATTTCTCCCTGGTAGGAAAGGACATTTCAATGTAACCAAATCAATTAATGTGATACACTACATTAATAGAAAGATAAAAATCACATGAGCTCAACAGATGCAGAAAAAAGCACTAGACAAAATTCAACATGCTTTCATGATAAAAATTCTCAAAACAAATTAGGTGTATAAAGTATTTATAATATCTCATCATAATAAAGGCTATATACTACAGAGCCCAAGTCTAACATCAGCCTTAATGTGAAAAACTCAAAGCTTTTCCTCTGAGATAAAGGCAAGGATCTCTTCATTTCTATTCTACATAGAACTAGAAGTCCTAGACACTGCAAAAAGGGATTTTAAAAAGATGGAAAGTACCCGGGTGTGGTGGTGCATGTACTCTGGAAGGCTGAAGCAAGAGGATCTCAAGTTCAGCCTAATGACTTAGTGAAACCTTGTCTCAAAATAAAAAATGGCTGGGGAGATAGCTCAGTGCAAAGGCCCTGGATTCACTTCCCAATACTGAAAACAGGGAAAAAAAAGAGGGGAAGAAGGGAGGGATAAAAGGAGGAGAAGGAAAGAGAGAGAGAGAGAGAGAGAGAGAGAGAGAGAGAGAGAGAGATAGCAAAACTACAAGATACTCAAATTAGACAGAAACAATATTATGAATTTGCAGGTATCCTCACCTTATAGTTAGAAGAAAAAAGATTCCACCAAAAAAAATGTTAGAATAAACAAATTATGTAAAGTTTGAGAGAACAAAATAACAAACAAACAAAAAAATCAGATGTGTTTTGCTATACTGCTTTAGACCTGATATGTCCCCATAAGACTGGTGCATTAAAGCGTTGGCCTGGCCTGCGGCACTGATAGCAGGTAGCAGAATGGGTGCTTACATCTCCATCTCGTGGGCCCATGCCTGAGGAGGATGCTGCTCTCCTGCTTGGCAGACGAGATAAGGGCTATTCCACAGGTCCTCCCACTGTGTGTGTCACCCTGCCACGAGCCCAAAGCAGCAGGGCCAACAACCATGAACCAAAACCCCAGGAACCTGAGCCAAGATAAAGCTTTCCTTTTTTCACATTTAACTTTTTTTTTTTTTTTTTTTTTTTTTTTTTTTTGGTACCAGGGATAAAACTCAGGACCTTGCACTTGTGAGGCAGGTGCAGTGCCACTGAGCTAAATCCCTGGCCCTTTGCTCTTTTCAAATTCATTTATATCAGGAGTTTGTTACAATATTGAGAAGCTGATTTTCCCCTCAACAGCAAACTATCCTAAAAGGAAAACATTCCTACTTACAGTACAACAGCATCAAAAAACATGAAATACCTAAGAATAAATTTAAAGGAAATTAAAGACATACACTAAAAGCTACAAAACAGCAATGAAGAAATTAAAGCAGACACAAATGTAAAGACATTTTATATTCACAGATTGACTAATATTGTTAAAATATCCATACTACCCAACCTGATTTACAGATTAAATCCTATCCCCATCAAAATCCTGATACTGTTTTCTACAGAAATAGAAAAAGAAAATTTATAGAGAATCACACAAAAAAAAGAACTGAATAGGCCAATAGAAAAGAACTGCAAGGCCATACTGTGATAAGTCCACATTGATACAGTCAAGTGAACTTAACCAGGATTCCAATAATACACAATGGGGAACAGAGAGCCTCTTTAGCAAAGGTTGTTGAGAAAACTGGCTATCCACTTGCAGAGGAATGGATTTGGACTCTCTCTTACATCACACAAACATCAACTCCAAAGAAGGTACAGATTTAAAATGTAATATCTGAAACTGTAAAACTCCTAGGAAAAATCAGAGAACACTCTGGCTTTGGTGATGGTTTCTTAGATGTGATGACAAAAAAACACAGGAAACAAAAGCAACATTAAGTGAGACTACATCAAACTAAAAAGCTTATGCAAGGCCAGGGATGTAGCTCAGTGGTGCCATGCCTGCCTGGCAATCACAAGGTCCTGAGTTCTATACCTGGTAGCATTAAAAAAAAAAAAAAAAAAAAAAAAAAAAAAAAAAAAAAAAATAAAAGTGTTGTCTAGAACATGGAGAAACTGGAGGCCCTGAATACTGTTGGTTGGAAAACAAAATCATGTAGGTGCTATGGAAATTAGTATGTATCGTATTGAGTTTCCTCAAAAAATTAAAAGTAGAATCAACAAGTGAACTAGCAATTCTTTTTTTTTTTCCCTTCCAGTACCAGGGATCAAATTCAGGACTCTGTGCCTGTGAACTAATAATTCTACTTCCAGGTATATATCCAAAAAAATTAAAATCAAGATCCCAAAAAGTTATCTGTATATGCATATTCATTATAGTCTTACTGACAATAGCCCAGATGGTTACTGAAACAATCTCGTGCCAATTGAAAGATAAATGGATAAAGAAAAAATTCTATCTATCTATCTATCTATCTATAAATATTATTCAGCATAGTGTAACGCAATGGTAGAGCCCTTGCCTAACATGTGCAAAGCCCTGGTTTCAATCCCTAACACTGCAATAAATAAACAAATCCATCCTTAATACCCACAGCAATTTATATATTCAATGCAACCTCTATCAAAATTCCAATGACATTCTTCACATTTTTAGGGGAAAAGAATCCTAAAATTTATATGAAACTATAAAAGATCTTGAATAGCTGAAGTAATCTTGGACAAAAAGAACAAAGCTAGAGGCATCACATTACCTGACTTTAAAATATAATACACAACTATAGTAACAGGACAATGTTGGCATAATATTAGACAAATAGACTGACAGAACAAGAAGCCCAGGAATAAGTATGCATGTTTACAGCCAACTAATTTTCAATAAAGGTGTTATGATCAAAACATTGGGACATCCATCCATAAAAGATGCTGAGAAAACTGGATATCTATATGCAAACTCCTACCTCTCACTATATACAGAATCAACTCTTGCATGGATTAAGAAAGAAAATCCTGACATATGACAAGAACGAGTCTTTAGGGCGTTTATGCTAAATGAAATGCATCAGTAACAGGACAAATACTGCATGGTTCTACTTCTATAAGGTACTGGAGCTAATCAAACCCATAGAATCAGAGTAGAAGCAAGAGCTAAAGAGAGGAGGAGAGGGGACTTTGTCACTGGGTATAAAGTTTCAGTTACGGAAGATGAATATGTTCTGGAGATATGCCATTCAGTATAATGCCTATAGTTATCAAAACCATACCATGCAATTTTTTTTTTTTTTTTTTGGTACCAGGGATTGAACTCAGGTCTTTGTGCTTGCAAGGCAGGCCACCGAACTGCTGAGCTAAATCCCCAGCCCCCATACCATGCAATTTTAAAGAGGGCAAATTTCATGTGAAGCCAGAAGTCTCACAGTACTAGATCCAGTGAATAATGTGGATGAGGACCCACCATATTTTTAGGAGGCTGCACTTTCATCGGATGACATGTGGCAGTAGCATTCACCATGAATGTCATGAAGACATTCATCAAAGAGGACCTCCAGCACTGCTTTGGAAAGTAGCAAGAATGTTGGGATTGTTAGCATACACCTCTAATCTCAGCACTTGGGAGGCTGAGGCAGGATTCTACAAATTCAAGGGCAGCCTGGGCTACATAGTTAGACCCTGTCTCAAAACCCTAAAAGAAAAGACAAGACAAGAAAGAAAGTAACAAAAATGATTGGATAAGTATATTCCAAGTGAGGGAATTATTCTGAAGGGGATTAATGAAAATGCATCTTTTACTATAATAATTTTAAGTATCCACTTTCTTTTCTTTTTTTTTTTCTCTTTTCTTTTCTTTCTTTTTTTTCTTTTTTTGGTACTGGGGATCGAACTTGGGACCTTGTGCTTGCCAGGAAGGCAGCAGAATCGCTGAATTAAATCCCCGGCCCTCCATCATATATTTTGATCACATCTCACACACACACACACACACACACACACACACACACACACAGAAGAATCAAGCCTAAATATTATCTGGCTCTCTATGGAAAGTTTCTTAACCCCTGACATAGAAAGATTCCTGGTTGCAGTTGTGGACTGACACTGTCCAAGTAACAATATTTATATTTATAAAAACTCTTAGAAGCCAGATGGTATATGCCTATAATAATCCCAACACTCGGAGAGGCTGAGGCATGAGGACTACAAGTTTAAGCACAGCTTAAGCAATTTAGCAAGATCCTGTCTCAACATTTTAAAAGCAGCTAGGAATATAACTCAATGTGAAGACCCTAGTTTCAACCCCCAATAGCACTAAAAATACCTCTTAGATATGCTTACAGATGTATTTATATATGTACAAACAAGAGATTAGAAAAGTCACCAATAAATTACTCTCCCAGGGAGCAGTGTGGGAACAAAAGGGGTCTGAGGGATATTGCCTTTTCAACCTATAGACTTCTGTTTGCTTGTATCATCTACAAAGAGAATCTATTAATATATTTACTTTTATAATTTAAAAACTAAGAAGTAGTATTTCAATGACAGATACTAGAATAGGTTCACTCTAACCTCCATCTCATGTGCCCTCTTCTATGGGGGTGGGTGAAAGAGTGAAGAAAAAAATCCTACATCTTCAGGAAACCCCTGCAGTTAAGACTCTGGATGTGACTTAGGTTCATCAAGTCACACAATGAGGTAGGAAGCCTGCTTTCTTTTTGCTTCTATGCTTCAGCTTTTATTTATTTATCTATTTGTTTATTTATTTATGGTATCAGAGATCAAACTCGGGACCTTGCGCTTTTAAGGCAGGCAGGAGAACCACTGAGCCAAATTCTCCAGCCCTATTTCTGCTTTTAAAATGGAGCCGGGGGGTGCACATCTATAACCTCAGTACACAAGGGGCTGAGGCAGATAGATTGTCATGAGTTCAAGGCCAGCCTGGGCTACATGGGGAGACTCTGTCTCAAAAGAAAGGAGGGTTAAAGATAAAAGAGCCCTTTTTGTAGGAACACAGGCAATGTTCTGGCGCTCCTCTGCTGTCCAGAGGCAGGCAGACTGCGGCAAGCTATTTGAAGCTGTCTCTACCCATGATCTCTCCCTGACATATCTGCACTGGCCAACAATCCTTGTGGCAGCTAATTCAGCAAATGTTTTCCTGAAGACAGAATACACACCAGCTTCCTTGGGCTCCTGATTCTGCAGCATGGCTTTGAGATTCATTTTGAACACTCCGTTTAGAATCTGTTTCATCAGGCTTGCAAATTGTGGCTATTTTTCTACTTCAACTAGCTTACCTAACCTCATTTCTCTATCAACCAACTCCAATTGAAACAGAAACCCATGTAAGTCATATGCAATTCCAAGGAAGTGACACACAATCTTTCTGATTCTTACAGCAACATATGTGGTAGAATTTTAATTTTAGAGAAAATAAACTAGGCTAGACAAGATGAAGTTCTAGGTCAGGGTCATATAATTATTAAACAGCCAAGTGGGACTTGAACCCAAATCCATATGAGTAAAAACCGACATTTGCCACATATTAAAAAGCATGAAGCTGGGCATGGTGGTGCATGCCTGTAATCCCAGCACTCGGGAGGCTGAGGCAGGAGGATCACTGAGTTCGAGATCAGCCTGGGCTACATAGTGAGTTCCAGGTCAGTTTCAACTACATAGTGAGATCTTGTCCAAAAAACAAAACAAAACAAAACAAAAAAACAAAAGCATGTATGTCAGCTTGGTGTCATGATCTTGAAGCTAATTGTGGAGGCAGTGATGATGTGGTTGTTCTTATCATTATCATTTTAAGTAAAAAATCTATACATTTATATAACAGAACAGAGGTCATCTGTCCATAGCTTTATGTGATCCAAGATATTTCACTTCTTAGTACATACAGGTTTTAATCTTTTGGGGGCTCACAATTGCCACTAAGAATCAGATAAAACTGTAACTATTTTCTCCAGAAAAAACTCACACCCAATTTTAGGCAACTCAGGTACCCAAAAACATACTCAAAGGGCTGGGGATTTAGCTCAGTGGTTCTGCCATCTAACTTGTAAGCGCAAGGACCAGAGTTCAATCCCCACTACCAAAAAAAAAAAAAAAAAAAAAAAAAAAAAAAATTCCTGTCAAAAACATACTCAAGGGGCTGGGGATTTAGCTCAGCGGTGCCACTGTCTGCCTCACAAGCTCAAGAACCTGAGTCCAATCCTTGGTACCAAACACAAAACAAAACACACATAGTAACGAGTGAGCTGGAGATGTAGCTCATAGTAGAGCACTTGCCTTGCACGTGTAAGGCCCTGGGTCCAGTCGCGCACATGTGCACGCGCGCGCGCGCGCACACACACACACACACACACACACACACACACTCAATAAATGTTATTATTTCAAGCCTCATTAAATTCCCACCCTGCATGATCTTAAATCAGTTACCTATCGATTTCATTCTTCCAAAGAATTAAGCCACATAACTCCCCTCAGGAACTTTCCTTAGCAGATTTTGCTCTTGAAATCATTTCCAATTCCAAGCTTTCTTCAAGGGGTCAAGAAGCCCAGTGGTGCATGCCTATAACCCCACTTTAAGAGACTGATGATGGAGGGTCACAAGTTAAGCCTAGCCTGGGCAACTTTAGTGAGACTCTCCCAAAATTAAAGGGATGGGCATAGGCGGCAGATGTAACTCAGTGTAAAGACCCTGGGTTCAATCTTCACTGTACGTTGTGGGGGGACGACAAACCATTTCTGTCACTGTCGTTCACAAGGTCTTGCCCAAGATTAGATATGAAAGAACCTCCAGTCTCACCCAGTATCTGCCAGCATGCTTTTACTTTACAGAAAAATATCCTTCTGAGTCTGGTTCATCTATGCCTCTACTGCGTAGAATCAAGAAAGCTAAAGTATGTGGGAAATAATCACAGCCATCTGAACATCACAGAATTTCTCCAGGCTCACAAGCTTGCAGGAGAAAATCATCCAAACAGACACCACCTAAAAGGAAAGCCTGGATTCCATTCCCATGCATGCTGTGGGAAATCTAATCCTCCCTCAAATTCCTTGTAAATGGTGCTGCTTATCTCTGGAAGCTGCCTGCAATGTATCTCCCACCCCAGCTGGGTGCTGTGGATTGAACCCAGGGCCTCTGCACTGAGCTACACCCCTCACTTTTATTTTGAAGATAAGGTTTTACTAAGCTGCCAAGTTGCCCAGGCTACTCTTGAACTTGCCATCCTCCTGCCTCAGCATCCCAGAGTGCTGGGACTACAGGTATTTGCCAGCACACCCAGCACTAGGGCAGTCATTTCTGCTTTCCAAGGGGCTATAACGTGCACAATTCCCATCAAGGAGTGAGGGATTCCTTCACTGCTTCCCTCTGCAAAAAGACCTGGGAGGAGGAGTGAGGAATGGAAGACTGAAGTTTCCCAGGCCCAGGTCCCATAGGTCTGGCATCTCAGCAATCTGGGCGGCTGAAGCAAGAGGATCATAAGTTCGAGTCTAGCCTTGGCAATGTAGTGACTTACTGAGGCTCTGTCTCCACATTTAAAAAAGAAAATGTGAGAAGGGGTGTTGAGGATGTAGCTCCGTGCAAAAGTTCCAGGTTCAATCCCTAGTACTGCACCAAAAAAAAGAAAAAACGACTACTCCTTTGTGTTGGCTACACTGGGTAATGGTCCGTTGGTTTCTGCAAAGACATTAAGGAGACTTCCGCTGGAAGATGAAAGGCCTGAGGAACGAAGAGAGGGAGGGTAATTTAAATTGTTAGTACTCCAGGAAAAACAGAACAGAAACGCAGTGTCTTGGGGTTTAAGTTCGCTCAAAAAGCAGCCCCTAGAAAGGACCAGGGTACGCAGTTTGTGAATCGTTGCCAGGAAACCGAAGCAAGGGGGTGGGTAGAGCCAGAAGAGAAAGAAGCAGGATGATGAGTCACGGAGGGGGCCGGCGCGGCTCAGCCCGGGGGCCCTCCGAGGCGAGGGGCAGGGTAGGACTGGAGCAGAGCTGTCAGGGAGGCAGACTTGGTGACGATCGAAGGGAACTTGGGGACGGGGAGATGGGAAGTGAAATCGATTAAGATGCGATTGCATAGGTACCCATTCCCCAAGATGAATGCAATTATCATGATTTGTGTATATACCAATTTTTAGACAGTTAAAAAAAAATAAGTGTCCACTGGAAGTCTGGGGAGCTGAGTATTTATTCTTCTGCTTGTGACCCTCATCGCTTGGGGGTGGGAGGGGGAGCTCTGAGCCTCCTGTCCCCTACTTAGTGCCTGAAATAGCCCTCAAGTCATGATGCACTAAGCTCGCTGATGAGCATGATGAACGTGCTGATATCGAAAGTGGCAGGTGACCCCAGAGGGGGCAGGTGGCTCATGAGCAGCACTGGTGACGATACAATTTCTAAATATCCGGTCAGCTCTGCCACGTGCAGAGCCACCTCGTGTGACACACCTGTGAAAGAATAAACAAGTGTCTGAGTCCCACATCTGGGTCACCGCAGAAGACCGAGGGGGCTGAGAGGAGGAGGGCTGCTCAGTGGAGCAGGAACCGGAGGCCACAGAGAAGGTCAGAGCTCTGGGGCAGGCCCGGAAGAGAAGCTTCTAGTGCTTGTCTCGTTTATAGAAGGTGACAACGGATTTTTCCATTTCTACTTGATGAGCACTCTGGCTTGTTCTCATCCTTCTCCCAGTCAGGTAGGGTTCAAGAAATAAAGATAGGTGGGAAAAGAGAAAAGGAAAATCATATCTCTAAACACACACAAACGGTTCGTGTTCTAGCCAGGACACCAAGCTAGTAACCTGACAAGATAACAGAAATACACATTCTAGGTCCCTGGTGTCCCTCTCCCTCCCTCCCTCTCTCTTATTTTTGTTTTTGTGTTTGTCTTTTGAGAGAGGGTCTCAATACATAGTTCAAGCTGACCTTGAACTATGTAGTCCCAGCAGGCCTCAAACTTACTGTGACCCTCTGCCGACTGCTGGGATTACAGGCTACCACGCTCAGCTCTAAATCACCCATCTTGGGGACACAGCACAATCCCATAAAAACCCAACCCCAGACCATAATGTGCCTTTCTCTTGAGGGCCTACACTCTGTTCTTCCTGAGTCTATTTTTTTAATTCTGCCCAGTAAATCTTACGGGGGGGGGGCGGTACCAGGGATCAAACTCAGGACCTTGCACTTGCAAAGCAGGTGGCTGCGCCACTGAGCTAAATCCCTAGCTTCTGCCCAGTAAATCTTTTCACACTTCTCCCTGAAAATGAACCCACAACCCACCAACCCCTGGTCCTCACAACCTGCCCCATGGTCCCAGCTCCACCCCAGCATTCAACACCTGTGCACTTCGGCTCTTTCTTCCCATAAAAAGATCTCTTTTCCGTGAAGCTCCTACAAAAGGACTGAGGCTGCCTGGCACATATCAGCCTGCCTTTCTCTCTGTCTCTCTCTCTCTCTGGCACCTCCAAATCCTGTGAACAAGATTCAGGCCACCGAACCCCCTGGGAAGGTGAACAGAGCGACCTGCACCGTAGCCGCTGCGGCCTTGCTAAACCGGCAGTGCCCCGGCACTCAGGGATGACCCTGCAGGCAGCCAGCGAGGACTACTTTTCTGTCCACTGCAAAACACCTGGAAGTTTTAGTGGGGATTTTAGGCCACAAGCAAATGAATCACATTCCTGCTCAGTGGGGCTTCTGGGGGAAACCGAGAGAACAGCAAATTGCAGTGCTGGAAATGAACGCCCCAAGTGAGCGAGGAAAGAAGAAAGTTCCCAGTCCGGCCTGAAGATGGGGAAGGAGCGCTGAATTTCTGCTCCGGCCTGCTCCTCAGAGCCCGCAGGCCCGTGCAGGGTGAAGTTCCCAAGCACTCCCTTTCCCGCAGGGTTCCTTAGGGCATCTCAAGCCCCTCAGATTCTTCCTAGGGTTAGAAAGGTCTCACATTGCAATTGCTGCAGTCCCAGCCCTTTGTACTCTGATGTAATGGCTCAGCCACTCAGCCACTCACTGCAGCAAAATCCACTTTGACTGAGAAGGAAGAGCCAGCTGTCACCACACCACCAAAGGGCTCTGTTTTTCACTTCCATTCCCATGGAAGGATAAGAAAAAAAAAAAAAAAAAAAAAAAAAAAAGGATAAAAGAAGCCAGACTTGATGGTGCATGCCTATAATCCCAGCATTCAGGAGGCCAAGGAAGGATCTTAATTTTAAATCTGTATCTCACCTTGACATAAAATTATAACATTCACTTTTCTAATAAAAATTAGAAATAGAGCATGCACACCACTCCTGTACTCTGCACGCAGAAGCCAGCTCCCGCACTCACGCCTGTTCATGACACACACACAGCGATGTGGAACACACGCACGTGGGCATTCACGCCAGCGTGGCATTAATCAGCAAGGCCCTGGGAAGGTGTCATCCATCACTGATTTCTTGGTAATTAAGGCTACTATCAGAATCCACAAGATGCTTTCCTGTATTACTATATTAAAACACTTCACTGTATTAAAATACAACCTTAAATCAGATGGGCAAGGTAATGCTGCAGGAACAGACCCCCAGATTTCAATTGTTTATAGCAGCTGGAGCTTCCTGTCACTCTCCCTGCACATCCATTCCTGGCTGCAGGCTCTGCTCCGAGCTAACTGATCCCAGGACCCTGGGGAGAAAGCAGACACTTTCCACAATATTGCACATCTCACCAGCATGGGGAAGACAATACGTGATTGACTGAATTATGAAAATTCAAATAAAAGAAGCATCTACCTTCCCACCCTGTAAGATCTCTGTCCATTAAAAATTTAAAAAAAAATCAACCTTTCTCCAAGCCCTCCGGTTACCATTACTATTACTATTACCATTCTATTACTATCTTTCTGCTTCCACCAACAAATTCTCACCCTTTCCACCTCTTGGTCATCTCTGCAGGATTTTAGTCTGAAGTCTGTACCCTAAACGTTTTTGTGTAGCATTAGGACAAGACCATATTTTTTAAACCCAGGCATCAAAATGATTGAACCCATTAAAATACTTCAAATAATCACATGAAAAAATGTTCAAAATCACTGGTCATTCGAGAGATGCAGATGAAAACAACACTGAGATTACATCTCACCCCAGAAAGAATGTCTGCTATCAAGAAATCAACCAATAGCAGGTGTGGTGGCGCACTCCTATAATCCCAGCACTTGGGAGCCTGAAGCAGATGGATCACTATGAGTTCGAGACCAGCCTGGGCTACAGAGTGAGTTCCAGGTCAGTCTCAACTACATAGTGAGACCCTGTCTCAAAACACAAAACAAAACAAACAAACAAAAAAGAAATTAACCAATAACAAATGTTGGCCTGGGTGTGGGGAGAAAGGAATCATTCATTGTTGGTGGGAGTGCAGACTGGTGCAACCACTGTGGAAATCAATATGGAGATATCTCAAAGAGCTGGGACTAGAGGCTCCATTTGACCCAGCTACTCCTCTGCTGGGTATCTTTCCAAAAGAATTAAAAGAATCATATCACAGCAATGTATGCTCAGCCATGTTTATAGCGGCACAGTTTGTAATAGGTAAAACTTGGAAACACGCCATTTGCCCAACCAATTGAGACTGGATAAAGAAGATGTGGCTTTTTAATAAAATGAATACTACTCAGCCACAAAGAATGAGAAACTAGAGATATCTATACCTAAGTGGATGCACATTGAGGCCACACTCTGAAGTGGAATTAATAAGTTACACATGAGTAAATACCGAATAGTTTCTCTGGTGTGAAAAAATAAAAGCATAAATAGGATTAAAATATATAATTGATACTGTATAATAGGAAGAAAAGTCTAAAAGAGTAGACAAAGTGGTAGGGGTATGGGAAAGGTTAAAAAGAGTAAAGAAAAAATTTTTGAAAAGGAAAAACATGGAAACAATGTCTTTGTAAACAGGGAAGGGTTGAGGGCCTGAGAGGAGGGCTGGGGAATAGGGAAAAACAGAGCCTGATAAGTCATGTATAGGTACAAGATCCCAATGATGAATGTAACTGTGTTGTACACCTAATATGTACCGATAAACTTAACAAACATTTAAAAAAAAAGGATAAGTAAATTTTATTTTATTTTATTTTTTTGGTACCAGGGATCAAACTCGTGTCCTTGCGCTTGCAAGGCAGGCAGCGGAACCACTGAGCCAAATCCCCAGCCCAGAACAAATTAAAAAAAAAAAAAAATTTCAGTAGGCATTATAAGCTTACAAAAATTAAAAAAAAAGAAACTATCTTTCTATTATCACATCTAACAATGTTAATTAGAAATTTAATAACCAGTACATATTAAAATTTTGCTCGAGGCTGGAGGATAGCTCAGTGTCTGAGCTCTGGCCTGGCTGGCATTCATAAGGTCCAAAGCATTGAATCCACAGCATTGAAAAAAATAATAATAATTTGCTGATTGTCTCATAGGCAATCAGGATTCAAACAAGGTCCAAACATTTTATCTAGTTAAAATGTTCCTAATGACCTTTAAATTCCTCATTTTATAACCCTCTCTCCTCTTCCCTTTCATCCTTCTACTGTAGATGGGCTGGAGAATCATTTATTCTTTAGAATGTTCCCGATTTTGGAGATGGCTGGTTGCCATTTAGCAACTCAGTGTCTCTTGTACCATGGTAGTTAGATTTAGAGACTTGATTAGATTTGGTTCGACTTGGTTTAGGCAAAAACATTTTGCAGGTGATTCTGTGAGCAGCCTATTGCATCACACGGAGAGGCAGAGAATGACTGTGTCTGGCTGTCCCACGTTAAATGATGCTAGGATTGATCAGTGGGTCCAGGAAATAACCTAATTCCTCAACTGGAAACCTTCCTCATCAACCTTTAATCTGGTTATTTTAGCATCCACTGAAGGCCATTTCCTAGATTCATTATGTCCTTAAGAACTACAAAATGTTAGGTTTTTTTAATTTTATTTTTAGTACCAGGGATTGAACTCGGGTCCTTGTGCTTGCGAGGCATGTGGCAGAACCACTGAGCTAAAGCCCTGGCCCTGCAAAATGTTAGTTTTTAAATTTTTATCCCTGTGAATTATTAAGTGGACTCTACTCAAAGAAAAACTTTCCTTTCTAAGTTGCATCCTATAAATACAACATGTTTCACAAGTCTCTAGTATTATTTAGCTATTCTATAATATAGTATAAATTCTGGAAAAATCCCTCATTTCTTTTCTCATTTCCAGGGTAATGAGTATAAATGAGTCAAGGCCTAATCTCTAAATGGTGATCAAAAAGTGTTTCCTAAAATATCATTGATATTTTATCAATACTCATTGAATTCACATATTATTAGGATATGTGATGGTTACAGTCATTATTTATCTTCATTCCTACCTGAAACACCTCTTCTGTGACTACAGGAAGGCCTTTTTATCCTTTCCACTTAACCCATACCATTTTTTTTTTCCATCAGAAGGTTACCAACCTCATTTTGTATATTTCCTGTCATTTTTCCAAAGAGCTTTAGCAGCTTCTTGAAGAAAATGGGTATTTACGGTCTACAATCTGGGCATTACTGGTATTCTTTGCTACTGACCTTTTGCTGTTTCTAGATGTCTTGGAGAACAGAGCAAATATGTACATTTTTAAGGGAAAAATAATTTTGAGTTTATTCTTCTATTTTCCAACTCAAATGTAAGATTACCATGTCAGTTTAGCTTTCATGATTTTTATACTTGATTTCTTTGTTCATACATCATTCAGAATTCTGAATATTAACATGAGCTTTAATTTCACTTTGCTTTTTCAATAGATCTGTAATAGCTTCAAAATAACAGTGCTAAAATTTCTAACAGTAACGGCTAGTTGCAATTTTAAATTTCTTTGCAGTTCTTTTGTCCCACAGGGATATATTTTAAAATCACTGGAAGTATTTTTTTTCTCTGTATGTGCTATCAACCTGATAGATTCATTAATAATTTGTTTTCAGTTTTAGGGTTGCCCTCTTCATTTCATTCAATTTTATTATTTTAATTAGGCAAAGCAAATATTGCCAGAAATACAAAAATAATTTATCAAGGTGCTGTGGTATATAGAAAAGTCTCGCTCTTGTCTCTGTCTTTTCTGTCCTGTATCCCATCCACCTATAGAAAACCATTTTAATCCATTTTACTTATAAGTAAACAGACATACATTCTGTCTTACAGAAAAAGTAGCACAATATAACTTGGTTCTGAGTCCATCTTCTCTTGCTAAAATACATCTTGGTGATTACCACACATGAATACACAGAGATGTCCTTTATTCCCTTGTCATCTGCAAAAATAAAAACCCCATTGTGTAGATGTACCATAATCTTTCTGATTTAGGGTTATCTCTTCTATACAGAGCATAGTTGAATTGTTTTTTTACTGTCACAAAAGATCTATCATTTTAGAATACAGTTACCATACTACACTATATATGTATACATACCTATGAATGGCTATTATAGAACAAGGGTCCTTCTGCTTAGGCCCTAGTTTGAAGCAGAGCAGAATCCTAGGAAAGCAAAAATTTTACCATTTGTGTGTTTTACAAATCACATAGGACTCTGTGGCTGT
This sequence comes from Fukomys damarensis, assembly GCF_012274545.1. Lineage (NCBI taxonomy): Eukaryota > Metazoa > Chordata > Mammalia > Rodentia > Bathyergidae > Fukomys > Fukomys damarensis. The sequence goes on along the minus strand of NW_022900928.1, from coordinate 106,720,409 downwards.
ACATGAGCACATGTGTGACACGTGTACACTCAGGACACTCTTGCAATGCTCAGAGAAGCCACTCCTATGGAGAATAAACTTAAGGTGAGGTTAATATACATTGTCTGGGAGCTAGCTCTTCTATTTATTGCTCCTTAGCCATTTAATTAAAAATAGAATGCTATTAAAACAGAATAGGCATTCCGGGCGTGGTGGCGCATGCCTATAATCCCAGCACTCGGGAGGCTGAGGCAGGAGGATCACTGTGAGTTTGAGACCAGCCTGGGCTACATAGTGAGTTCCAGGTCAGTCTCAACTACATAGTGAGACCCTGTCTCAAAAAACAAAACAAGCAAACAAACACGGAATAGGCGGGGTAAACTCCCTCCATGGCACATGAATAGTGACCTCAGGTTCCATTCTGTCTACAATGCCACCTGAAAGTTTCAAAGTTATTCATTAGTTATTACTCACACTGACAGGCTGGGGGCTGAACCTAAGAGAAGGGCTTTGCAGATGTCTTCACCATTCAGAAACCAAACAGCCCAGTGCACTGCTGCTGTGACCTGTAAAGTTCCTATTGCACCACCAGCAGATAGGAGCAGAGTCTCAGGAAAGGAGACCACACTCCCCACGCCTGGCACAGTGCCCAGGTACATCCTACCTGAGCCAGAATGAGGACACAGGGGGTTCTGAGCATGTCACTTTTCCCAACTCCAAAATACGACGGCATCGAGACAACCATCGAGCGATTACAAAGTGTTCCCCAGCACTCTCTTCAAGTAGAAAGATACATGTGTTGTGTTTCCATCTCAGGAAGTTCATAGACTTGAACTGTAACAGTGATAGCCACTGCTTTCTCCTCCGAGGACAAACTAGACTTCTCTACCTTGCTTCCTTTTGTGGTAGTAGCTGTGAACTAAGAAATCGCTGTGTGCTGGGGACTATTATTAGTAAACCAAATTATGTGCTTTCTTTTCTGTTTGGGGGGGTTATTGTTGATGTTGTTTTGTTTTGCAGTACTGTGGACCAAACCCAGGGACTTCACACAGAGCTATATCCCCCCAACTCCTTTTTAATTTTGTATTTTGAGACATGGTCTTACGAAATCACTAAATTGCTCAAGTTGGGCTCAAGCTTTCCATCCTCCTGCCTCAGCCTCCCAGAGTGCTGGGATTACAGGCATGCACTATCACACCCATATGGGCTTTCTTTCCATCTCATCCTAACAACTCTGTAAAGTCAAGTTTGCAGTCAGTAAGGTTTTTCATTTGCTTGTTTCAAAAACAAATTTACCCAGGCTACCTCCCTCAGTGAAACTTTATTCTAATGATATTTTCCATGATGAAGTCATGCAAGGAATTTAACACAGTACCCTGTACGGGAGGTAGACTTCAGTTGGACAACACAGAATAACTCAAAAGGAGGGCCTAAAAACCTAAGTGCTTATACAGCACAGGAAAAAAGCAGTTTGGAGGAGGACAGTTGCTAGAATTACACTTCAGTGCCTCAAGAATTTCAAAGTGGAGATCTCTAGACTTTTTAGATAACTGTCTCTGTCTCTGTCTCTCTGTCATCTCTCTGTCTCACATATACACACACATACAGTCCCTTTTCCTTACAGATCCAAAAAAACTATACCACAGCCACTTGACCTTCCATGACCTACTTCAAAGCTAAGCCAGCTTTCCTCCAAGCCCTACTCCAGGGGTGGTGAACCTATGACATGCGGGCTGTTTATTATCATTGAAAGCTTTTAAAGTTTCGCCATCACTGCCGTAGCTGGTATTTCCTACTTATTCCTTAGTGGCTATTCTCAGTGCTAGTGGAAAGTAGAAATGTAACGCTTTATCTGGAGGAACACTGGTGTCACAAATAAAAATATAGTTCTGAGGACAAGAAAGAAGGTGGGAATAGCTTTGTCTGATTGTTGTTGTCGTTGCTGCTGCTGCTGTTTTGTTTTGTTTTATTTGGAAACAGGGTCTAGTCATGTAGTACAGACTGGCCTTAAATTCACTATCTAGCGCAGGTTGGCCTCAAACTCATGGTGATTCTCCTGCCTCAGCCTACTAAGTGCTGGGGTTACAGGTGTGCACCACCATGCCCAGCGGGGAATAACTTTTTGAAGAGGAAACCGTGGTCGCTGCCAGAAGGTGAAGAGCGCTTTTATCAGTTAAAGAGTATAACCCAGAAATACCTGGCAAGTAATAGTAATAGCATGAATGGTTACTGGACCTTCCTCTTTACATGGCTTATATACACTGTCTCATCGAAACTTCACTACAATGCTATGATGTAGGTAATATCATTATCCCCATTCCCCAGTTCGGAAAAAAAAAAGTAATACAGAATTTCAAGGACTGGGGAATTTAGCTCAGTGGTTCCAGCGCCTGTCTCGCAAGCACAAGGACCTGAGTTCGATCCCCGGTACCAAAAAAAAAAAAAAGAATTTCAGAACCATTCTTGAAAGTCATTCAGACCCTCTTTTGTTATTGTTGTATTGAGACAGGGTCTCCTAAGTTACACAGGCTGGACTCAAGTGCTCCTCCCACCTGAGCATCTCAAGGAGCTGGGGCCAGAGGCCTGAGACACCATGCCCACTGATAATAGCCGTCCTTAACAAAGCTAGGCGACATCACACTGTTATTTGGGTGTGCCTTTCCCTAATGATTATTATTTCACTTTTTATAGCTAGAGTGATAGGAAAGGGAATAAAATATCAAGCATGCTTTTCTATTATGCTGTAAAGTAATGTAAATTTCTATTCACCGTTTTCAGCTTGCAAATGCCAGCTGAAGCGATAAACTTGCAGTTCTGTTGCAAACTATCTCTAGAGGATACAAAAGGAGCTTTTATTTTTCAATTTCCATATGCTTTGTAATTCAGCAAAAATTTCTCCTCCTTTTGCTCCCTAGATTTTGTAAAAGTTAAGTGAAAAGTATTAAGTAGCTCAGGAATAGGGCAATGCCAAGCAGCATGCCTGGCATGACATTTTAAAAATATAGTATCTTATTATATTAAATAGATCTCATTATCATAATTATAGTGCTACAAGTGCAGCAGGTAACACATCACATCATTATTTAATTTTATGGAAGAGCATTCTAAATTGTTTGTTGACAGATAATACCAGATTCGGATTCTATTTTGCCTAAATTGCAGCATTTGCCAGGATTTTGTATTCCACTCTAATATTTCTTAAAGTGTGCTTATCTTTTAGGAGCCAACTTGATAGGACTTTATTTCTGTGTAAGGTGAAATAGAAATTACTAGAAGGTTAGTCTGAAAGCACAGAAACTTTTGTATTCTAGGGTGGCAATAAAGTTGCCACTTTTTAAAATGCCTTGAAGAACATCTGTAGTGTGGTATTTATGCAGTCATTAAAAGCAGACTTTGGAATAATATGTAATGACATGGAAAAATACTCATGGTGTATATAAAATGGGTAGATTATAAGACTCTGTGAACAACCTAATCTCACATAGATACTTTTAAAATATATAAAAATACCAAAATGTCAAGACAGGTTTCTCTAAATGGTGGAGTTCAGAATGATTTTAATCATCATTTCATGCTTTTCTGCACTTTCTAAATAATCTGCTCATGTTTGTAACAGCACAACTCACAATAGATGGATCCTAGAAGCAGCCTATATGTCCATCAACAGATGAATGGATAAAGAAAGTGTGGCGTTTAAACACAATGGAGCACCACTCAGCCGCGTGGGTAAATGTGAGTCATTTGTAGGAAAATGGATGCACCTTGAGCACATAATGTTAAGTGAGATAAATCAGACACACAGGAGCTTAAATATCACATGTTTTCTCTAATATGAGAAATTCAAACTCTAAATAATTTAAAGAGCAAAATGTAAAAGATAATGGGAAACAAGGAGCTAGATCTTTTGTAAATGGGAAGATGGAGGGAGAGGTTAGTGTTAGCGAGAGGAGGGGAAGGAAGTAAAAAGAATTAAGATGTGTATGTACTGTACATGTACCAACGCCACATGAATAGAAACATTATGTACAGCAAACTAATACAAATTTTAAATAAATATTCTGATGTACATGCAAATTTCTTAGTCGAAAAAATCAGTGAGTGTGCAGTGCTAGGGATTGGATTGAACCCAGGAGTCTGCCCACGTTAAACAAACACTCTACCAAGGGCTGGGGATTTAGCTCAATGATTCTGCTGCCTGCCTTGCAAGCACAATGGACCCGAGTTCGATCTCCGGTACCAAAAAAACAAACAAAACACTCGAGTTCGATCTCCGGTACCAAAAAAACAAACAAAACACTCTACCATCAGAAAAAATCAGTGAGTGTGCAGTGCTAGGGATTGGATTGAACCCAGGACTCTGCCCACGTTAAACAAACACTCTACCAAGGGCTGGGGATTTAGCTCAATGATTCTGCTGCCTGCCTTGCAAGCACAATGGACCCGAGTTCGATCTCCGGTACCAAAAAAACAAACAAAACACTCTACCATCAGATTCCCCCCCCACCACCAGGGATTGAACGCAGGTCCTTGCATTTGCAAAGCAGGCACCAGAACCACTGAGCTAAATCACCAGCCCTGGGAGATCATTATTATCAAAGCTACTTTCCATCTATGGCTGGAAGGTGATTCAGCACTGACATTCATGGCAAAGCAGTAAAGCCTAAAGCAGCAGCTAACCCGGCACCCCATGCGCAGTTGCAGGGCAGACACCACGTACTATTTCAACCTGTGGCAAACAGAGTGACCTGGTCCACGTGAACTCTATCTACTCCACTCTGCCGTTGTAGGAGAAGGAGGGGGCCCCATGGGGACCTAGTGTGCCTCCCACCTATTTCCACTACACTGCCACTGTGGCTCCTATAATCCCACTGCTGAACAAGAGGAAAGTTGGAAGCCAGCCTGGGCTACATATCGAGTAAGAGGCCAGACTGAACTATACAGTGAGGCCCCATCTCATAAAAAACAAAAATAAAGAGGATACCACTATATAATATGACACACTGGTATAAAGAATATTATTTTGAATAAAGGCTATTAAGAAACGGCAAACACAGGAAGAACACTCTGCCTAAAAGTGGGTCTGAGTTTTCCTTTGTAAAGGGAATGAATACAATTCTCCATCCTTCTGCAGCACCAGGAGACTCTTAACGTATCTGTATCTTTCCACAGGCAGTGGCACCCAAGGCTGAAAAACAAAACGTACTTAGCAACCTCTACTACCAGACATTCCAGAATCACGTGTCTGTAATTTACAGCCACCAGAGCCCCACGCTACTTTGTCTCCCTTTGCTTTTGTCAGTTTATTTTGCGGGCGGGCAGCAGCTCAAACTCTACAGGGGAGAGGGAGCAGCCTCCTCCACATTATGGTGATGATCTCTGTCTCTACTACAGCGGTGGGCCACCTCTGTGCATGCTGACAACGCAGCCAGTGCGGTTTTTATACACCTCTTCCTCAACAGGATCAAATTATTTTCAGTAATGTTGTGAAAGGAAACAATACAAAGGGTGAGATTATTTTCCTAAACTTCAAATATATATAATTATGCTAGGAAGCAAAATTAGCAGGTAACATATATTTACAGTAAGCAAAAAGGAAAATTAAACATTTTTTCAATTTTTACACTCAACTAACTTTTTTCTTGGCAGTGCTGGGAATAAACCCAGGGCCTTGTTCCTGCTAGGCTACATCCCCAGATCTCTAACCACAGAGAGTACAGAATGATATAATGATACATTGGTTACAGAATGATACAATAATATTTTGTGCAAATAACTACGTACTAATTAATAACTGATTTTCTTTTTTGGTACTGGAGATCAAACTCAGGGCCTTTGGCTTGTGAGGCAGGCAGTGGAATCACTGAGCTAAATCCCTGGCCCCCTGATTTTCTTTTCTTACTGTACTGAGGGTTGAACCTTGAGAATCTAGCACACATCAGCCCTTTTGAAAAATTGTGAGGCAGGGTCTTGCTGAATTGCCCAAACTTCATGTCTTACTGCCTCAGTCTCTCAGACACTTGGGATTACATCCATACACCATCTAATGACTGAATTCTTTTTCTAATAACTGAATTTTAAGAAACCTGAAATGCTTGTTAAAGGTACAATCTAGGCAACTATTCAATCACATCATTGCCATCACATGTTTACTTTTTGAGTCCGTCTTTAGTTTTAGAACAGACCATTTGAAAAAAAAAATGTTTTCAATCTTTTTAAAAAAAAATCTAAATTAGGGCCAGAGATTTAGCTCAGTGGTTCCACCTCCTGCCTCGCAAGTGCAAGTTCCTGAGTTCGATCCCTGGTACCTCACCCCCCAAATCTAAATTCAGTAAAACAAAATAACACAAAAATGTATCTATGGACTAAAACTTGTTTGCCAAACAAATACCAGCACATCCTGCAACCCTCCCTTTGTTTCACTATTTAAAATTTAAAAACAATTAAAACTCCCATATGATGGCATACAATAAAGACGCTGAAATCAGTGACTTATTTATTCATCTTTAAAATGATTGTGCTGTCACTGTGGATTTGAAAATGACTGTTGCAATGCAGGCATATGTGGCATCACAGGGGGAATACACAAACCACACCAATGATTTGGACTTGGACCGTTTATCAACCTAACCTCCAAAGCAAGCAGGGCCGAGTCCACACAGCTCTAACTGAGAGCATTGTCAGTCATGTTCAACATAAAATGCGCTGTCAGTTAAAATTAAAATAAGAATAATTAACTTTTAAGAAAATCACATTGTCTCTCTAAAATTAAAACTCACAGCAATCACAGCAATTGCTTTAGAATTTAGAAGATTTTTTTTTGAGGGGAAGAGCATTTCATCACTGATCTTGTTTACAATAGCTGGCACGTGGCGATGATAAAAAGCAGCAGGGCTCTAGTTGGTTTCATTATTGCTTTTAAATTCCCTATAGACAGTGTGTCCCTTATTATTGCCTCCACCTGGTTAGACCGCAGCCCATTACGCCTCCTTTGGCATGCTAGTGCTCCACAATGACACTCATCAAAGTCGGCATTGTGAGTTTCATCACACTTTATAATGCATGCAGGGTTTACTAGGGAAACCCTGGAGATTTGCTCATTTAAATTAACAAACCCCAAAACCACCACCTAATGACATCTTTCTGTGTATCCAACTTTCTTAAATGGAAATTCAACAGGAAAAGAATCAGAAAGGAAAAAAAAAAAGGGTGGGAAACGCAAATTAGAGAAGGCTTCTGGCTGGTAACACCCTGCCCAAAGTGGGCGTTCGGCCCTGCAAGCAGCCCCTACTTGGCCACCTCTAGTTGTCGCCTTGCTGAGACTCCCACCCAGTGTACCCAGGCCAGCTAATTTCTTCACAAGGAGCCTCTAATCTAGGTGGCCATTTAAGATTTCTTAATGATTAAATGTCAGAAGTTAATCCAACCTTTAGAAAACAGAGCAGCACAAACAAAATACATTCACAGCTGCAACATGTCCCCAGGCTACCAATTTCCTAGTGAAAAATGCAAAACTAGCAGCTGAACGAACTTAAAGAGGTTGAGAAAATATGCTTTATTCTCAGATTCCTTTCCTTTCCTAAAATGTAATGTTTTGGAAAAATCCAGAGACACTTACATCATATTCAAAATTACGTGTGGTTTAATGAGCAAAGTAGCGCAATTAAAATAGGTAGTAAGGAAAGTCCTGAACTCCAAGAGTAGTTAGTTCACTCTCTTGAGTCAGGGCCAAAGATGGTGTCACTCAGATGCCTGCTGACTAAGTGATGTACAACAGATTTATTTAACCACCGGCAAACCACATTTCCTTTTCCAGGGCAATAAGTTAAGAGAATATTTGCCTCCCTTTTTTACAGAGAGAAAAATAAAGATTTCTTCCTCATCGGAGGGCAGCTGCGACCAGTTCTCTGAGAGAAATCATTAAGCCTGCAGGATTCAGAGCACAGAGCCCTGAAGAGCTGAGGCTTCCTCACCTTCCGGCGGTTTCAGGCACTGGCACCCTGAGAGGTGAGTGTTTGTACCGTACCCCCAAACTTTACTCTCCCGTTCCACTCCTCCCACGCCTGTGAGTCAGTAGATTGCCTGTAAGAAATCCAATCTAAATCCTTTTGTCTAGATCTTATTTGAACGGGCCTGTGGCACACAAAAGTGAAAATTAGAAAAGGGACACTGTTGCCCACGTTTCCTCCAGGAAATTAGAGCTTCCTGTATCTCACTGAAGAAGTTGTAGAAGCTGATACTCCTTCTAACAAAGAATCCCAGCCTGCCCTCCAGTATCCTCAAGGCTCAGTTCCCGCAGAGGGAAATAAAGAATTAAAAGCCAGAATTTGAATAAGGCTTAGTACTCAGGGGCCTTTAAGAATTGTCTGGCTTAAGTGGCATGAAAACGCCCCTGTATGGCAGCGTTGCCATGGCTTCTCACTGGAACCCTAGGGCCACCGACTCCGTCTGCGACTCTAGACTATCTCCTTCGCTGGGAAAAGCTTTGCTTGCTTACAGCCTCTCTGTGCCACCAAATAAAGGCCCCAAACACTAATCTCCAGCCCGGCCTACCTTGCAGCAACAGGCTGGAGAAGGGCCTTACACGTGTGATAGCTGTCTCTCTCTGCATGGCAAGGGCAAGAACTAAAAAAAAAAGTAAGTCTTGGGCCGGGGGTTTGGCTCAGTGGTTCTGCTGCCTGCCTTGCAAGCACAAAGGCCCGAGTTTGATCCCTGCTACCCCGCTGCAGTAAGTCTGGCCATTTTCCACGAGTCAACTTCTTTGTGAGAATATGTCCCTTTTTCAGGGCCTTTACTCTGGACTGATTTTTATTTTTGTTGTGCAAACAACAGCAAGATGAGACATGATCATTAACAAAAATTGACGTGACTATAATTGCACTCTTCCAAATGTCTACTTTTGAAGTTTCTATAAGAGTATTGATCATATGGGACAGTTTTAACGTCAAAAAAGAAAAGAATAATATCTTTGATCCTATCAAAGATAGAAAGCAAACTGCTGATTCTAGTTCTTTTCTGGGAGTTGAGAGGTGAGAAGGGGAGCACTCATTTAACATAGCCCAACCTGTTCTAAGCATTAGAGCTTCATAGATTAACACAGACGTCATACCTTCTAAAGAAAATTATCAGAGAAATTTTAAGCATCAGTACAGAAATTTGGCATGGGAGATCTGTTGCTCAAAATAATACAACAGGGGCCCTGGGTACCTTCCTCTCTGAGCCCGGTGAACCCACAGATCCCAGGGCATGTATGCTCTCTCAAGAAACTCCCTGCAGCCTGGTCGTGTGGCACATACTTGTAATCCCAGTACTCTAGAGGGCTGAGATAGGAGGATTCCAAGTTGAAACCCAGCCTGGGCAATTAGGGACTTAGTGAGACCCTGTCTCAAAAAAAAAAAAAAAAAAAAAAAAAAAAAAAAAAAAAAAAAAAAAAAAAAAAAAAAAAAAAAAAAAAAAAAAAAAAAAAAAAGGGCAGGGATATAGCTTAGTGGCTCCATGCCTGCCTAGCAAGCACAAGGTCCTAAATTTGATCCCCAGTGCCAAAAAAAATTTTTTTAATTAAAAAGGGGGGCGTGGAAATGTAGCTCTATGGGGAGGCTCTGGGTTCGAGCTTCATACCTCCCCCCCAAAAATTATTTTTAATTTTAAAAAGGGGGCTGGGAATGTAGCTCTGTGGGAAGGCTCTGGGTTTGATCTCTATACCTCTCCCTACTGTCCACAAAAGGAGGCTCCTCAAACATACTTGAATTAAGGGTATTCATCTCCAGAAAGCTATTATTTGCTGTGCCTTTTATGTAGTTTTGTGGATTAAACTCAAAGTAAAGTAAGCAAGTTTCAATTGTGTCTTAAATGGTTACTAACAAATAAAAATTAAAATGCATACTTTTTCTTGGGTTTTAGCAAGTACTGTGCTTAAAGGAGGTTTAACACATAATATAATTTTTAATGTTGTTTTTCTCTATCCAAGTGCTTCTGTTCTATAAAAAAAAAGGAAACCTGAAAACCCCGTTAAGTAATCAAAACTTCTTGTAATTGTGCTTTTGTATGATGATAGAACATAAACTAGATAGAACTGTTGTAAGTACTAGTACTACACATGCAGAGGAACAGGAGCACTAACTGGCCCTGAGCTGCTTTCATCTGCTGTGGGAAGGAGTGGAAGGAAGTGTGCCAGGCTGCTTACTAGTGCTGAAGCCTGCAGAATCCAGGGCCTAGCGCACAGGGCCAGTGGGGAACAGTGGCCCTCCTCACAGGGCAGTGGGATAACTCTAGATGCACAAAGTACATCTAAGGAAGGAGAGAAGAAATTTAAAAGTAGACAAGGAAATCCAAGTTTTAAAACTGGACTTTTAAGGAAACTGCAGCTTCAAGCCTTTTCCCCTTCCAGAAAATGCATTCAAAATAATTCTTAAAGGTCTTAGTGACCCAGTAAGCCTGTAAATCAGGCTCTGGACCTTCCTTTTTGCCTGTAAAGTATGCTTCCTCTACCCTCACCAAAGCAGCAGTGTGACAGGGCAGCAGATCTCAACTTCTAACACAAGTGAACGGGCCATATCTGCCACTGCCTGCCAAGTGGAATGACAGAATAGGTTTGGGGATATAGCCCTCAGCAATAGTGTGCTTACCTAGCATGCTTGAGACTTGGGGTTTGATCCCCAATACCATTCAGGAAAAAAAAAAGGAACCGACAGATACACTACAGATCTGTAAACATTAAAAGCACAATTAGAAACAATACAGCTGGGGATGTAGCTCAGTGGCATCACATGGTACTGAAAAAAAAATATGACTAACTCTAGATCTATATATTCAACAACTTAGATGAAGCAGACCAATCTTTGTATAATACAAATAACCAATGTTCAGTGAAGACAAAGATACCAAACAGGCCTATATTATATTAAAATTGAATTTATAGTTAACAACTACCCAAAAAATAGAAAACTGTAAGCCCAGATGACTTCAATAATGAATTTTACCAAATACTTAGGGAAGAAACATCAATTCTATACAGTTTCTTCCAGAAAACAAGAGGGAAATATTTCCCAACTCATTTCATTTGGCCAGTTGTACCAGACAACAAAATCAGACATCTTAAGAAAAAGTACTTTGAGGGCCAGAGATTTAGCTCAGTGGTTTTGCTGCCTGCCTCACAAGCTCAAGGTTCTAAGTTTCATCCCTGGTACCAAAAAAGAAAAAGCACTTCTTTAAAATATTATCTTTATGTGTTACTGTCTGAAGAGTTAGCCATTCTCTTTATATGAAATGATGGGAACTGGTATAGTTCTTCCCTTTCACTTTTCTAGTCTATTTCTTTGGGAATATGCCAACCCTTATAAGTTCAACTTTTTTTTTCAGTACTGGGAATTGAACTTGGAACCTTGTGCTTCCCAGGCAGGTATGGCACTACTGAGCTAAACCCCTGGCATAAGGTCAATTTAGATGACACCTGTCCACTTACATAGATTTCCATTTGATTCAAGCCATTTTTGTTCCTCTGGTCCTTTCATCACTTTGGGGTCATTGCACTGCAAACTATTTCATGAATGTTTTGATTGGCCTGATTATATTAGCCACTCTTAAAATTATAAGGAATGCCCCAATATTATCCTTCCCTGTGTGGAAAATATAGTTGCTATCAAAGAGAAACAAGTAGGCATTAAAGTAAACTACCTTCTGATTAGGAATATGTGAGTTTCACTAACTGTATTTCATTGTAGTAGCTATCGTTGTTCTGTAAAACTGAACAGGTTGATGCCAGGGATTTAGCTCAGTGGCACCGAAACTGCCTGGCTAGCGCAAGGTCCTCTGAGTTCAATCCCTAGTACCAGAAAAAAAAAAGGTTCTTTCAAAACTGAACATGTTGAGCTGGGTGTGGTAGTGCATGCCTATAATCCCAGCATTTGGGGGGCATAGAAAGAAGGACTGCTAAGAGTTCAAGTTCAAAGCCAGCCTGAACTACAAAGGGCGACCCAGCCTCAAAAAAATGGGTAGGGCAGGGATTTAACTCAGTGGTGCTGTGACTGCCTTGTAAGCGTTGGGTCCTGAGTTTGACCCCCCATACTGGAAAAAAAACACAAAAACAAAAAACAAAAAACTGAACATGTCCTTTTTATGCAAATGACATTTGTTAATCTAACTTTTATAATATAGTTTATGCAAATCCTTTCAAGGATGGCATTATCTAACCTTTACAGTATGAACAATGTGTGTCTGGGTTATTGTTTATAAAGAGAAGAGAATCTGTAATTAAATCAAAGTATATAGTTGATTCTAAGTGACTAATATATATTACTTTTAAAATTCTAAAGAGTGGGCCAGAGATTTAGCTCAGTGGTGCCGCCACCTACCTCACAAGCCCAAGATCCCAAGTTTGATCCCCAGTACCACAAGGAAAAAAAAATTCTAAAGAGTGAAACAGGTTCAGTCATGAGAAGATGCTTGAAAAGCAAAGTATCCAGTACAGTGGCTCTAAGTTTTGCTTCATCATTTAATCAATCAGTCATTTTGGGTGAATGACATATTCAATTTTATACTGCTTCCACTTTATTTTGCACAGACATTTCATCAATTATTACTCTAGTTTGAAGGGGAACCCTTCTGAATATAGCTTTCAGTCCGGACCAAACAGTTTGTCATGGCAATAAATAATTATATATTTAAGAAAAAAACAAACAAAAGATGATGTATCTTCAAAAAATAAAACCTAATATTCCTGTCTCCTTAAAACCAGTCAGGATGAAACTTCCTGTGCCCAGCAAGAAAAGATCAATGCCCTTCCTCAAGCTAAAGCAGTTCCATAAAGACAAACCTCCAGGTCTCCCACACTGCTTAAAAATAAGGTATCAAAGTCTCAGGTAGAAATGAAGTAGGACAGAAGAAATTAAACACAAAAAAGGTAAAAAGAATATTAAGATTTTAAATTATACATGTAGCTGGGTGTAGTGGCACATACCTGTAATCCCAGAACCCAGGAGGCTGAGGCAGGAGGATCTGCTACATAGCCAGCCTGGGCTACACAGTGAGTTCAAGGACAGCCTGAATCACATAGTGAGATCCTATCTCAAAGACAAAACAAAACCCCACAAAATTAATTTTTTAAAATTGTTTTTTATTTGTTTGTTTTTGGTACCAAGGATCAAACTTAGGACCTTGCCCTTGTGAGGGAGGCAGTGGCACCACTGAGCTAAATCCCCAGTCCTAAAAATTATACTTTTAAGAAAAACTGCAGCTTCAAAACACAATTACTCAAGCCAGTGGAGGCACATATTTGTAATCCTAGCACTTAGGAGGCAAAGGCAGGAGGATCGCTGTGAGATTGAGGCCAGCCTGGGCTATGCAGGGAGTTCAAAGCTAGTGTATACTACAAAGCCAGACCTATCTCAAAAAAACAAAAAATAAGAAAGTTACTCAAGCCTTTTTCCTTCCCAGAAAATGCACTCAAAAGAATTCCTATAGGTCTTAAAGACACAATAATTCTCCTATGCCCCTGACAGACTAGACCTGAAAATCCTTTTCCGCAATGAGAGTGGAAGCAAACATTCTATGTTTAGGGTGGGTTAAACTCCTCACGTCAGCTTGGGGACTCCTCAGACCAGTCCAGTGACATATTCACCCCACAATCCAACCCCTCTATAAGAATAACAGTTCTAGAACTTTCTAGCCTTGGTGTTTAACTTTTAGATCTCTTGCAGCCCAACAGTGTTGAGTTTCAAAACTACATGGCCCAGCTGCTGTTAAGCTCTTAAAAAAGATCAAGGGACAGCAGTCCGGCAGAAGGGAGCAAACTACATCAAGGCTTGCTTATCTTCCATCTCTACATTTCTCAGCCCTTGAATTTCTGTGTCCACATCTGCCAGGCCTACAGCCAGTGGGCAATGAGGATAAAAATCAAATATTTAATTTCCTTGGAACCAGCAAAGTTCCATCTTGGCCTCCCTATGTCAAGAAATTAAAATACACAGAACTAACATGCAATTTCATTTCTTCACTATCAGAATACACTGAAAGCCAAGAAAAACAATATTCCTCTCCTGTGTGCCCTGAAGAAATAGCCTTTGACATTTTAAGGCTTCCTGTCATTCCACCCCGCTAATGTAAGTTGACTTTTCATAAGCAAAAATCCAGACAAAGGAGGTGGGGAGGAGAAAGACTCAAACCACTGGTTTTTGGAGAACTGTAATACCCTCTCGATCACAAAACAAACCTGTTACATAAACACGATGAGCCAGAGAACTAATTTGTGCAATATGTTCCTTGTTTACTAGGATCCTGGAATGCATGCTGAATTTTTAGCGAGGGCGGTGTTGGAAAGGAAGTGCTGTGCTCAAAATTCAACATCATTCTTCTCTCCAGTGTGATTACAAAAGTTTGGTGGAAGCCGCACTTTGAAGCAGGAGAGAGTGTAGGATTTGGGGAAGCGGCCTCCATCTCCCGACCAGAAGGTTCCTGCCCAAGCATCACAAAACATTTCTCCCAGAACATTAATTGGTAAGTGCTTATTTTCCTCAAACTGACACAAAGTCAGCTGACCTGGAGAATTCCCACAGATGAGGTTTTTTTGTTTTGTTTTGGTTTTTGTGAGTGTTGTTGTTGTTGTTTTGGTACCAGGGATTGAACTCAGAATCAGAGCCTTGCAAGGCAGGCACAGTGCTACTGAGCTAAATCCCTGGCCCCTACAGATAAATTATTTACAAAACTATTTTTAATAACTATCAGCTGGCAGGAAAAACAAAACAAAACAAAAAACAGGTCTAATCAATGCTGTCTGCAAATTCACATTTTTTGGTCTTGTCAAAAAGGGTTTATCTCCAGATCAGCCACAGCTGTGAATTGAATCCTTAAACACTAAAACCAGAAAATAACAACTCTAGGTTGGAAGTGTATAAAGAAACGTCAGTAATTTTCTGTTTAACACCTGGAAAACAGCTCATAATCTGGGTTTCAAGTATGATTCAGACATAGTCAAATGGTAGTGGAGGAAATCTCACTGTAGCATAAAAAAGTGTAATGAGATTCAGAAAACAAACCAACATTGCCTTATTTAGTTCAGAAGATAGGAAGACCTTGCTACATTGTCTGCTCACCGTGCCCCTCCATGCCGCCCCTTTCAAAGTAGGTTTTGTATTTCTTTTGTTCTCGCTGAATTTTTGAAAATTTTTATCATTGCCCTATCAGAATAACTGGCAGCTGAGTGGTACAAAACACTTCCTTCTCTTGAACTATTAGGGGAAACTATGTCCCTTTCTCGTGCTACTTTATGCCCAAGTCTCGGGGCTTGGATCTACGACGCAATGCGGCACAGCTCGCGGCACGTGGAGCGCAGATTAGGCCACAACGCTTGGCTGGGACTCACGAGGTCAGATGGTGCACAAGCAGTGGGGCGCGGGTGCCTCCGGTGACTGGGGCTGGCTGGGGGGAGATCGCTGAAAGTGATAGCAAGGGCAGTGCAGCCCGGTACTCACCTCCCCTGGATGGAGACACATTGCAGCAGGGCAGGAGCTAAAGGGAACCAGTTACCGGGTTTGCGGTTTCTAGGAAATGAAATAGCAAAGGAGTCAGGTGCAGTGTGGCGCAGTTGTGCACGGTGGCATGCCTGTAAGCCTCGCCAGGCTGAGGCAGGAAGATCCCTGGGTTTGAGGCCATCCTGGGCAAGGCCCTGTCTCAAAAAAGCAAAATAAACTGAAGTTTCTTATGTGTGTGTGTGTGTGTGTGTGTGCGTGTGTGTGTGTACACGATACTCGATGAACATGTTGCTCGGATTTGCTTCCTGTGCTATTCAACAACACTTGACAATTTAGTGGAAACTTGTCTCAAAGAATAAAAAGGTAAAAAAAATTTTTTTTTTAATTGGAAAGGTGCTGGGAATGTAGCTCAGTGCAAAAGCCCTGAATTCATTTCCCAGTGGTAACCTACCACCACCACCAAAAAGGAAAAAGGAAAAGAAAAAAAGACATCCAGAGTTATTCCTCCGGAATGTCAATGTTATATTTCTTTTTATATAAAAACAAGAAATTAATTATCCATGGTCACCTGATGTCAGTCACCTACTATAGCTACTATAGTACCTGAATGAGTTTGATGTAGTTCCTCGTAACAAATGAGTTACACACAATCAGATACAATGTTCAACAGACTATTTAAATTGTAGCTGGAGCTACAAGGAGGGGAGAGACAGGTGGTCCTGGCCCATGAGGCCGGCACAGCTCAGTGTGGAGAGACTGTGTGCTCAGGGGCCAGGAAGGAAGGCTCTGAACACAGCCAGACCTGGGGTCCAGCCTGGTCCGTACCACTTCTGACAGCTGCCACCCTCTCCTAGCCTCACGCAAAGAGTAGCAGCACCTCTCAGGACTGTCGTGGGAATGAACTGTGAAAATGTGTGTGATGTTACTGAGCACTCTGCTGTACTTAACAGTATTCTGAATAGAGCCAGGTAAACTGGTTTAATTATAAGCAACCCTTGATTGGACATCCATGGGTTTCAAGTGAACTTGTTAGCCCTTGCTAATAGCTTGGAGAAAAACCTGCCCCTTTCCCCTGAAATTAAACCAAAAGAGGTATCCTAGTGAAGTGGCCAGACGGGCAGTCCATCTCTCAGGAGGGAGGCTCAGCCTCACTGCTTAGCAGGCTGCTAGGCTCGGGTGTATGAAGGTCAGCAAAACTGCAGTCGAGAAGAGGCATACACTCATCTGATAAACATTCAAATATGAGGAATAATTCTCCACTCAGAGACATTTAGATTGGAGCCCAGGTTTGTGGAGATTGCTGAAGAGTTCATTGAGGAAAGCAACATTTGAAATACAGCTCACAGATTAGACGAGCTCGTGAATTTCTCTTTAATTTTGATACCACAGCAAGCTCAGGAAATAAAACCTTAAGTCAAATGAATTGTAATTAATCATAATTAATTTATGAAAGATATTAGATTTATAAATTATCCCATCTTCCCAGTTTGTGTGTGTGTGTGTGGTACTGGGGATTGAACCCAGGGCCTTGTCATTTGTGTTTTCTATTTTGTGACAGGGTCTCACTAAATTGCCCTGACAGGTCTTGAAATTATGATCCTCCTGCCTCAGCCCCTAAAGGACTGGGATTATAGATATGCACCACTACACGCATCACCCAGTTGTGTTTTGTTTTTTGTTTTGTTTGGTACTGGGGATCGAACTCACGACCTTGTACTTGCCAGGCGCTGTGCCACTGAGCTACATCCCCATCCCATACAGTTGTGTGCTTTTTTGTTTAATTGTTTTTGTTGTTTTGGTTTGGTTTGGTTTTGGTACCAGGGATCGAACTCAGGACCTTGCACTTGGGAGGCAGGGGGCAGCATTACTGAGCTAAATCCCCAGCCCTAGGATCAAAATTTTGAAGGCCAGCCTGAGCAATTTAGCTAGAACTTATCTCAAAAATAAGAGTGGCTAGGATTCAGCTCAGCATTGCAGTGCTTGCCCAGCACACAAGAGGACCTGACTTCAAGTTCAGGTACTACAAAAAGAAAAAAAGGCTGAGCTTACAGTTCAGTGATAGAATATTTGCCTAACAATGAGCCCTGGGTTTGATCAAAAGCAAAATAAAAAGAAATTACAAGAATATCCATATCCATGTGTTTTGAACATATAACAGCTTCCCCCCCACCCCAAATAAAAGACCATTTTCTAGCTATTATAAGTGAAATCTGCTCAAACTGATTGGGTGCTCTTCAGTAATTTCCACAGAATGATTATTTCTTTCCTTTTATATTTTTTTCAAGCAATCATATTCATCAAACTTAAGAGAGTGCCCAGATACAATTTCTCTCTCGCTGAGGCAGATAATTGATCACATTCTAGCCAGCTGGATTACAGCAGGTCAGTGAGACCATAGCAGGGAGCTAGGCTATGTTGGACTGGCATTCATCACAAGAAATTAGCACATCCAGGGAATCATTTGACACTAAATAAATTATTTTACTAGAACATTGTCACAGGATCAGAATGTCCTACTTGGCCAAAAAGGGATGAGTATCATATAGCTTTACTGTACGATCAGGAAAACATTATCATTATTCACAGTAGTATCTTTCAGCTGATGTTGTCTCTAAGGTTTAAACATAGGTCACAGATCCAAAATGGTATCAGAACTAAGCACAAATAATACCTTCATTTAAGCTCCTTGATCAGAAGTGTGTGTGTGTGTGTGTGTGTATGTTATATATAT